>NC_134852.1:142178919-142478919 GCF_049852395.1 Peromyscus maniculatus bairdii | reverse complement strand
AGAAAGCAGGGTTGGGAAATAATGTCCAGTAGAGGAGAGAATACAAAGAAGAAAGGGGATCCTGAGGTTTTGTAGCCCAGGAGGCTTGCATCCATTACTACAGTGTGCATCCAGGGGAAGCTTTTAGTCTTCCTCCAATACGTAGGCTGTGATCTTTCGTACTGGTTGCACTAAAGATAGAGGGTAACGTAACAGCAAAGGATAGCCAGGCCTATGCTTGAAGCTTATATTTGTTGCCAGGTTAATAATGGACCACTTAGGTCTTATTCTTAAAGAAATCATCTTTGGTCTGAACCCAAGACAGTGGCTTATTTGCCAGTCAGGACCTGCTGAGATCCTTGTCTGAGTATGAGTGCACCAGGAGGACTTGAGACAAGTACACTGTGGCCATCTTTCACACTGCAGCAGGAGAAAGGAGTGTGTGGAGTTCCAACTTGTATTTCAGAGTGGTAGAGCCCTTTTAATGGATACTGCCTGCCCACCACCCTTGCCAGGGTGTTCTACCTCTGCTCCGCTAGTACCAGAGTGTCCCTGCTGTTCTTAACACATAGGCCTGAAATAATCCTCTGAACTCTTCAGTCTACAGTTTGTATGGTGCCTAGTAGAGAGTGGGATCCTCAGTAAATATAGAGAGTGAGATCCTTAGTAAACATAGAGGAGAGCGGGGTCCCCAGAAAATAAAGAGAGCGGGATCCTCAGTAAATGTAGAGAGTGAGATCCTCAGTAAATACAGAGAGTGAGATCCTTAGTATATATAGAGAGTGGGATCCACAATAAACATAGAGGAGAGCGGGGGTCCCTAGTAAATACAGAGAGTGAGATCCTTAGTAAATATAGAGTGGGATCCACAATAAACATAGAGGAGAGTGGGTCCTCAGTAAATATAGAGAGAATACTGTAGTAGAAAGTTTTCTGGTCCTGAGTTCCTCTGGTCCTGCCTGGCCCCTCCTGGCCCAGCAGTTCCTTGGCTAGCTCAGTCAGTAGAGCATGAGACTCTTAATATCAGGGTCGTGGGTTCATGCCCCACATTGAGTTCCAAATGTAGTTGTAAGTTTTCTCTGGTCTTGAGTTCCTCTTGTCCTGCCTGGCCCCTCCCAGCCTGGTGGTCCTGTAGCCATTTATAAAATAAAATAATTAGTCAGAGGCTTAATATTATTTACACACTCTCTGACCTATGGCAGGCTTCATGCTAGCTAGCTCTTATAACTTAACCCATTTTTATTAATCTATAAGTTGCCACATGGCCATGGCTTACCGGTACTTTTACATCTTGCTTCTCCCAGTGGCCACTGGCGTCTCCTCCCTCTCCTTTCTCCTCTCACTATCTCTTTTGGATTTTCCTACCTGGCTCCATCCTGCCCTGCCACAGGCCAATGCAGGTTTATTTATCAACCAATCAGAGAAACACATATTCACAGCATACAGAAAGCAGAATATAATTTTCTTTAAACCAGCTTCTGGTGTCCTGGGGATTGCAAAACACCTTTCACCCAGCAAATCAATGCTCACAGCACTGGTCAGGGATGCAAGGCAAGGCAACCTCTGAGGAGAGGGTGCCACTGTCCTCCATCCCCCCAGAAGCTTATTATCCTGGCAGAGGCCTCACTAAATTCCCTGATAGCTCACATCATTCTCATAGACTGAAGCTGTCAGTTGAATAGCTGACCTTAAAATCTAGACCATGGCATGTGCATTCCTTCCCCACTGCAGCCTGTTTGCCCCACTTGGCCCCATGAGGTTTGTGTCCACGGCCACTACATGCAGTCCTTTGTAGTTTTTTTTTTAACTTTTTACTCTTTGTGGGGCCTGCCACCCAGCTCCCAAGTAAATAGATGAAGACTTATTATTACTTATAAATGCCCAGCCTTAGCTTGGCTTGTTTCTAGCGAGCTTTTCTTAACTTAAATCAGTCCATCTATCTTTTGCCTCAGGGCTTTTATCTTTCTATATGCATTTCTTTACTTCTTACTCCATGGCTTGCTGCATAGTTGGGTGGCTGGCCCTGATGTCCTCCTTTCATTCTCCTTTTGCTTCTCCATCTTCTCTTCTCATATCTCTCCTCCTGTATTCTCTCTGCCTGCCAGCCTCACCTATTTTTTCTCCTACCTAGCTATTGGCCGCTCAGCTCTTTATTAGACCAATCAGGTATTTTAGACAGGCAAAGTAACACAGCTTCCCAGAGTTAAATAAATGCAACATAAGAGAATGCAACACATCTTTGTGTTAGCCACATACATCTGAGAGAGGTAAAAATACCAACTCAGGAAGATGCCTTACTCTGTTGGAGCTGTCATAGCAGAAATGTCATCGAGTTGCTGACTAGCAGACAATAGGAAGGCCTTGTTTGTAGTTAAGGTGCTGGCAGATGTGGTGTCTGCTGAGGGCTCACCCACTAGTCCATATGTGTATGTGGCCTTCCCACAGCTCCACATACAAGTCCTTTGCCTCTTAAAAGATTCTAATCCAGGGGCTGGAGAGATGGCTCAGAGGTTAAGAGCACCGACTGCTCTTCCAAAGGTCCTGAGTTCAATTCCCAGCAACCACATGGTGGCTCACAACCATCTGTAATGAGATCTGGCGCCCTCTTCTGTACACATAATAAATAAATAAATAAAAAAAAAAAAAAAAAAAAGATTCTAATCCTGTTTACAATACTCCAACCATGTGACATAATGACTACCTAATGCTTCACTTCTTTTTATTAAAAATATTTTATTATATTTATTTATTAGCTGTGTTGGGATATGGGCATATGTGTGCATCTGTGCACTTGCTGTAGTCAAAACACCTTGTGGGAGTTGGTTTTCTTCTTCCTGTATGTGGTTCCCAGAGATGGAACTCAGGTTGGCAGCAAGGGCCTTTACACACTGAGCCATCTTGCTGGACTAAAGTTTCCCCTTTTAATTCTGTTGCATTGATTAGATTTCAGCTGGGGGACACAGACTTTCAGTCTGCAGCAAGATGCTATAACTGTAATAATCGAGTATGCTGAGAGTACAGGGCCAGGGCCTGGAAAGGTGGGTATTATCCTGGGAAATAAACCATAGAGGGTGTTCTAGACAGAGGTATAGCAGCAGGGCTGTGGGATGGAGATGGATGCTGAGGCAGGAAGCTGTGGAAATAGCTGTCTTTTGGGGGTACACTGTCTTTTTTTTTTTTTTAGCATGCAGCTATCACCATTCAAAATCTTTCATTTACCTTGTCTTTCAGTTGATGAAGGTTGTGAATGAAATGTGCCCCAATATCACTAGAATTTACAACATTGGCAAAAGCCACCAGGGCCTGAAGTTGTATGCTGTAGAGATCTCTGACCATCCTGGGGAGCATGAAGTTGGTGAGAAGGATTTCTGCCTTTGTTTTCTGTTGCTGTGATAAATGCCATAACCAAAAGCAGCTTAGGAGGAAAGGGTCTGTGTAGATGTAACCAACCGTCTTATTAAATAAGAAACACAGAACCAATGCAAAGAAGAAAGCCAAGAGGTCAGAGCTAAGAGCTAAAATCTTACCCTTCCTCCTGCGGTGGTCCTACCTCTCCGAATGAGAGCTACTTCCTGTATTAAAGTCTTTATATAGAGTTCCTGTTCTGCCTTCTCATTGGTTGTAAACCCAACCACATGACTGCCTAGTCGAGGCCTGTCAGTATAGACCTTCAGGTCTTCTATAGTTGGTATTGAGATTAAAGGCGTGTGTATCCAATGCTGGCTGTATCCCTGAACACACAGAGACTTACCTAGCTCTGCCTACCAAGTGCTGGGATTACAAACGTACACCACCACTGCCCTGCTTTCCTATGGCTTGCTAATAGCTCTGACCCCCAGGCAACTTTATTTATTAACATACAAATAACATTTTAATACAAATAAAATATCACCATAGGTCTGTCTCGGCTTCAGGTAATAATTCACCATCAAGGGAAACCAGGGAAGGAGTTCAAGGAGGAATCAGAGTCAGGAACTGAGGCAGAGGCGATGGAAGAAGTTTGCTTATTGCCTTTCTCAGCTATCTTTTAAATACAGTCCAGCATCCCCTGCCTAGGGGTGGCACACCCACAGGGCTGGGCCCTCCTGTATCAATTAGATGTTAAGAAAATAATCTCACAGACATGGCCAAAGGCCAATTTGATGTGGGCATTTTTTTTTTCAGCTGCCGTTCCTTCTTGCCAGGTGATTCTAGGTTTATGTCAGGTTCACAGCTGGCACTGATGATGCCAACTCCCAAGCCAAGATGATGGTGCCCCATCTTCAACAACTCCTCATCTATCTGAAGGCATCTCCCCACATCCTACATGAGAGCATTCATGATTCAGGCCATGAGCCCCTATCCCATAAATCACACCGATAAGCTAATTTTGGTTCTGTTCCCTTCATGTCTTGGAAGAGCTACAAAGCTCCCTGGGTTAGGAGCCCCCTCCTCTGCTGCACAGGGACCACGTTTAATTGTGCTCTCTTCTTCTGAGCACAAGATAAAGAAGAAAATGGCTGGATACAAGACAGATGTCTCTTCTAGGAGAACATTCTGGACTCTGATTTGTGAAGGGCTCAAATCACAAGGCTCCCTCCTCCTCCTCCTATTCTATAAAACACTAACTTTATTGAGAAACTGCAATTAGTAGAGGGACGGAATCTGGAAGTTGGAATTTTGGAGACATGGAGATCAGTTCCTGATATTGCCACTTTCCTAAAGAGGAAAAGACACGTGAAAGGAAGACCTGTACACCACAGGCATGCAAGATAACATTGCCAATATTAATATTGTGCTTATCTTCTCATTATCTTAGGTAAAGAGACAGTTTCATAAATGTTTTGACTACAAATATGCCTTCCACATTCCCTACTGTGGGGCTCCCTTCTTTTTGAAGAACGTCTACGTTGTCTTTAAATGCTGCCTGCCTTCAGCTGTTTTCTATTCAGACATCACTACTCTAAGTCCCTGCATGCTGGGTGGGCTTCCAGTTTTCTTGTTGGTAAAACTAGCCAGGCTGTCAAAACCCATTGAAATTTAGGTGCAAAAGATATGTGTAACTTTATCGTTCATCTGTGTCTTGTGTCTTAGCAGTTCCTCTCAGGAGTTTCTTCTAAGGCCTTACCTGTGGATAAAGTCATGTTTCTTCATATATAGCAGCCCTGTCAAGGAAAGAAAATGAAATGTGATTAGCCATTCCCAGCACTGACATTCTGAGTCTGTTTAGCTGCTATAACAAAATAGCCAAGATTGCATTATTTATAAACAACAGGAATTTATTTCTAACCATTGTGGAACGTGGGAAGTTCAAGGTCAAGATGCCAGCACATCTGGAATCTGGCTGGTGATGACCTGTTTTCTACTTACCCTTGCATGATACAAGGGGGTGGAAGGCTACATTCTCAGATGATGCTAATCCCTCATCCCCTTCTACAGGCCCCACCTCTTCATACTATCACAGGGTCTTGACTTGAACATGAATTTTAGAGAGACACACATGAATCCATAGCACTTCTCATTAAGAAGCTAAGTATTGGAAGAGAAATTACTCAGACCATTAACCCAACTGTGTTCTTGCTGACCCCCTTTGAGATGATTTTCTTCATGTAGTCATTCATCTTTGGCTCCTTGTAAAACATAGTAAGAAATTTCCCCAAGGGAAACTGCACCACAGAGGAGAAAAGCAAAGGCAGTGCTTTGCGTTTAGCTTGTAGTCATAAGTACTGAGATATTTGGTCTGTCCTTGCAAAGTAAGAACGCCCCCTCCCCCGCCCCCCGCCACGGCTCTGGTTGTTCAGGCTTGTCTGTGTCTTTCTTACATGCTTGAGCATTTGAGTTTAAAACGAGGAGGAGGAGTAGATGGGAAGTGGGGGTGGGGTGTGGCGGGGTGAGGGGGTAGGGGATGTGGAGAGGAGAGAAGGGAAACTGTGCTCAGTATGTAAAATAAATGAAAAAATGTTGTTTAAATTAAATTAAATTAAAATTATTGTCCCAATATAATTTTGGAGGCTTATTTGGAAGGCAAGAAAATACAGCCGCAAGGTGTTGGTGTCCTCTCAAACCTTTGCTGGCCCCATGTGGATGCCTGCAGGAGCCTGTGTCTCTGTCTCTGTCAAGGTGAGCCCGAGTTCCACTACATCGCAGGGGCCCACGGCAACGAGGTGCTAGGCCGTGAGCTGCTGCTGCTGCTGCTGCAGTTCCTCTGCCAGGAGTACCTGGCACAGAACGCGCGCATCGTCCGCCTGGTGGAAGAGACACGGATCCACATTCTACCCTCCCTCAATCCCGATGGCTATGAGAAGGCCTCCGAAGGAGTAAGTGTGTTCTAGCCCCCATCTGAAAGCCACAGGCTATCCCAGCTCCAGCGTGTGCTTATTCTTTCTTTTGTTTTTGATATGTGTGTAGGTGATGTATCTGTGTGGCATGTGCATGTACATGTGTGTGTATATGTGCATGGGGAGGTCCTGAGGTCTGCATTGTGTGTCTTTCTCAATAGCTTCCCCACCTTAGTTCTTGAAATGGGGTCTCTGGCTGAACTTGGAACTTCCTGATTCAGCTAGACCATCAGGCCATCATGTGCTGAGGATCCACCCATCTCTACCTCCCTAGGGCTAGGTTACCGGCACGCATTGTTGCACCTAGCTTTTTACTTGGGTGCCGAGGATCTCAATCCATGCTTGCTCTGCGAGTACTTTACCAACTAAGCCGTCTCCCCAGCCTCTTTTGCCTTCTTTGCTCAAGGTGGCAGCCTGTGTCTGCAGCCTCTGCCTGCAGGAGCTGCTTTGCCTCCCTTCTGATTGTTTCTTCTAAGGTTTCTAAGGGATGCAAAGCAGGAACTAAAACCGATGGGGACCCCGAGAGAGGTATATGTCCACCAGCTAGAGAGCATCCACACTAGTAGTGCCATTGTTACATACCCAGGGTGTAACAGTACACCTCGTGGCAGTAGCCCCTCAGGTTGGCTTAGCACTTTTGAGGCACGTGCTAGCCTTGGTTATTATCTCTAATACTCTCACCTGTCACCAAACAATGACTGTTTTGATTATTCTGAGATATTGCTTATACTTTGTGTTCTAGTTATCCCATGAAATTTGTATCTGCCATAGATGTGTATATAATTGTATTAAATCATGTCATGAATCACTAGTGATATTTCACAATATTTGGGATAAAAATAGAGCACTGTCTAAGTAGAGGTGCCTGTCAAATGCAAGCTTTAAAGTATAGCGTTTAGTTGTGTTTGTTGGTTCTGGCACAAATACGTGATTAGTCATAACAATAACTTCTATCCAAGTACTAACCAGGCCCAGCCATGCTTAGCCTCTGAGATCAGACAAGATTGGACACATTCAGGGTGGTACGGCTGTGGACACAACACTAACTCTAAAGCCAGGTGTTGTGGAATATTAGTTTAAGATGTGTTCCATTCATTTATGCTGTGAAAAATTTGCTTAATGGTGCAAAGATGTGTTGCATTCTTGTATATTACATTTGTTTAACTTTGTGTGAAGCTGGGTTATTTTGCCTGTCTGAAACACCTGATTGGTCTAATAAAGAGCTGAACGGCCAACTGCTGGGCAGGAGAGAGAAACAGGCAGGACTGGCAGGCAGAGAAAATAAAGAGGAGAAGAAGAAGAACGTGAGAGAGGAGCAAGAAAAAGGAGGAGAGGAGGACATCAGGGGCCACTCAGCTACACAACCAGCAACGGAGTAAGAAAGAAAGAAAGGTACACAGAAATAGAGAAAGATAAAAGCCCAGAGGCAAAAGGTAGTTGGGATAATTTAAAATAAGAAAAGCTGGCCAGAAATAAGCCAAGCTAAGGCCAGGAATTCATAAGAAAGAAAAAGGCTCTGTATTTATTTGGGAACTGGGTGGTGCACCCCCAAAGAGCTGAAGAGCAAAGAATAAAAACCAACCAACCAACCAACCAACCAACCAGCCAGGATTCTGGGCAGAGCAGGGGGAACACATTGGTACTGCATTGAGAGCAAATGATCCTGCAATGCTGCCATTCCAGGCTTCTTCCTTTTCAGAGGTTCAGCCAAGCAGTGGAGGGAGGGGCAAGGGAGAGGTATAAGAAGAGATCTAAGGCTTTTGAGCTTGACCATACGGCATGAGTGGGCCTCTGGGTGTCCATCTTTGGAGCAAGGTAACTGTATTTATGGCTTATCAGACGTCAGGAGCAGGTAATTCTATATTCTCCCGTGATGCCTTTTCTGGGGCCAAGAGCATTCAGAGATTTGGAGATGCACACAGGAGACACAGACACACTCCATATCCCAGATTCTCCTGCAGTCTGAGAGCTCTTTACGTTCTGAATCTTCTCTAGGGCTCCGAGTTGGGAGGCTGGTCCCTGGGACGCTGGACCCACGATGGGATCGATATCAACAACAATTTTCCGGATTTGAACACACTACTCTGGGAGGCAGAAGACCGGCAGAATGCCCCAAGGAAAGTTCCCAACCACTACATTGCCATCCCTGAGTGGTATCTGTCTGAAAATGCCACAGTGAGTGAAGAAAACCTCTCATTTGTAGGGCAGAGGAGGGCCAATGGATGCCTGCTGGTATCTGCAGAGGATGTGGCCTGGGAGAACAAGACAAAGTTTCTTTGCTTTTTTGTCTTCTCCAGCAATAAGGACTAGCCTGAGGTTCTAACTACCTTTCAAACTGGTATTGGGGAAATGCTTTGCAGAGTCATTTGACTGAATTTCTTTATAACTACAGAGTTGTAAAGAAACAAAATAACCACCCCCAGAATGCATGAATTCATTACTATCATTATCCTCATTCATGTCAATTATACTCCCAAGAAATTATCTTCGGCTTTCACTAATTGCTAGGTATATAAACAGTGCCACTTCTGATGACATAGACAAGATGAGTTCTGGTGACATGTGGCCATTTCACTTTGATGATGTGTGTACCAGGACGTAGTACCAGAGAGTTCAAAATGCACGGCTCTTTACAGCGGAAGACTGACTACTAAAAGTCCATTATTACATATGTAGATAGACAATCTCTTCATAGTAAAGTGGAAAAGACTGAGCAGTAGCATTCATCAGAATCACGAATGAATTCTAGGAGCATAAACTGGGTTACAAAAAATTGAAAAGACAGGTAAAACCAAAGAGTAAATTTTATATCTTCATGGGCAGTTAAAACAAAACGGAGGGGAAATGAGAGCCATCTCATTTAGGATGGGAAGCAATGGAGTGTGTGAGGGGCTGAAGTCACCCAGGTGCATAGCAACTGCTATGGAGACCCGGGTCTGGGGTGGGACTGTGGGTTCACAGCACGGACTGGTATTGATTCTGTGCAATGAGACGTGTTCCATAATTAACTGACTCAGGGCCTGTGGTGTGCTTAAGCACCAGAATCAAGTTTAATGGAGCTCAGCAAGCACATTGTACCCGAGTCAGCGTTTCCCCCTGCACAGGCAGTGACTCCCAGGGTTCCTCTGTTGGCATCAACCTTGTCTTGCTGACATTATCTTCGTGTGACAATCAGTGATTTATTATAATCTGACTTGATTCACACGTCTATATTAAACCATGTCAACCTTTGAATTTGATCTTTTTACGCTGTCATTTTCCTCTTTTATAACTTTTCCCCCCATAAAAACTCAACTGTATAGAAGTGAAGGAAGAAGTAGGGGCTCACAGGCACGCATGTCAGCGTTGACATGTCCCAGCTCATGCTTCCTCCACCCGGGCGTTCCTCCTCCCTCTTACTAAAGCAGACATCACGTCGTCATGTCATTTCATTTGTAAACATTTCAACAGGCATCTCTAAACTACCGGGAGCTGTCCTTGAGATCTGCAGATATTACCATTATTACATTAAAATAAGTCATTTCTTTTCCAATTTTAACTTTTTCTATGTGTGAGCTCTAGTACGTGTGTGAGTATGGGTGTGTGTGCGCCGTGGCACACCTGGGGGATCGGGTGAAGCTTTCAGGAGTCGGTTTTCTCCTTCCACTTCATTCAGACCGGATCTTTCTTGCTTTTTTGCACCACATGGACATACCCAGGCTAACTGGCCAGTGAGCTTCCCAGTAAGTCTCTTGTACCTGCCTCCCATCTCTCTGAAGGCTGATTACAGATGTGTGTTACCACATCTGGATTTTAAGTGAGTTCTAAGAATTAAGCTCCAGTCATCTGGCTTGTGAGGCAAGTAGTTTTACCCACGGAGTCTTCCTTAGCCCCAAATAAGATTTTTTTTCTTCTTGATATTGCAAGGTATCCGGTCAGAGTTATCATTCTATTTCTTATACCAATCAGTAAACCCTGCCCATTCACTTCCCCATTCCACTTTACCCTCCTCCCGTTTGCTTAAATCCTGATTCAAATGAAGCCCATTCCTTTCTGTTGTGTTTAAGTCCTTTTACATCTTTTTTTTTTTTGTTTGTTTGTTTGTTTTTTTCAAGACAGGGTTTCTCTGTGTAGTTTTGGTGCCTGTTGTGGATCTCACTCTGTAGACCAGGCTGCCCTCCATGACTTTCTCTTCTTCCTAGTCTTGCTCACCACCTCATGTCACCCTTGGGGCATGAACAGCTGTGTGTGCTGCTTCTGGGAACCAGGGCTGTGTTCCTATGATGTCTCAAACACATCCTTCTCCGTTTTATGGAAATTGAGAGTGATTTTAAGGCTGACTTAGATTCAACGGAGCAGAGGTCCGCAAACTCCGGCCCACACAGGCCTGCTTTCCCAAGTGGCTTTGATTGGCACACGTTTGCATTTTGTCCCTGGTGTTTCTTTGCTACAGGAACCTAGTTGGGTAGCTGTGACAGAGCCTGCCTGGCCCACAAAGCCCCAAGTAGTTACCATCTTGCCCTTTGCAGGAAAAGTCGGCTGATGCCTTGGCTAGAGGCCTGGTGAGATTCAGGATTGTGGGTTTGGGGTGTGTGCCTTCATCTGGAGACATACTACTGATCTCGTGTCTTTCTTGTGCTGTCTATAGTTGTGGGTGAACCCTCCTGACCCAGGAGTTCACTGGAATTACAGAATGATATTACTTTAACCCCTCTTCAGTATTTACTAGAATATCGTGCTGTGGAAACTGGACATTTCCCTGACCCTCCCCTTTTTATCCACTGCTTCTAAATAGTCCAGTTTTCCCAGGACACAATTTGAGATTCTGATTATTGCTATGATTATTCCATAAAATTCCTGATTAAAAAAAAAAAATCCCTTTTTGAAAGCTAGGGCAGTGAAGCAATTTCCTTTTCTTTGTTAAATTTATATACCCCCAGGTGGCCATGGAGACCAGAGCTGTCATTGCCTGGATGGAGAAGATCCCCTTTGTGCTGGGAGGCAACCTACAGGGGGGTGAGCTAGTGGTGGCATACCCCTATGACATGGTACGGTCCCTGTGGAAGACCCAGGAACACACCCCAACCCCTGATGATCACGTGTTCCGCTGGCTGGCATACTCCTATGCCTCCACTCACCGCCTCATGACAGATGCCAGGAGGCGAGTGTGCCACACAGAAGACTTTCAGAAGGAGGATGGTACTGTCAATGGGGCTTCCTGGCACACAGTGGCTGGAAGTAAGTCTACGATCTGCCGGTCTAGCATCATTCATGTTCCCAATGACCATGGGTGGTGCTTTAGTTACTTATCCTGCTGTGTGACAAATACCTGAGACAAGCAAGTGTGTGTGTGTGTGTGTGTGTGTGTGTGTGTGTGTGTGTGTGTGTATGGAGTATGTGTGTGGTGTGGTATGTGTGTGTGTGTGTGTGTGTGTGTGTGGTGTGTGTTTGTGTGGTGTGTGTGTCTATGTGTGTATGCATGGAGTATGTGTGTGGTGTGGTGTGTGTTTGTGTGTGTGTGTGTGGTGTGTGTTTGTGTGGTGTGTGTGTATGTGTATGGTGTGTGTATGGTATATATGTGTATGTGTGTGGTGTGTGTGTATGTGTGTGTATGTGTGTGTGGTGGGTATGTGTGTGTGTGTGTGTGGTTGTATGTGTGTGGTATGTCTGTGTGGTGGTGTGTGTATATATACTGTGGAGTGTGTGTATGTGTGGTGTGTGTATGTGTGTGGTGTGTGTGTGTGTCTGTGTGGTTGTACATGTGTGTATGTGTGTGTGTGGTGTGTCTGTGTGGTGGTATGTGTATGTGTATATGCGGTGTGTGTATGTGTGTATGTTGTGTGTGTATGTATATATGTGTGGGAGGTGGTGTGCATGTATGTGTATGGCAGAGGGTATATTGACTCACAGTTGAGGGTACAGTCCATTATGGCTGGAATGTGAGGCATGGTTACATTGCCTTCATAGTCAGGAAGTAGAGAGAGATGGATACTGATATTCAGTTATCTTTTCCCTTCTTGTTCAGTCTAATAACCCAGCCTATGACATGGTGATCTATCCATACTTAGGTCTTCTCACCTTAATTAACCTTAATTAATCCTTGAGAGACATGGCCAAGGGTGTGTCTTTTAGGTTGTAGGTTTTATGGTTCATATGTCAAGATTTGCAAGGGACGAGAATAGCATGTTCCCTAAGGTCATCTGCAAGGGTCGAAGATCCAGCATAATGCAAATCACTTTTCTTGATATTGTGAGGACTGTCAAGATAATAATGGATATGAAAAATCCTTCATGTCCAATAATTCAAATCTGGCTTTATCATTCAGACAATGTATGACCCTAGATAGTTTTTCTCTGAATCCTTACACTTTTCTACTAGAAAATTGGGCATGAAAATGTGGTGGTGATATTTCCCTCTAGGATATGGTAGGATCACACAAATAGTGGATGTGGATGTAATTCATGTCTGGCTGATAGAAACACTCAGCCTATAGTTCCATCCCCAGTGGCCTCCCCTCTATCAGACATGCTTAGCATAAAATCACTGTGTAATGGTTAGCTCCAATTGTCAACTTGAAACAACTCAGAATCACCTGGGCGGAGAACACTGCCTTGGGTTACTGTGAGGGATTGTTTATATTGGCTTGGCCTGTGGGCATGTTTGGGGAATAGATTGTTAATGGATGTGGTAAGGCCCAGACTGTGGGCAGCACCATCCCCTAGGTAGATGCCTCTGAACTAAATAAATTTGAGCTGAGCATAGCCAAGCAAGTAGCTATGGATGGGTATACATTTATTTCTCTCTGTTCTTGTTCTTGACTGTGGAAATGACTAGTCACTCCAAGCTCCTTGCTCAGTTGGACTGTGACTTGGAATTGTAAGCCAGATAATACCCTCCCAGTTGCTTTTTGTCAGAATATTTTACCACAGCAACTTCAAAGGAAACTAGATTTCCTGAGCCTTCCTGTTCTCCATTCCACACACTAGTTAATTTCAATAGGATTTTACTTTACTGTAAATTCAGTCTCCATAGACTTTTTAAGTATATTTCTCTCCTGAAAAAGAAAACAAAAACAGAAATGCTTTTTTTTTTCCACAGTCACTCCAAAACATACCAGAAAGGATGACATTTTTGTCTTGGCAACATTCCAAGTGGAGATAATGCCTCTTTCTCTGCAATGACTTTGCACTATGCACATTACAAAAGAAACACATTTCCTGTTGTTAAAAAAGCTTTTTTTTTTTTTAATTCAAGTTTAGCCCTAAAGACATACCTACAAGAATCTCTGAGTAAAATCGTTATTATTATTTTTTTCTACTGTGACTAAGTTGCAAACAGTCACTGTTGAGTTTGAGTGTCCGGTCAATAGTGACATCATGGAAAGCAGGCTGCTGCATGCTGGTGTAGGCAGTATCGGATGTTTTCATTTACCCAGTTCTGCTTGCCCTTATTTCTGGGACTTTGTGGCAAAGCTACATGCTGGCTTGAGTCTTTCCCATCATTCTTCTGTGATAGACTCTGCAGATTAAAGAAATCTGATCTCTAATTTCTTCCCCTCCCCTCAGTCTCTCTCCTCTGTTCTTTCTCACTCATTATCCTGCACTGCAGGCATCAGTGAGGGTGGGGGGGGGTGCAATTAGGGGCGAGGCTTGGTGCATTTCAAAGTGTCCAGCATGGGCAGCCTGTGCTTTTGAACTCCAAAGTGACTTGGCTTCAGACCCACACTGTCAGTCACAAAGAGGGCGGGTGCCACGGGCAACAGGAATAATTTTGGTCACAGGAAGGGTTGCAAAGGATGTCTCTTGCTAGGACTGAAGGTTTGGAAGAACTGTCAGTCTGTGCAGCAGATCCTGGTTCACAGGTGCTTTGGACAGGGGAACTCATCTTTCACAGTCAAAGCCCTACTGTGTGGAACACTCTGAGCAAGGCCTCGCCTGAAGGGCAGGATGTCAGCAAGAGAGATGGATGGGCCCAAGCTGCTACTCCAGGCTGAAATTTCTCATCATTTTGCCAGCATGCCTGAAGCTTCTAGTGCTTCAAAGATGCTTCTTGAAAAAAAGGAAAAAAAAAAAAAAAGACTCCCTCCAGAATTTTAATTATCACAATTATTTTAGTACTAGCAGGGCCTAAGAATGTGAGGCTAATGACACCTTTATGTTTAAAGGAAGCCCATCCCTCCTAAGAGTCAAGACCTGGGCTAAGAAGTGGCTCTGTTGCCATAGGCCCCAGATGCCCTCAATAATCCCTCGCTGTAGGTTGATAGAGGAATCGACCTGGAGTTGGCCTGTCCTTGTAAAGGATTCCCTGAATACAACCCCATCATGTCCCTTTTCTTCCTGGTTTACTCTTCCTTGCTTTATCTATGAGGTCACAGTTGCTGAAATTCAAGGGTCTGGAGTCTGGAATCAAGACTTGGAGAGAGCCAAGTTGCCAAAGATTTGGTTCTGTTCTCGGGGCGGGGCAGTGGGTTAATATCCCAAAGTCTGACTTTAAAGCAAAAGAACCTTCATAGAGGGTGGGATGGGAGAAAGGCCATATGTGGACTGAGCTGGGAAGCCCTTGGAGAACACTTTCCTCTGTCCACACAGAGCCTTGTGTCTCAGCTTCCACCTTCTTCATCTGACCCTCAGAGAACAGGGAGGCCTCCTTAGAGGATCTTCTCCCCCAGGGAATTGCTTTCCCTACTGATGTAGAGCACAGCTTGCTAGACCCCTCCTGTTCAGAGGTGGAGAGGTTGAAAAGGGTGGGGGGTGGGGAGCTCAGCCATAGAGGGAGGGCTCAGTGCTGAGCAGGGATAAGGCCTTGAGTCCAATCCCCAGCATCCCACCCACCCTAAGAGTTGGGCTACTTTATGCCTTGTGACCCTCATGATATAATCATTTATTTGTTTCACAAATACTGGGTAGTGTAGTGACTTGAGAAAGATTCCCCAAAGCAACATGTCTGTTTTGTACCTTCTTTGCACCTGTAACTGTAACTTTGCCAGGAAGACAGTCTTAGAACATGTAATTAAGGGCCTGGAGATATTCCTTCTCTGTTACTGGATGTGCCCTGAGTCCATGAGTAGAGTCTTTAAATGGACCCAAAGAGGAAAAAGCAAATACAGAAGACTGTAGCGTCAAGCTATTGACATAAGGAATGCCCAGGCTAGCAAAAGTCAGGCAGGCAGGAAGGGTGCTCTCACAAGGCTCTGCAGGGAGCACACAAACCTGAGGACTTCCGGCCTCTCAGCCCGTAGGAGCGAGTATCTGCTTTAAGCCAGGATGTGGCCATATGTAACAGTAGCCCCAGGAAGCTCATATGGGGACAGCCATACTCCAGGCTGGCTGCTTCCCATCTGCACATCAGAATGCAGGTCTGCTGCTTTGGGGCTCACTGAGTGGGTGGGATAGCCAGACAGCCACCAAACAACCACACTGTTGGAGGCAAGAGCAATGACTCCAACCTAGACCATGGTCCTTTGTAGACACATGAATCCTGGATCCGAGTTTCTCTGATCACAGCCTCACTTGTCTTATTTGTGAGACTGAGTTACAGCTGAGCTTGTGGGAGGGATGCAGTGACCCACAGGACACAGCTTATGGACATGCCCAGAAGAGGTGCATGAAGACAGATACACAGAGAAGACCATGCAGACAGGACAGAGGTTGTGGCTCAGATAGCTGTCTTGATGAATTGAAACAGGGAACTGTTCAAGCTCTCATCTGGGACCATATAGCTGCCAAAGACAGCGAATTAAACATTTAATCTATTGTGGTAATTGATGATGGCTTTCCAGGCACATTTGCTTTCCTGGGTTCAGTTGAAGGCCTCTAAATGGTCTTGGACATGCTTGCCATCTCTCCATGTGACTTGAAGCCCAAGTCAGTTGAAATGTCTGGTTGTCTTGTCAGGTCTGAATGACTTCAGCTACCTCCACACAAACTGCTTTGAGCTGTCCATCTATGTGGGCTGTGATAAATACCCGCACGAGAGTGAGCTGCCTGAGGAATGGGAGAATAACCGGGAGTCGCTGATTGTGTTCATGGAACAGGTATGCTGGGCATGTGGCTGGGAGGAGAGGAACGAGCTAAGAAATGGATTGTGGATGTGAGATTCATGGTCATGGGAGGATGGTGCCTGTTGCCAATGCTTGGGCACCAGCTTCCCGGTGCTGGGGCTGCACCTCTGCAGAGATGACTGTGGCTGGCATTGGGCACCAGCTTCCCGGTGCTGGGGCTGCACCTCTGCACAGATGACTGTGGCTGGCATCTGGATCTTACAGCCAAGTCTGCCCTGCAAGGGTCCTAGGAGGTTTCCTGACACAGAGGGTAGGAGCTAGTTTCTTCCTCTCAGGGAAGCTGTGAGTCCACCTTCTGCTCAGCACTGGAAGCTCATGGGAAAGGCTTATTTTCCTTTGTATAAGGAAAGGAGGGAAGGCTTGACTGTGGAAACAGCGGGTTTGAAGCTGTGGTCTGAGTCACCCAAAGTTCCCCTGTCCAGACTATCTTTGGGAAGTTGCTGAGCTATCATGGATTGTTGCATTATCCCACAGACAGGGAGGGAGACTGAGGCACAGGTTCTGGCTGGTGTGTGTTGTATGGCATGGTTGGTTAGTTGATGGCCTCTATACAAAGTAACCTTTCTTCTCTTCTCTTCTCTTCTCTTCTCTTCTCTTCTCTTCTCTTCTCTTCTCTTCTCTTCTCTTCTCTTCTCTTCTCTTCTCTTCTCTTCTCTTCTCTTCTCTTCTCTTCTCTCTTCTCTTCTCTTCTCTTCTCTTCTCTTCTCTTCTCTTCTCTTCTCTCTCTCTCTCTCTCCCTTCCTTCCTTCTTTCTTTCCTTCCTTCCTTCCTTTTTTTCTTTTCTTTCTTTCTTTTTTTTTTGGTTTGTTGAGACAGGGTTTTTCTGTGTAACAGCCCTGACTGTCCTAGAACTCACTCTGTAGACCAGGCTGGCCTTGAACTCACAGAGATCTGCCTGTCTCTGCCTCCTGAGTGGTGGGATTAAAGGCATCCATACCTCCCGGCTTCCAAAGCAGTCATTTTTTGATGGCCTCTGGTTCCTTTGTCTCTAACTCCTATGTTATTAAGTCCATGGAACTCATGAAAGTCCAAAATAAACATGTCTGATAAAAATTAAATTATATTTTAAGCCGGTGGTGCAAGCCTTTAATCCCAGCACTTGGAAGGCATAAGTAGAAGGATGTCTTGAGTTCAAGGTCAGTTGAGTCGCTATAGCAAATTCCAGGCTAGCCAGGGCTACGTGATGAGAACTTGTCTCAAAATAAAATAAATTAATTAAAAGTAAAATTAAATTCTAGTTTCCAGAGAATGTTGCTGGAGGGCTTCTCTCCAGCTTCCACCAAGCCCCACAGTCCCACAATCCACGTATAAAATAGTCACTCAGATGCTTATATTACTTATAAACTGTATGGCCGTGGCAGGCTTCTTGCTAACTGTTCTTATATCTTAAATTAACCCATTTTTATAAATCTATACCTTGCCATGTGGCTGGTGGCTTACCAGCGTCTTTACATGCTGCTTCTCCTGGCGGTGGCTGCAGTGTCTCTCCCCTCAGCCTTCTGCTTCCCAGCATTCTCCTCTCTCCTTGTCCCACCTACTTCCTGCCTGGCAACCTACTTCCTGCCTGGTCACTGGCCATCAGTGTTTTATTTATATAGAGCAATATCCACAGCAAGAGAATTTTTGCTGCATTTTTTCCAGTGCTTAGGGCTGGAACCCAGGCCCTCATGCATGTTAGACAGGCATTCTACATCTGTACTACATCCCTAGCCCTAGAGGGTATATTTAAATAAAACTCTCAGACCCTAATGTGTTTTCAACTCTGGAGGATTTTAATTCCAATGAGAAACTTTCTGGCTCATGGGCTGCCAAACATTCTACCAAGTCCATGCAGAAGCAGGTGCGTATTGAACTAGATGTGGTACTTTGAATATTCTGGTGAGGGCTGAGCAGATGTCACCTGCGCTGCCTACCTCCTTGTGCTGCTGCTGTCCAGAGCTGGCTGGTGATTCACTGGTGTCTCACATTTGCTGCAGGTTCATCGGGGCATCAAAGGCCTAGTGAGAGATTTGCATGGAAAAGGGATTCCAAATGCTGTCATCTCTGTGGAAGGGGTTAACCATGACATCCGGACAGGTATCTGTGAATGTGCATACACCGCTTCAGTAAGAAATTCCTGCTCCTTGCAGTGTGTTGCTTGGGTTTCAGTGACTGGAGTTTCAGAAACTTACTCACCGGAGGGCCAGTGGCACAGATGGTCAGCACAGGCACTCATATAGAAACTTCTTATTCAGGACTAAATCAGCATCTTCTCTTTCCAGCTCCCCAAGAGACCCCTGCAAATGGGGTTTTTCATCCTGGTCTTCTTGGCTTCTCCTGGCCTCTTCCCTGGGATAGTTTGGAGCAACTATCAAAACTCTGGTTGCAATGGAAGCTTCTGAGAAGCTTAGGGACTGATGTGTGGTATCCTTGTCCTAGGCCCCTAGTTACCAAGTGCTTCCCTCTGTAGCGTTTCTACCACTTGTCCTAGATATTACAGCCATTGTCCATAAGGTTTCACTCAGTATTGCACGGACATTTGTACTCAGTAGCTGCTTATGAACACCCATATATTCTTGCATCTATCCATCCATCATCCATCCATCCATCAGTTCAATAGACATGGACCAGGTCCCCATAATTTGCCAGAGACCAAGCAGAATGCTAGTGATCTTTATGGTTGAAAGAGGGGGCCATTTGTTCTTGTTCTATGTAGAATCTGTGTTTTAAATATCACTTAAATGCTCCTATCAGAGAGTACTTCTTAAAGGAGTCCTGACCATTCCTTACACTATTTAGTGCCTGGTGGGCAATGTAGGAAAGCACAGGGGCTCTACACAGTGGGGGGTAAAGAGGCCCTGGGGCACTATAAGCCTAGATGAGAATGCTTTACTTAATGGGCTCTGAATTTCAAGCCCTGTAATCAAGCAGACAGTTTGGACGAGCTAATGGGAAATGCATCTCATCCCCTTCACTTCCTCTTATAAATAATTTCCCCGTGTGTGCTCTGGGCAGATGTCTTCCATATTCCACACACGGCTCTCTATGAGCATCCCTACATGCTCATCAGAAGTGCTGAATTTGCCTTGATTTGTCTGAGGCTTATATGATCCGACAAGTTTCATTTCAGGAGAAGTTGGCATAATGTAAACAGAGGCATTAAGCAGAATCCCACAAACAGGAAGCTGGAAAGAGTTTATTTAAAAAGCACATTTGGGTTAGAATTTTGTATGCTGTCCATTACTTAGAAGACATTAATTTGAGCGGTGAATGAATGAGCACTCGCTAGGCTTGGGGTAACCCTTTCACCCCATAAGTAACAAGCAGCATCCACGGTTTTAACCTTGCATGGTGGCTACATGGAGCGTTTACTCCAGAACACTAGCTCGATTGTTCAATGGGACAGAACTCAGTATGTGGCTCCCTCTATGTCCTCCAGTGCATGGTTGAAGGGTAAGTACCATCGGGATAGAAGTAGAAATAACAAGAGCCCGAGGTGTACGGTGGACAAACATTGTCCATGAGCTTCTGAGAGATCTGTCAGGCAGAAGGGAAGACAAGGCAGACCCATGTTTCAGAAGTAGAAACTCCTTGATGATAGAACCAATACCTCCTGTTCTGACTCTGAACGCAATCACTATCATTTCCTTCTCTCTTTTAGCCTGACTTATTGAGTGTGTGCCAAGAACTACTGCCACAAACAGCAAAGATATCCCTGACCACTGACCATGCTTTCTGGTGGAGGAGACCTGCAATTAATTGTTAGGGAGAATAAAAATATTGTAGTTGACGACCAGTGGCAAGAAAGAAATGCAACAGGTAGATACAGAGACAGGCAAAGAAAAAAAGAGACAAGGAGGGGGTCCCTCACTAGGGCTGAGTACAGGCTAGCTCTTAGTAGGGCAGGGGGTGCCATGCCAAAGGAAGAGAACAGAATCACAGAGCATCTGTTCAGAGTCAAGAAAGGGGACAGAGATGGTTCTGTGGATAAAATACGGCCACACAAGCATGGGGACCAGAGTCCACATCCAGCCTCTGTGTAAATGCTGGGCAAGTTCAGCTGAGTCTCCAATAACTCTAATGCTCAGGAATAAGAGACAGGGGATCCCTGGGGCAAGCTAGATAGTTAGAATAGTCAAACTGGTGAGCTCTGGCTGCGCAAGAGACCATAACTCAGTAAACAAAATGAAGAACAATCAAGAAAGTCACTAGACTTGGCCTCTGTGTGTACACACACACATGCATGAGCATCTTTCCATGTGCACCTGCGTGCATGTCAAAACACACACACACACACACACACACACACACACACACACTCAGAGGAGAGAGAGAGAGAGAGAGAGAGAGAGAGAGAGAGAGAGAGAGAGCGCTCTCCCCAAAGGTCCTCAACTCTTGCTGTGTCTTCCTTTAATTGGAATGCAGGTTTTCTACCAAATAAGAGACTCCTCATAGGGTTGTAGCTCAGTGGTAGAGCTTGTCTGGCATGCAGGCATCTGGGTTCAGTACATACATAGATAGGAAGGTGTGTAGATAGAGATGTTTTACTCAGCAGTCCGGTGTAATGTTGGCCAGTCAGCCTGGCACGTAATTCTCCTTTTAAGGGTCCCTGCCTCCTTGAGCTCCTTGAGCCTTGTTGAGCAAGCTGTGTCCTTCAAATGTCCTCCACCCCCTCAACTTTCCTTCTAAAAGACGTGTCTTTGGGAGTGGTTCCCTGCTCCCGTCATAGCAACTGTGCGAAGGTGTGACATCCTTTAGTGCCCATGTCCTACGATGTAATTCATCTGTAATTGAGTCTCAGCATCACTCCTTTGAGTGTGAGGAGGTGGGCAGAGTGGCTGAAAGGAAATGAGTGGATAAAAAGCCAGCACGCATGCCCGTGTGAGAAAGCGAACTTAGTTTGTCTCAATGGAGAATTAGTTAAGCCCCAGAGTCTACCACTGCCTAAGGTTGTCCTGAGCCACAGGAAGTTAAGGAAGAAACCCACTGGGTGAGTGACCAGTGGTGGAAGTGGGTGTCAGGGTTCCTCCTCAGCCCTGTCTGCAGCTTGCCAGATTTCATGGGCCTTTCCCTACCTTGTTGAGTCCCTGCCCTGCCTTGAATCCCTGTGTAACTGTCCCGGGAGCTCCCAAGTTTCCCTATCCATGGCCACAGAGTGAGGGCTGGAGTCACGTGCAGGCACCAGGGCCATCTCCCAGGCAGTCCGCTCCTAAACTTTTTAGAAGCCGAGAATCCTCCCCTTTTGGAAATAATTCTTCTATATTCATAGCTATGCAGAGGGAAACCAGAAAGCTATAAGCTGCTGACTTTGCAAGATGCCATTTTGGAGCAAGGGCATGTTTGTGAGTTCACATTTATAATGAATGCCCTGTATTGCCAGGTAAGAAAAACTGTGGGAGGCCTCATCTCCAACTCTGCTTGTGCACTGTGGGGAGCCTACACCCTCAGCCCCTTCCTGTTGAAACATTAAGGCAACTGCCAAAGAGAAAAACATCTTGATCCTGGAAGCTCAGGGCCCTCTCTGCTAGGCAGGTCATGCAATAGGGCTGGGAATACTTGTGTTAGAAAGGATCTGCTCTGAGGTCCCCTGCTTTCTCTTCCCAGCCAGCGATGGGGATTACTGGCGCCTCCTGAACCCTGGTGAATACGTGGTCACCGCAAAGGCAGAAGGCTTTATCACCTCCACCAAGAACTGCATGGTCGGCTACGACATGGGAGCCACTCGGTGTGACTTCATACTCAGCAAGACAAACCTGGCTAGGATAAGAGAAATCATGGAGACGTTTGGGAAGCAGCCTGTCAACCTCCCCGCCAGGCGCCTGAAGCTGCGAGGACGAAAGAGGCGGCAGCGTGGGTGACCCTCTCGGACACTTGAGACATACCGCAGACTGTGCAAACGAAACCCACTCCAGTAGTAACTCTGTAGCAGGCTGTCACTGTTGTCTTGTCTAATTCAAGAGACACCCAGGAGCATGCCTGCATGGCTTGGCTGGTCCCAAGAGGGAGGGCTGGTGGCTTAGGGTGTTTTCTTTCCTTTGTTCTCATTTATCCAAATACCTTGGACAGAGCAGCAGAGAAAGGCTGGTGGGAGGGAGGGAATTCAGTGAGTCAACCTGAAAAAGGCACATGCCCACTGGCTGTCTGGGAAGGGAAACTGGGGCTCCCCCCTGTTTGCATGACATCCAAGTTCACCAGTGCATTTACAAACGGCACAGTTGACATTGCAGCACCCGGGGAACCCTTTGTCCCAGATGTTTTCATTTGAGATGCTCTTAGGCAGCCTAAGAAAATCCATCCTCTCTGGCCCCAGGGGACAATCCAAGCTGCTACAGACATACTCTACTTTCTATTGACAATAGAGGCATTTATTACCAACTGAGCATCCCTGGGTCCTGAGTCAGCTCTGTTCCCTTTTCCAACAAAGCTTGTTTTCCTAAGAGGGGACAGAAGTGGAAAGCATCCAAGAGTGACTGCTAGGCTGCAGACCTTGAAGGGCTTGTTGCATGCAAGCTGGGTCCCCAGAGAGCCCCTAAACCCTCTGTTACTCCATTAGCCCTGGGGTGGGGAGAACCAGGGGGCCAGGCTGGCTAAGGAGGCCAGAGCAGTCAGCCTAGGCATCCTGGAAAAGAGCTTGAAGGAGGCCAACCCAGAGTTTCTCTGCCTCCAGGATGTGAGAGCTCTAAGTTGGCCCCCATCAGGAGAAGAATTATGATGAGCATATAGAAGGCCACATCTTTCCAGTTAAGCATCCTCTGATGAAAAAAGAAAGCAATCTTGGGGTTATCTGCAACACATCGGTTTGGGAGAGGTTTTTGAATGATTATGTAAGAGAAGAGTGTGTCTCATGTCTGTTCATCCTGTTGCCTCGTTGACCTGGGGAGAAATAAAAAAGGAAAAATTAAAAAAAAAAAATGAAGCAAGTGGTAAGATCCTCTCGTGGTTTTTTCCAGGTGGATATGCGGCACCCGGTGCCTCTGTGACTACAGTCATTAGGGACAGACTGACTGGGCTCTGGCACCCCAACTGTCTGGGTTCTGCCGCTTGTTTTCAATACTCCAGGAGAAAGACAAGTAATGGTGAAAGGCAAAGAGAGGAGGAAGTGTTCGGCGTGATCATGCTGGGGAAGAGAATAAACAAGGAGCCCCAGGACCCTTCCTCCCCACCCCCACCCTGCCCCAGTGTCACCTCTGGGTCTGTTTAAACAGAGGCCGACACAGAGTCCTGGGCAAGGTGTGGCCCCACCCAGCATTGACTCCTCTCTGTCCTGTAAGGTGGTCAGAACTTTGTAATATCTCTTCCTGGGAGAAGTTCCTTGTGTGACTTACCCTAGCAAGAGATTCCTAGGGAAATGTCAGTTCCTTGGGGAGCATTATTTCAATAGTCTGACAGCCAAAAGGAGGGGCACAAGTGTCTTTAGAATATCTTCATTCCTGCCAGGATGGTTACCATGTCGTGTCCCCCCCTCCCCCGCTTGCTCTCTCTCTCTCTCTCTCTGAGTCCAGCCACCTTAGAAGAGGTGACTGTTCAGGATGGGCTCCCGAGCCTCAGGAAATCTGAGCTCCCATAGCTGACAGCTCTGTTTCCTGCTTCTTCTTGGGAGAGACATATGCCTGGATATACCGGAGATGCCAATGAAGGTCTTTACCAAAGATCCTCACCAGCATTCTGGCAATAGCATGGGGCCGGGACAGCGAGCCTTTCTGATAAAGGTCAGACTGTCAATATCCCACGCCTAACAAACTGTAACCATCCATGCTGAGACAGCTCAGATCAGGCAGTGTTTACACAAATGGGTGGGCACAGCTGTGGCTCAGAAAACCACCCGAACAGGCAGGTAGCTGGATACGACCCTCAGCTTGGGACATTTACTCCTATGTAAGCCTGTGTTGTCCAATAGAACTTTCTGGATAGTGGGAATAGCTTATTGTGTGCCGTTGAATGCAGTTCTCACTAACCTCTGTGTGGCTGGTGTACCTTAGGAACCAGGTTTCTAGTGTTTTATAGATGCAATTAGTTTAAGTTTGACTTCTGTCAGCCATTGGTGGATGGAGGCTGTTGTTATGCCCATCACAGAAAGGCTCACAGCATCAGATATGGTAGGCAGTGCTAAAAAGCATGTGAAGTTCTAGGTTGTCTTTGTAGTTCAGAAGGGTGGGGAATTGCAGATCTGCCCAGGAGACTTTAGACTTGTTGGGTGCCTGACCTCGGAAGCCAGGTTTGGCCCTGCAAGCCATGGTGCTTCCATGTTCAGCTCTGAAATCTACAAGCGGCACTGCCTCCGGTTCATGCACTTCTCAGCCCACCCCTCACCTCCCAGCAGAGTCTGGCGATGAGCAGAGCCTCAGGCAGGTTCTCCTAACTCTGTTCTGTAGAAGGCCTCTTTCGTTGGGCTCATCATCACAAGTCAGCCCTTGTCAACCCTGAAGCTCAGAATACCACTCTGGACTCAGCTTCTCATCACACTATTCCATGTTTCAGACTCAATTAGCTCCTGGGTCTGGCCTAAGGTCTTCACGTGGACCTCTTCCTGCACATCTCTTCCCACTGCCGAAAACCTTCCTGATCTCTCTCCAGGCCTGTCTCAAAGGCCACCTCCCGGCCTACTCCTGCCCCTTCTTTCTCTCAAGCCCCATGTCTGGGATTTGGCAATCTCTGGGTCTCACTTGTTCTTGGTCCTTCAGAATAGTGCTGACAGCACGGGAGGAATTCTGACCTCAGAACTAAGAGGTCTGGCTTCCCAGGGGAGGCACAGTGTCCTCTTCAGGACCCACTGTCACTGGCCCCTCACCCTCCCCATAGCACATGCTCAATGGCCATGTGGAATTGGACTAGCCCTTACCACATGGTGTCTGGTTTTTCAGTCAGCAAGTTAAGGACATGTGACTTCTGAAAATGGAAATCTGTCATTTGGTTTTATTCAATGCCTTTATACCTCTTCAAGAGTCTTCCTCATGGACTGGCAAGATGGCACAGTGAGTGAAGGTGCCTGTTGCCGATCCTGATGATGTGAGTTTGATTCCAGGGGCCATATGGAGGAAGGAGAGAACTGACTCCTGCAAGTTGTTGTCCGACCTCTACAAGCATGCCATGGTACATGTGCCTCCTGCCAAGCGCGCGCGCGCGCGCGCGCACACACACACACACACACACACACACACACACACACACACACACACACGGCAGTTCTTGAATGGTAGTCATGGAGCTGCTGAGGGATCCAGCAGTTCTGCCTCTTCCTGTGTTCCCGGTGGAGCTGAAAGCATGTTGACACAAAACCCATTCATGAATGTTCACAGCAGCGTGATTCCAAAGAGGGGGAGAAAAAGAGGAGACAACCAAATGCTCGTCATGGTGAAGAGAAAAATGAAATGTGGTCTAACCACAGTGGACTATTATATGCTGATGAAAAATGACGAGCTGACACCTTTTACAGGATCGGTGAACCTTGAAAACATCATGGTAAGTGAAAGAAACAGGTCACAAGAGGCCGCATGTGGCCTGATGCTGTTTCTATGAAGTGTTGCATGGAGACACGGTAGATACGTGGTGGGTTAGGGCTGAGCAACAGGAGAACCGGACTGGGTACAAGCTTAAAAGGATGTAGGGTGGTTTTTTTTTGGGGGGGGGATATATATTCCAAAAATGATTGTGGTGATTAAAAAAATAAGCCACTGAATTTTTATGCTTTAAACAAGTGATTCATACAGATTATATCTCAATAAAGCTTTAAAATAAATGGTTGTGGTGATGATGAATCTCATTTGTTACCTTGATGGGATCTGGAATCAACTAAGAGACAAGCCTCCACACAGGTGCAGAGGAGTATTTCTAGAAAGGATTAACTGACAGAAAAGACTCCATCTGAGAGTGGACCGCATCTTCTCATGAGGGACTCAGTCACAAAGAGACCCAAGGAGCAAGCAGCCTGGCCTCCCTCACTGTCCCTTTTGCTGGTGAGGGGGGTCTGTAGCCTCTATGGCTGATGCTGTTGTCCCCTGTGACATCAGACTCCAGCTTCTCTGGCTTTCCAATGTGGACTGAAAATCAGCCACTCTGCATCAGTCCTCCAGGTCCCCAGGACCAGATCAGGACCAGCGAGGCATCCAGCTCCGTGGACTGAGTTGTTACCAGGTTCTCAGCTTTTCCAGTTGCAGGAGGCTATTGCTGGGCCATCTGGGCCCTATCATATAAGTCAATCCGGAATTTTTATTATTTTTTATTTTTTTATTTTTTTACAGTTTATGTGCATCCTATCGGTTGGGTTCCTCTAGAGAACCTCGTCTAATGCAAGGATCCTGGTCATGCATTCCAAGCAAGGCCATGGTACATAACCATTTTAACAATGATTCCTTATTAAAGTCAAGTACAGTCCTGCTGTGCCTATGCACACAACCCCAGGGAGTCACACCAAGCAGGAGGGCTTGGGAGAGGCCCTGGAGTCTGAAATAGAAATCCAAGACAAGCATATTTCACTGTGTAAGCTGGCCCTCCGTGGGTGCCTTTGTGGTCTGGGAGAAGCTAGCATGTTGATTGAAGACAGGTCTCAGAGGTCCGCAGGGCCACCACTGATAAATACCAATGTTAAGATGCTGTTACCACATGGAACCTCTCCTATTCCTCTCCAGAAGTATCTGCTCACTAGTGTTTAAAATGAAACCTTCCCTTCTACTGTCCAAGATGAAAACATGAATAGTTATAACCTTGCCTGTGCCCCCCATCCCCACAAGCAAAATCTTGTTGGGATCCTCTATGAATTTTAAGTTGAGAGATATCTTTAAAAAAGATTTGTTTTATGTGTATGAGTGTTATGTCTGCAGGTATATATGTGTACCACATGTGTGCCTGGTGTGAAAGGAGGTCAGAAGAGGGCATCAGATTCCCTAGAAATGGAGCTACAGATGGTTGTGAGACACCATGTTGGTCCTGGGAATTGAACCTGGATTCTCTGCAAGAGCAGTAAGCAGCCTCGCCAGCCTCCAGGATCTTAACTCTTTTTAAACTGAGAAATGGCACTTTGGGAGGAAACTACTGTTTCCCCTGAAATACAGAAGCGCGTACAATGCTGTGTTTCTCCATTGGTCTTGCTTCTGAGTGGTCTCAACCCAACGTCAAACACACAGGGCCGTTAATAAACATTTGCTCCCTACAGGTGGTCCTGTTCTGAGTCTATGGAACCTTTAGAGGTGCAGCTCCCGGGGATGGGGGTAGGGGTTAGCCTTGAGATTTTATAGCCTAGATCCACTTCCTGTCCTCTGTTTCCTGACTGCAGAGACCATGTGACTAGCTAGTGCATATCACGCACGCACATACAACACATATACATACCACACTCACACACACTACACACAGATACTACACTCACACACCACACCACACATACACACCACACACACACATACCACACATACCATATACACACACCACACCACACACACATACCATATACACACTACATACACACACACAACACACCACATACACACACACATACCACACACAAAACACCACTCACACATACCACATACACACTACATACACACACATCACACTACACACCACATATACATCACACTACACACACACACATCACATACACACAATTTTTTGAACCCAGAGTCTCTTGCATGCTAGGCAACTGCTCCATCACCGAGCTATATCCCAGCCATTCTTAATGTTATTTTGAGATAGGGTCTCATAAGTTGCCCAGTCTAGCCTCAAATCTTTATCCTCTTGATTCTCACTCCTGCGCCACTGAGGTTACAAGTGTGCACCCCACTCCCAGGCTTTAGTTACCTTAAACAGGGTAAACCTCTCTTCTTTCACATAGTGAACTTCAGGACAGCTCACGGTGAACTTTGTGTGACACATCAGCCATTTTCCTAAGAACGCCAGCTTTTCACTCAGCCACTTGCTCAAGCCATATTCCCTCCTCCCTTACAGACAATCTCACAGCAGCAAAAACATACGTGCTCATTAATAAGACACAGAGCATATAAAATGGAAGCAAATACCTACAAATTCAAAACTGTATGTAGTAGTCAACATTTCACTTTGTACTAAGGAGAGAACTAGACATGTGTGATGGTAGGTGTTTCTACTAGATAAAATCTAGAACGCCCTGGAGAGGTGCCTCTTGCCATGTCTGTGAGGGATTAGCTTGGTTACGTTACTGATATGGAAATATGCATGTTGCTGTGGGTGGGACCATTTGTTCCCTGGATGGGAACCCTGGACCATCTAAGATGGAGAAGGAGGCCAGCAATAGCATGCATTCTTTATTCCCAACTGACTGTGGACACGATGGGACCAGCAGCTTCATGCTCCTGATGCCCTGACATGCCTGATAACCAGCTGTCTCTGGGATCAAACTGTTCCCTCTTCTGTTTGTTGGAGTCGTTCATCACAGGAACAAGCAAGTCACTAAGGCAGCCGTCTCGATCATTCAGTGCATAATGCAATTTAATATCAACCCAAGGGTTCAAATCAAAGATCTTGGGAATAATGTTCAACCCAACATACTACAAGTCATAATTACTGTTGGAATATAGTTTTTTGGCATGATGATTCAATTTACTTAAACATAAACATATGTATTTTTTACAGCCATCAACATTCTCTATGAATAGCATTATCTTACATAATGTGTAGGCCTGACCAAGTTTGGAGAAAGCACGTATAGTAGAATAAAACGTAGTTCATATTATTTATAGCATTAATTAGAGAAGATGTGGCTGTTTCATTAAATCGGAATGATTAGGCTAGTGTCATTTGCTGGAGACATACCTTAATTATATGCACTCCTAAAACACTTGTAAATTAGCTAACATATTCCAAAGTTAATGCCCTTTTTCCATGAAAATTTAATCTCTAGAAGTATGTGCCTATATACCAATCAGAATCTAGCTTCTTAAGTTTAAGAGAGTTTAAAAAAAATAATTTCTTAATAACCTCTTCCTTTAGGGAAACATTCAGTACAGAATGAGGGGTGAATGGGGGAGGGGCTCAGGGGTAGAGCACTTGCCTAGCATGTACCAGGCCCCGTGTTCAGTCCTCAGCCACAAAAACAAATAAGCAATAAAAGGCACTGGTGTTCCTGGGCTGCAGGCACCCAGAGGCATGTCATGCTGTTTCAGGGAGTTAACAGCGCCAATGCTACAGTTGCAGTTGCTAGTCACAAACTGTCCCGGTCCTTAGGGTCATTCTTCCCAGGAGGTACAGAATTCTTGTGTTTGCTCAGGTGACAGAGGGATAAACAAAAGACTGCTCGAAGGTGAGTTCTCATTCCCACGGCAAGGCAAGCTCTGCCTCTCCGGTTCCAAGGAGAACCCTGCCTCTGCGGCTCATCGGCCCAGGATCAGAAAGCACTGTTGCCCTGAGCATTGGAATTGAGGCAGGGTGATAGTGAGTGGTGACTAATTCACCTTCATTGCTTCAGGACTCACGCCTGGTACTCTTTCCAGAACTCCAGTGGGACTGAGTCAATGTCACCTTCTGTGGGACTTGCTTGGTGTCAGTATTTATTGGCATCTTTCTTCCCTGGCCCAAGGTCTCCAGAATTCACTTCCCAATGAATCCCTTCCATGCAAATCCTTAGCGTGAGACCTGCTTCCAAGGAACCCCACTAAGGTTCTACTGCACAGGCCCCTAATCTGTTAAAACAGGACTCAGGTGCATTCAGGGAAGCAGGAAGTGGCCTCTTGCATCCTGGCATGGAGTTCCTAATTCCTTGAAACTTTCTGAATGGTAAGAGCTATTTTATTTTGATGAGATAGTTCCTGGATGGTGCTGATCACTATGAGGCAAATTCTTTATAAAAGCTTAGGACTCTTACCTCCAGACCATCCCCAGGGAAGAACAAGAGACTGCAGGCTGAGTTAATACACCTCCACACTGGATATTTGTAACCAAAGAGCATACCATACTCTGTGCATTCTATGGGGTTTTTATAAATACATACTTACAAGGTAATTTAATTTAAATTAATCATGAGAAGATTAATAATAACTGATATAATAGAAAAATTATAACAAGGCAAATATAAAAAACTTGCTTAAACTGTATAAATTGTTTATGTCTACAATTTTCCACCTAACATTTATAAACTCTAGCTGACCATAGTACAGACTATGGAAAGCAAATTGCAGATAAGGAGGACTATTGTAATCAGTCACATCTATATGGTGAAGCCTCCTCCCCAATCCCTGAAATACAGGGCTAGCCAGCTTCTGGGCTGGAGAACACATCAAGGTGTTAACACTCAGGATCTTTCCAGACCCCATCTTTTATACATCTTTATCTAGCCATTCATCTGAGCCCTTTATTGGTCCTTTGTGGATGTAATAAACCAGGGATTGGAAGCATTCCTCTGGATCTGGACGCCACTCTGTTAGGCACTAGACTTGCTGCTGTGACTGAATACTTCAATAGAGGCAATTTAAGGAAAGGAAGCCTAGTTCTGACTCCCAGTTCAAGGGCACAGTCCGTCATGGCAGCGAGGTCTTCGGGAGACAGCTGCCACACTGCACCCACCCACCAGAGCTGTTCCCAGCAGCTTGTCTCCTGAGAGATTCTAAATCTTTAAATTCTTAATTTTAAAAATGTGTGTGTGTGTGTGTGTGTGTGTGTGTGTGTGTGTGTGTGTGTGTGTGTGTACACGTGTGTGTACAGGCTCATGCATGTTACAGTATGTGTGGGGTCAGAGGACAACAAACCTCCACTGCCATCTTGTTTTGAAGCAGGGTCTCTTGTTTTAGCTGCTGTGTACACCGGGTTAGCCGTCCCCCTAGCTTCCAAGGACGCGCTCATCTCTGCCTCCCACTGCACTGCCAGCATGCTGAGATTATAGAGACACACTCCCGCTTCGGCTTCCTGAGGGTTGTCGGCATCCAAACTCAGTTCCCTCACCTGTGCAGGTACTCACCCGCCTCCTAGGCCATTCTCTAGCTCTCAAGCTGACAGTGGAGATTACCATCATATGCCAGCAAATTACCTGAATCCAGGAGGAGTCCCGGACTCTCTGATGTGTAGTCAAGGGGAACAGATGTTGCATGAAACCTGTGACTTTGGACTAGCGTCTGAACTGGGACAGCCGTCTAGGACTGAGCCCTTACCCTGTGGGATCTGATATTGTCTTCAAGCAGATAGCACAGGGGCTGAAGTAAATTATAGGATTCTGTATTAGTTGGAGTTCTCTACAGGAACAGAATTGATATTAAAAGGGACTTATTAGACTGACTTACAATGTCTATCTCACAATGGAAATACCAAGGATCCGGTAGCTGTTTAGCCCGAAACTGGGTGTCTATGCTATCCCAGTCCGGTGCTGGAGTCTGGGAGGACTCCTAGAGAGTTGCTGGTTTTTAGTCTGTGTTGGAATCTCATCGCAACAGTGTAGACAAACTTGCCAATGAGTAAGGGAAGCAGGCACGAGGCAGTTTCCTTTCTCCATGTCTTCCTGGGGCTCCCACTGGGAGGTATGGTCCAGATTTACCGGGGGTCCTCCTGCTTAAACAATTGGATTAAGAAATTCTCTCACAGGCATGCCCAACAACTTGGGGTTTAGCTGATTCCAGATGTAGTCAACAGCCAAGATTAGCCATCACAGATGCCCAACTAGTATCTCTGAATTACTTCGGGTGTGGTGGGGGTGGGGATGGTTCCCAGACATCTGGGTGGAGAAATGGTTCAATGATTAAGAGTCCATGCTGCTCTTCCAGAGGATCCAAGTTTGGATCCCAGCACCTAAATCAAGCAGCTCACCACTGCCCATAGCTCTAATTCCAGGAGATCTGACACCTGCTTCTGACTTTCACAGGCACCTGCACACATGTGGTATACATTCTCTCTCTCTCTCTCTCTCTCTCTCTCTCTCTCTCTCTCTCTCTCTCTCATTCATGCACGTGCACGCACAAATTTAAAAAAATCTCTGGGGCTGGAGAGATGGCTCCCTGGTTAAGAGCATGCACTGCTGTTTTGTACAGTACTGGAGTCTGATTCTCAGCCCTCACACCAGGCTGCTCGCAGCCACCTGTACCTTCAGTTCCAGAGAGAGCCATCACCTCTGGCATGTATGGGCACCACACTCCTATGCAAATAGCCCTCCCCCTAATACACATAATACATTTAAAAATTTTTTTTGAGACAGGGTTTCTCTGTGTAACCGTCCTGTCATGGGACTCACTTTGTAGACCAGGCTGGCCTCAAACTCAGAGATCTGCCTGCCTCTGCCTTCCAAGTGCTGAGATTAAAGGTGTGTACCACCACTACCACCCGGCCATAAACTTTTTTTTTTTTTTAAATTCCCACATGTCTGGCCACAGAAATGTTCTGTTTTGAGTGTTGAGAGGCAGTAGGAAAAGCCTGTTGGATTTGATTTTTTTCCCCCTCTGTAACAAATGTAAACAGAAAAAAAAAAGGCTGCATTTCCCAAACTGTCTTATGGGTACAGGTAGAGGCCATGTTTAATCTCCGGACAGGGAACTGTGGGTGACAGTTCCGGGAAGGCTCCCGAAGGAGTGTCTACTTTGTTTTCTCCTTTCTCCTGACAGTCTGGGACAGCCACAGGGCCTTTGGTGACTAATTTAGAGGGGCTCAAGCCTCAAGGATGGCAGAACTGAAGCTTGGAGACACCAGAATGCTCCCACATCAGTCCCCAGCTGCCTTCCTTTGGACGCTTCAACCGTCCTGGCTTCAGGTGCTGAGGGTTTAATGTTGCATGCTGCATGACATCTAACGTTATATGCTGCAGAATGTCTGTGTCCTAATGACCGTGACGCAAAGGGCAACATGTCCAGTGCTAAGCAACATTGAACCCAGGAACAGACTAGTCCATTTTCTAATTTTTATCCTCCTCAGAGATTTGGAACCTGAAGCCCCTATGCTGGACTGCGATGGAAACTTCTATTTACTGAGGCATTCACAACTGGGGTTTTTATATTCTGACTTGCATGGAGGCCCTTTGCCCAGTCTCATTCTCTACTGTTTCTGGGCTGACACCCCTCACAGTGCAGCGGCCACTGTTACGTAGTGTGGGGAGAGTGTTCCAGTTCCAGCATGCTGCCCTTGCTGCAGCATTGAATACCACCATCCTCGAACATCTGCAAGGCAGCATTCAGCCTACAGAACCACAATTCTGCATTTACAGGTAATGAACACTCAGTTTCTGAACATTGCTTATCCTTTCTAGTTGATCAGCACAAAAGAACTTCACAAAATACTTGCTTGAATTTAGAACCAATCACAGACAGTCTATTCTCCAAGGGTGCTCTGCTTGGCTCTCTACACCTCTCCATGCCTGGGCACTTGCAGCCTGCTCTGCGACCCAGCTGCCCATCCTCTGTTTGCCTTTAGGATCCCCCAGAACAGAAGTGACAGTGGGTGACCCCCTTGCACAAACAAGCACTGGGTGAATAGCTTGCTATCCTGCCTCTGGGCATAGATTTGAATCCACCCCCCTGTCTCTCCCTATCCCAGGCTAGCTGTGAACAAGCCTGCAGCCAGGAGGGACCCTTCTGCTTTAGTAAAGGCATCTCCATTTATTTTAGGCCTGCTGGGTAAATGCATGCCTTGCATTTGCATAGCACTTTGCCCACCCTTATTTTATTTGTTCCTCCCCACAATTCCTCCTCTCCTGCTGTGCAAATGAGGAGATGGTTAGACATGGCGGTGGCTCATTTACTGCCCTACCAGGAAGGGCTGCTCAGGAAGGGCTGCGCTGGCTTTTACCCTGCCTCAATCCCTAGGATTGTGGAGCAGGCAAGCCAACCGCCTTAGTCCAGCTCTGGCTCCTGGCTATGTTTGCGTAGGGTTCACAGCTCCGGATAACAGCATATGGCTTCTTCTATACAGAGCGGTTTCCCTCCCTCCGGGTGTCCCAGCTCTCTGTCTTCCTCCTCCTGCAGAGCTGGCTTGGATTTCAGAGACACTATCTAGGCAGCTTCTTCTGAGAGCAGCCCCTGGGCTGCTGGTACAACGGGACTCTTGCAGAAGCTGATCAGGATGCTGTTACTCTTCACAGTTGCAAGGTCTGAGGTGGAGAAATGCCTGAGGCCCATCTTATTGCCACCCCGGTCCCTCTGTAGAGACTGAATGGATGACATGACTTGTGAGTCTTTTTAAAATAGCTGAGACAGGAGAATTCCTCTGGTTACAAGCCACACCTTTCCCCCACTTTGATATCCGGAATTTCAGAAGTGCTCAGTGCCTTGTGTGGGCTCCCTGGGTCTGGGATAGCCAGGCCCTAACTTAGGTTCCCGATTCATTGTACAAGACAGAAACAGGAGCCAATGGTCACCTGGAATTCTGGCCTGTCGTGTACCTCAGGCCTTGGAGGCAGCAAGTGAGCTAGGCAGGCGGAATAGGGGCAGACCTTCAACTGAAAATGCTTGACTACTCCCCTTATGGCTGGGACACTTCAGAGCTAGAGGACTTTGCACAGGAATTGACCCCAACTATTCAATACCATGTAGGGTTCTGGAACCTTCTTCCAGAAAGGGATTCTTGTGACCGGAACTAAGCACGTTACAGAATACTTAGAATGCTTGTTTCTTGTCAAATGGTTTCTGGTGGGGAAAAAACCTTGCTGAGTGCCTGCTGTGTTCACACCGAGGGCTCTGGGACTCTTGTGTGGGAAAATCTCCTGCCTCCTGGTGGGAAGATGAGTGAAAATAGAAAAGTCTGAGAAACCAGCGCTTCGTGAAAGGATTGATACTTGACAAGTTTTCCAGATGGGATTCGAGGGGCCGGTGAGCTCAATGAACTGCAGGTGCCTTGTTTGGGGGTTTCCCAAAAGTCACGTCTCAATAAGAACTGGAGTGATGGGGGCTTGTTTGGGGGTAGTGGTCACTGAATTGGGACTGAGGAAGGAGGAACAGTGACAGGAAAGGAAATAAGGTCACTGACGTGAGTCAGCCACGCTGCTGGGATCTCTAAGAAGAATAGAGGTTGGCTTGCTGTCATCCAGTGAAGGACAGGAGGTGGTGAGAGCATTGTGTGCTCCCCGCCCCCCACTTCTTGCCTGCTGTCCCTGGGCTGTTCATTCCATGTGCACTCTGATACATTGGATGTGGCCTAATGGACTTCTTGGGGGAGGGGGTCCAAGAAGAGCTTGGGGTGAGGCAAATATTGTGCACCCTAATAAACTTATCTGGGGTCAGAGAACAGAACAGCCACTAGATATAGAGGCCAGAAAGTGGTGGCACACACGCCTTTAATCTTAGCATTCCAGAGGCAGAGATCCATCTGGATCTCTGTGAGTTCAAAGTCACACTGGAAACAGCCAGGTGTGGTAACAAGAGCCTTTAATCCCAAGAAGTGATGGCGGGAAGCAGAAAGGTATTTAAGGCATGAGGACGAGGAACTAGGCCTGATTAAGCTTTTAGGCTTTTGAGCAACAAACAATTCAGCTGAGATTCATCCTGGATGAGGACTCAGAGGCTTCCAGTCTGAGGAAACAGGATCAGCTGAGGAATTGGCAAGGTGAGGTAGCTGTGGCTTGTTCTGCTTCTCTGATCTTCCAGCGTTCACCCCAATACCTGGCTCCAGGTTTGTTTTCATTAATAAGACCTTTCAAGATTTGTGCTACAGCTGTGGAAAATCTGTATGACATCTCCTGGATTCAGAAAGCAGGAATTGAACGGGCCATTGATCAGGCAGAACCCTGGTTCACTAATTCATCACTAATTCATTTAACGAGCTGCTTTGTGAACCCCTGCTGCTCAAGCATCATGCTGGGGTCCTTAGGTACAGCAGGGGAGGGAACGGGAGATGACTGTCCTTGTGGATTTCTTTTGGATTCTCTTCCCCCCTTTGTTCCAGTCCCAGTAGGCATGCCACAGGTGTGGAAAAGAAGTTATTTCCAGAATGCCAGAGTTTGTGCTGCTTGTCACCACAGAGGCCAATGAGCAGAGACCGGAATTGAATCTTTAAGTTACTTGTTATTCAGGGAGCTAGCAGTCTGAGAAAGCAACAGGTTAGTGCCCTAACTGCCTTATTCCTCATCAACAGTGAGCAGGTTTTATGGTGTGGAAGTGGGTGGGCAAAACCAGTCAGTTGCTCCGAAGCTTGCCCCACCCCTCGGAGCCTTGTGATGTCTGTGAGTCTTGCCTCTTCCCCTCCTCCTGTGGATGTCTGGGCTCTGACACTTCTTGCAACTCTGAGTCTAGTGTGTTTGTGCTGATACAATCCTTGATGTTCCAGGGGCATCTGGGCTGGGGAGGGTGGGTGGGTGGGTGGGTAGTAGCTCAAAACAAACAAATCATCTAACAATGGGGACATATTAAGCTACTAATAACACGTATATGTGGATTTTTCCCTAGAACATGGAGTATAGATCTGTCTATTTAGTACAGAACACGAAAGCACCCTTATCCATCTTATCTCTCACCTATCATACCCCACTGTCAGCAGTAACTCTAGCATCTATAACATCTGTGTCATGTGAAGGACTGCAGCCCCCCTCCATGTCCCTGGTTGATTGACAGCACAGCTTTTTACTCATAAGAGAAATCTCCAGCACATGGCTGTATACATCATAGCACATCGTATGCCACAGCAAGCACTTAAGACTTGATGTGACAATTTTCTGAAGTATGCCTGTTTCTAGAACAAATGTCATAGACAGAACACAAGTGGGAACAATATTAGAAAACATTTAAGTAATATCAGGTGGCCACGTGTAAGAACCATTTTTATTTTAAACCTCTTCATTTTAGGACAGGTGGAATGGCTGTTGGTGGTGGTGGTGTTGGCTTTGAGACAGGGTTCATTACATAGCCCAGGGTATTTTCAAACTCATCATCCTCCTGCTTCAGTCTTCCAAGTGCCTCAGACTTGAGTTTGTCTCAATTCTAACAACTCCCCTGCCCCCAGCCCCACTTGTCTCAGAAAAATTTTCTCTGAAGACATTGCTGATTCTATCTTGATTTTCCCTGGTCACTGGGGTGAGATCTGTCCAGGTTGGCCTGATCTGATGTCACCGTTGGGGAAGTAAGTGACACATGTGACGGAGTTAGTGCCAATCAGGCTCTTTAACTTTGATTTTAAGCAGCTAAGAACTATCCATATGTCAACAGACAACAGTGGTTTATAATGAGGAAACGAAAGACCATCAACAGGATCACAAACTCTTTAGGGAGGGGTCATATCGTAGATGACAGAGACCCAGAATAGCCATAGTCAGGACTTCATAGACAGCCTCGCATTTGACCTTTGACCTTCCCATAAGCCTATATTTCGGTGAACCTTGATGATGGTGAGTCCATTTTCAGAGCAGTTAAAATCCTGACAATTTTGGTAAAACAAAACAAAACAACCAAGTAGTCATCTTGATCATCTTGATTTTTTTTTTTTTTTTTTTTTTTGGTTTTTTGAGACAGGGTTTCTCTGTGTAGCTTTGCGCCTTTCCTGGAGCTCACTTGGTAGCCCAGGCTGGCCTCGAACTCACAGAGATCCGCCTGGCTCTGCCTCCCGAGTGCTGGGATTAAAGGCGTGCGCCACCACCGCCCGGCTGATCATCTTGATTTTTAAGCCATTCGTTGTAAATGTTACCAAGAGTAAGTCGCTGTCTTGAGATAGCCTCTTGGTTTTAAATAGAGACTTAGATTCTAGCTTTGTATCGGTGTTCTGAATTTTGGCTTCAAGAATTTAATAACCTTCAGTTATATCCACCACTGTTAATTTTTGCCTTCCACAAACTTTCTGTGTACTTATGCTTCCTGGGTTTGCCCCTCAGTTTTCCTTTTTCCACTTTGGAAAAATCCAGTTCTTAACTGTTATGACAAACCCTTGTTTTATTACACAGAAATCTTTCTCTATAAAAAACAATATCTCCTTTCCCCTTAATTTCCTTATAAAATATATGCTCATATTTATATCATTTTTACATTTATTTCCCTCTCACCTGTTAGCTCCTTTTTACTTTATTTCTTTTCCTAATATCATGAGACAGGACAGCAGATGAACAAATCTATCTACTTATTAAGAGACAGTTGGGCCCAAGTAACATTTACAACCTAATGTGATAAATCAAGATCACCTGTCAACATACTGACAAACTAGAAAGGCTTTTGTCTGATGTAAGGCCCAGGCAGACTTTATTGCCACTTGGAATTTTTTTAAAAGGCAATTTTACACATTTTTTCCGTGTCTCACAAAAGTCTGAGAGTTACAGAACGTTATAGCATAGCAAAATCTAGCCAAGAAAGCAGAAGTTCTGGTGACCTCGGGTAGAAAGACTTTTAGTATGGGCAAAGGCCCAAAGGAGAGAACAGAGAGAGGATTGGCCATCTTCAGGCGCTTACTCTGGAATTACACTTTTGAACACAGACGGCTTCTGCTCCTCTGAGGAAAGAGAGAGGACAGCAAGCCAGTGCCTTTTCTTTCCACAGAGGCACAAGTTAGTTAGAGCAATAATTTAGAACATGCCCAAAGATGCTGTTCAAGGAATGGAGGCTAGGACGCCCATTCTAAAAGTTAGAACTCTGAGGTCAATCAGACAGAACAAAAGAAAACAGGAAAGTGTCTTTAATTCCAAAGCCACAACCCAGGAACCAAGTAGAAAGGAACCAGACAAGCCTGAGTCCAGCCACCAAATCAGGAGTTAGAGCCAATCAAATTGTTAGACATGAGTGACAGCTACTTGGGGTTTTCCTGGTCCAAATTCCAGCACCCTCCTGTCCAGGCCAATTTTGAATTCTACAGAATAACTTTATGAGTTCCCCGAGTCCCAAAGCTGCACATAACATGAGATCCTGGAGTCGGTGCTGCCCATCACCACAGGGACCAATGAGCAGACTTGAGAATGGAACCTTCAAGTTGTGATTTGTTCAGAGATCCAGCTGTCTGAGGAGGCAGAGAGTTGACACCTTAAAAGCTACCTTACATCTCGCCTCCAGACAGGAGATTATACAGGAAGAAGGGATGAGGGGGAACAACGGGGATCAGTCATTCCAGAGCTCAGTCCTGCTCCTCTGATCAGGTGGTTAGCCGCATCTCTGAGACTTGTGTTTTCTCTGTTCCTCTGATTATCATTTCTTGCACTCATCCCTGGCTGTGTGGATGTCTGGGTTCATGCTCTTCTGGAAACCCTGAGTCTAATTAGTATCTGCCAGAATAAGCCTTGTCCTCGTACAGGGCATCTAGGCTGGTGGGGTGGTGGTAACCCAGAACAGCAAGTCACTAACCAACCCTGTGTGTGTGCTAAGCTGTCAGCTGCATGCATGTACACATTCCTTTCTGCAATATAGTTATAAATGTAGACTACACATTCCTTTCTGCAATATGGTTATAAATGTAGACTACAGGAGTGGCCCTATCATTCCATCTTGCCCCTATCAAACATCAGATTACAAGGCAGAGGAAATCAAGAGAGGGAAGTTCTTGCCAAGTATAGGAATATGATCAGTTGCTTTGGACTCAGGAAGGACCCATGGAAGAAGCTCAAGAAAGTGGCTTTCAAGAGAGGTAAGAGGCAGGGGGTAAGCCTCAAGCATTCACAACGGTCTGGAACATGGTGGGATCAGGAGGTGAGGGTTCATCTCATCAAAGGGGAATAAGATATCCCAGTGGGGGCTGGAGAGATGGCTCAGAGGTTAAGAGCACCGACTGCTCTTCCAGAGGTCCTGAGTTCAATTCCCAGCACCCACATGGTGGCTCACAACAGTCTGTAATCAGATCTGGCACCCTCTTCTGTATACATAATAAATAAATAAATCTTTTTAAAAAAAGATATCCCAGTGGGAAAGTATAGCACTTGGCTGTAAATGTTGGCTAGGCTGGCAGGATCCATTATCTGTGTGTCCTTAAGTACCATTTAACTGAATTAACTTCTGCAAACATACAGTGTGGCTGGTCAGTGAGGATGCTACTAAGCCAGGGATGGGTGGCCATTCTCCAATTTGTTTGCTCCACATTTGAAGAAAGAGGTTTTAATGTGGCAGGAGTAATGGAATCGGCCCCAGAAAGACTGAGGCAAGGAGGGACTGTTGGAAGGACCAGTGTAGGTGAGAGTTGATGGCCTGGACAGGGCAGTGAGGCATCGTCTTGTTCTTGCTCACAGGAACTCCATGCTATGGGTTTCTGTGGAGATTCTGTGACTCGGGCTAAACATGTTTAACTCCCCCAGTCACTACTTACATGACATTGAAGCTGCATGCAGACTCCTGGCTTCCAACCTGACCCTTCCTTCCTCCCTCTCATTTGACAGGACTCAGGCCAAAGTCATGATGCTTAAAAGCCCAGGAATGAAAGAGCTGCCATAGATCTTCCCTACCCATCTCACCCTTATTTGAGGCTGATTTCTTTGAGCTTTAACCAGACACACCAGGGTGCTGCTGGCGCATTGCAGAATCATCTTTGGAAAAGGTTCTTCTCAACTCTCAAATGTCTTCAGCAAAATCTACCCCGCCTCCTCCTCCTCATTCTAAGTCGGAGGGAACAGAAATCACCATCATCATTAGCACCCCAGGGAGCATATGCTTTCATCTCATTAATTGCTTAGATTTCTTGCAGATGAGCGTGTTATTTTTCTATATGTTGGAAGAGGATTTGAAGGTGTGCCGAGCTTTCTAAATGATGCCTCCTAGTACCAGAAGCACAGTAGGTTTGTCCTGCATGGTGAACAACCCATAGAACATAATTAGCTGGGCTTTGCAGTCCTCGCCTGTTCAGTCCCATACACTGTGCCTTGTTTCCCACACAGAAATGCACCTTCTGCGGGAAAGAAAACAGTTGTTGACAGTATCTGTGTCCTGCGAGGAAATTATATGTTCTTGTGGAGATGCATCCATCTCCTGAAAAATTAACAGGATCAGATTACACATTTAAGGACTGTCAATCATCACTCGGCATAAATGCCAGGGGCTGATCTATATTCTTATTCTTGACAAGGCTTCTGTATTTAACATTTATTAGGCAATAGATAGTTGTGGGCAGGAGACTCTGAGGTTCCTCCAGGGGCTCCTTCCTTCGCATCACTTGCCTGCTCTCAGCCTCCTACTCTTGATGTTAATTTCATCTGTCTACTTGATTGGATTAAGAAACACCCAGGGCATTGATGAAGAGCACTTTTCTGTAGAGGTTTAACCCAGGAGAAAAGACCTGCCTTGAATGTGGCTGAGGGCCTGGGCTGGGGAAAAAAAGAAGAAGAAGAAGAAGAAGAAGAAGAAGAAGAAGAAGAAGAAGAAGAAGAAGAAGAAGAAGAAGAAGAAGAAGAAGAAGGAGAAAGTCAGCATTCTCCTTTCTCTGCTTTCATGTTTGTACCTTGGTCTAAAAGCTGCCCCCCACTTCTAGGCTTCCTTGCTGTTGTTGTTTCTGCTCTTTTTGGGGAGCCCACCACCCAGCTCCCGAATAAATCACACACGGAGGCTTTTCTTAATTATAAATACCCGGCCTTAGCTTGGCTTATTTCTAGCCAGCTTTCCTTAACTTTAAATTACCCCACCTACCCTTTGCCTCTGGGCTTTTCCTGTTCTCTTACTTATGCAAATCTTACTCTTACTCCATGGCTTGCTGTGTAGCTGGGTGGCTAGGCCCTGGTGTCCTCCTCCTTCTCTGGCTACTTCTTTTTCCCTCCCAGATTTCTCCTTCTATATATTCTCTCCGCCTGCCAGCCCTGCCTATCCTTTCTCCTGCCTTGCTATTGGCCGTTCAGTTCTTCATTAGACCATCAAGTGTTTTACACAGGCACAGTAACACAGCTTCACAGAGTTAAACAAATGCAACATAAACAAAAGTAACACACTTTAAAATAATATTCTACAACACCTTGCAATGATGGAAATGAGGGTAATTGGGACTATTTGGCAAATGCCATCCAATGCAACTGATGCAGGCTGTGGATTTATTGTTATTAAAAAAGTTCTGATACTGGGGAACAACACAAACCAGACCCTCTGTACCTCGTCTGCATGGCTTTGGACTTGATCTGATGGAGGTAACAAGGGAATGAAGAGAGAACAGACACAGAAACGTGTAGAGAAAGGCTGGGACCAGGCGGGCTGTGCAGGCTCAGATGGAGTACCTCTGCCATGCAACAGGCCTGGACCTCAGCACATTTGTTATGTACAGCACAGGTTTCTAGTCTCAGCAGCCAGTCTCTGGAGGGGAGCAGTGTCAGGCTGTAAACATGCTAGGAGAAGGAAGCTGTGATCAATGCTTTCTGTGCACATTCACACAGGGACTGGAGGAAGCCTTTGCCAATCCCCTGAGCCTGAGCTGCGGAAGGCTTTGCCAATGCCCATGGGTCTGAGGCATTGGGGTCCTTGACATGGCTATGCTCATATCAGGAATACACACTCGCCCAGGATTTCATCAGCTCTTAATACTTTCGCCTTGGACTTTCTCTTCTCTCCACACTTTTGCAGCTAGCAAAACCAACTCACCACACAGTGTCAAGGTCAGCTGAGTTCTCCAGAAAAGCTACCACTCAGGATTTGGGGGTAACATGTACATGAGCCACTAATTTGCATTCAAACAATGTCCCTGTCTGGGTTCAACTTGTGAGCATGGCTCTGTGACCGCTGATTGCACAACTCTGTGAATTTTCCATCCCCTTGCTTTTCCCCTCCCCACCATTAGAAGCACTCACTGATGGAGAGACAGCCACATCAGGTGCTCTGGGCTGCAAGGGGCATCATTGTTTAAACTTCTGGAATTGCAGCCTGGTGACTGCCTGAGCCAGCCTTCAGCACATCAGCACAGAGAAATGGGAGGGATCAGAGCCAGGCCTACTCTTACCTCTTAAATTAGCCTTTGGTGGAATAAGTCACAGGTGTCTCAAAGCAGTTCAAATAAAGTCTCCTTGTTCACCCTTGTTCACCCCCTCTGTTAATGATCCTGAATAGGAAGGATGGTATTCTGCGTATCTTGAGATTTTTTTTTTATCTCAATAAAAGAGGGAGAAAACACAAGCTCTGATAAGAGACTTCTTGTTGCTTATTTTGATTCTCCTCTCCTGGCAGGGAGGCCAGTGGGAAGAGTCCCCTGAGTCCAGGATGAAAGGAGGTAAAGACTTTGCCCGAGCTGCAGTACCTGGCACCAGAAGTGAGTCTGAGAGAGAAGGGCACAGATGGGAATGGCCATTCAGATGGTGCACTGGCTACTTTTCCATCAACTTGACACAGCCAGAGCCATCTAAGGGGGGATCCTCAATTGAAAAAAATGCCTCAATAAGGTTGGGCTCTATGTAAGCCTATAGGACATTTTCTTAACTAGTGACTGATGGGGAAGGCCCAGCCCATTGTGGGTGGTGCCATTCCTGGGCTGATGGTCCTAAGTTTTGTAAGAAAGCAGGCTGGGCAAGTCTTGAGTGAGCAAGCCAGTAAGCAGCACCCCTCTCTGCACCAGATACTGTCTCCAGATTCCTGCCCTGTTTGAGTTCCTGTCCTGACTTCCTTTGATGATGAACTGTGATGTGGAAGTGTAAGCCAAATAAACCCTTCCATCCCCAACTTGCTTTTTAGTCATGATGTTTCACTGCAGCAATAGAAATCCTAAGACACATGGCTAGCAGAGCAGAGAGACTTGGGGTATTCAAAGTGGAAGTGAGGTGCATGTGGGGGAGAACAAGTGATATTGGTCCCAAGAGGTGGCACAGAAGAGTCATGGGAAATGTGCTCTGCAGATGGGAGGGATTCGCTTTGTTCCTTGACTTGGCTGTGAAGGGCAGCTTTGACAGGTGTGCAGAAGAGTCACCTCATAGCTGAGGTTGGCTTTCTCTCTACTGATAGAAAAGCAGCTAAAACAAATGTTAGCCACAGGCATTCATTGGCTGATGGTCTCGAAACTTCAAGGAATAAGTATGCAGCATGTATGGCTGGACCTGGGAGCAGATGATACTATCAGGAACATCTCTCTAAACCTGGACTCTGATCTTCTTGCAAGTGACTTCATAGCAGGAGTGTTCTCAGATGCTAGAGGTGTGTCATAGCAAGCAGACTTTCATCTTACTATCTTAACACCAGAGAGGAGAGCACCTCTACCTAGTAATCTTGCACAAAGCCTTTGGGTTGGATATTCATCTCTAACCCAACTTACTTGGTAAAGAGATTGCAGTTCTCTGAATAGCTAGATCTGGGTACCGGATCAGGGACTAATGAAGAAGATGGGTTCCATCCTAAGAACATGGGTGCCAGGGCTGAGGAGGTGACTCCATTGATAGCGAGGACCTGAGCCCCCAGTACCCATGAAAAAGAAGTAGTATGTAAAACCATGTAGAACAGTGGTACACACTTGTGATCCCAGTACTGGGGAGGCAGAGACAAGTGGATTCCAGAGCTCAGTGGCCAACCAGGAGAGCTGAACTAGTGAGCTCCAGGTTCACTGAGAGACCCAAAACCTGATGTGGAGAGTAACTCAGGAAGACATCTAGCATGGACTTCTAACCTCTACATGTATGTACACCATACATGCACCACACACACACACACACACACACACACACACACACACGAACATGAGTGTCAAATGAGAAAGAGAGCAGTACTCTAAGGGAAACTTGAGTTATTCCTAGGAGAAGATGACTTCCAGGATGCAGAGCAGCATGAGGCTCTGAAAAGATCGGGTTCTTGCTGTGTGGCTGAAAGCTGTAGCCCTGGTAGCATGGGGTTGAGTGAGTGAGTGTTTCACTAGGAGGAGGAACACAGTGGTCTGGACATGGATGCACTAAGCTCTTGTAAGTTAATTAGATTAAAAAAAAAACTCAGCACATCTTCTTCACACAGAGCCTCTGAGTCTGGTGAGTTTGAATTCACAAACACAGGAGGAGATGAGTCTGTACTCTGTGTCTGGGGCTACTACTCTATTGCAGAGAGCATTGACTGAATTCTGTTGTGTGCAATTGAGTCAATGCTCTCTGCAATAGAACAGCCAGGGAACAGATAGACCCTACTTACCTCTGCTGCCTCCATAACCCTGGGGAAGATCCTTTGGCATTTGATATTTCATAGCCTCAAAGGAAGCGCTATGGTTCTGGGGTGAGGGCAATGGAGTCTTGAAGACTTATGTGTGAATGAAACACACTCAGAGGACACAGATGTTGCAAACATGTGGCTTCAGTCCTCTGTGCTGTTGGCTTGGTGTCCCTCTAAATCTGCAAAAGTGAGAGGACACACAGTGACCCTTGAACATGTAGCAGAGTGGGTTTGCCCTCAGAACACAGGCTGTGGGGTTTCTTGCTTAGTTAGGAATCTCTCAGTAAGACTGCACTTTGCAATGCCAAGATGACTCTATCCCAGGCTGGACGCATTGAGAAAACTGGATTATTTATTTGAGATTGAGTTTGAGGGGGCCCTAGTAAAGGAAAACAGCATGGTCCTAAAAGCCAGGCAGTCTACCTACTGGTCACTCTCTTCCATTCTGACTTTGATTCTGACCAAACATGGGTTCTGGGTTATGCACTGGAGACATGCACCTCATGGTCCCCATGGAAATATTGGGAAATTCAAGGCAGGTTGATCTGGCCGTGTGTGTGTGTGTGTGTGTGTGTGTGTGTGTGTGTGTGTGTGTGTGTGTGTGTGTGTGTGTGACAGTTCTGGTGATGAAAAACAGTCTGGGTACCACATTTGTTTGCAACGAAGAGCTGAAGTTGAGGGGACCCTGTGAAGAGGATGCTTGTAGTATGGGGTACACCAGTCTACCCTGGAGTGCATGCCATGAGCTTCCCTGAGCAGTAGGGTAGACCTGTTGCTGAACACATAGGTGACCCCCATGGCCTAGGCTGGCCTTCAGGCAAATGGGATCCAGCAAGACCCCATTACCACCAGCCCCTCAAGAGAGATGCTCAGAGCACAACCAGGAACTGGAGCCCCTCCCCCATGCTCTGAACCCCATCCCTGAGCCTCTTCCTTATCCACACTCAGCCACCATACTCCTCCCCTGCATCCCTGCCCTCCATCTTCCTCCAGCCTCCCCATACCCAGTGGTCCCTTCTTTCAGTGCTGACTAGAGCTGTGTATCCAGGACCTTGGGGATCACTGGTTATATATCAGTCACCCCCCCCCACACACACACACTATTTAAACCTCTCTATGGTGCATGCAATGGCTTAATTTGAATCTGGACTCAACACTAGTTAGCCTACAGTCCCAAGCCCCACGAGCCTACATGTTTTCATATTTCAACAGGAGGGAACACTACTACACTCCAGGGATGTTACACTCTTAACTATGACAGTGTTTGCAAAGGGCTTGACATGCAAAACGCTTATTAACTGCTGCGAATTATTTCCTGTTAAAGCACATCTGCAGGAAGTTGAACAGAGCTGGTGCAGCAGTCATTTCAATCTCTGTGGCCCATGAAGGCAGAGGAGTGGAAATGAATAGCTCCCTCACACCCTTAATGACTATTACACTTCCATTTATCCGTGGCACTCTCAAGTTTCCAGGCAATATTTGATTTTCCTTCTCTTCTTCTACCATCTCCCATGAGACCCCCAAACTGCTCCCCCTTCCCCTTTCAGAATTTCTCTAGTGCTACACTAAACCTTGTCTTCCCTGCACCTGCCTCCTCCCCTTTCTACCTTTTCTCTTTCTCCTCTCCCTTTCCGCTTCTTCTTCTCCCCTACTCATCTTCTCTTCCCCTCTGCTCTCCCCTCCTATCCCTCAATCTCTCCCTTCTCCACTTCCTCCCTCCCTGCTCCCTCTTCCTTCTCCTCCTCATTCTTCCTGTGCAGCAGCTGTGTGGAGAAGCTCATGGGTTCTGACCACCCTGTGTCCCCAGTGACCAACCAGCAGACACTAATAGAAATCCCTGACCCTGGTCCTAACCCAATGTGAGCTCTGTGACTGGCACTGGGAGCTTTCTTCTCACGGGCTCTCTGGATTCAGAGATGCCTGGGGCAGATATTTCAGGGCCAATAGACCCCCAAGTGGTGTCCTTGGGCTCTGAAGAGAGGTTGGTAGATGGACAGAGGAGACCCACTGACCTGACCTGGCTTCAGTATTGTGTTAGTCTCCTTCACTGGTTCTCAAGCTAATACTCCATTCAACCTGCCCTGACCCCAGCCTGGACAGAGTCATCTTGACATTGCAAACAGCAGTGTTATACAGAGATTCCTAATTAAATAAAAAAATAAAAATAAAAACCCACAGCATGGATTCAGACAGCTCTGTTCTGATGAGTAAGAGATAACATGGGGAGGTGGTACTGATCTCCCCCAAACACCAGTCCTGGAAGCCTTAATGATTTCACATGAGAAAATTCCATCCCACCAAGTCTTACCTGGTGGTGTTCACAGCCTGGAGCTTTGAGCATCTCCAACAGCTGACACAATGAAGCTTAGGTGGCTGAGGAGGAAGGGCTTTCTTCAGAGGGTTCTGCTAGGAATGTTCTCCATCATTTCCTTCTCTGGGGTAAAGGTGGGTATTCTTCATAGACTTCAGATGACAGACTTGAGCAGACCAGTGGAGTTCTTAGTGTTGAAGTTGCGTCTCTTTCTTCTACTCTTTCTGAGTTTCAGAAACATTTCAGAGTAGTCTCCTCTGCATTACCAGAGCTGCATTAATAGACAGTTCCTATTTCCTTTCTTTTATTTCCTTTAAAGGTTTATTTATTTTTATTTTCGGAGTGTGATGCTGTGCCCATATGTAAGTGTGTGTGTGTGTGTGTGTGTGTGTGTGTGTGTGTGTGTGTGTGTGTGTGTGTGTACCACATGTGTGCCTGGTGCCCTTGGAAGACAGAAGAGGGCATTGGATCCCCTGCAACTGGAGTTACAGACAGCTGTGAACCACCATGTGGGTGCTGGGAACCAAATCTGGGTCCTCTGTATGAGCAGAGAGTGCTCTTAACCACTGAGTCATCTCTCCAGCTTCCCAGTCCCCCTTTTCTAAAAGAGAGATCAGGCCTCAGTGCAGTCTGTGGGAAACCCTAGAGTGAGAATGTGTATGGACAGGTGATTGGGAATGCCTCGTATTTGGGCCTTGAGCTTGAATCCTTGTTTATCCTGAAAGTATCCACATACTCATCAGTTTGATGGCATTCAGCTTATCATGTTGCTTTGTGGATTGTGTCTTTGGGTTTGTATCAAAGACATATTTGTCTTACCCGAGGTCACAAACATTTTCTACTTTATCTTTTATGCATTTAGATTTTTAGCATTGTGTCTATGGTATATTGCCAGGAGAGAATCTTTGCAAAAGATTGATCTGATAAAGAATTTGTATTCAGATATATAAGAACATTCCTAAAAATAATTAAGGAAACTAAAGGGAGAGTCCTGGCTGATCCCAGTTAAACTCTTGAGAAATCACCACATTGTCCTGAGAGCCACCGGAGTGGTGTGTTACAGATCAATAGTTAGCTCCAATGAGTTACCTGGAGTCTGACAAACACATCCTAAGCCAGGTATGGTGGTGTACACCTGTAGTCCCAGCTACTTAGGAGGCTGAGGTACAATGTCCTGATGATTCCAATGAAAGAATGAAAAGAACCTTGACTGAGCTTTGTGAAAGAAAATCATGGGAAAATATAGCCAGCATCATCAGTCACCTGGGAAAGGGAAATTAAAGCCACAGTGAGATGCATAACGCACCTACAGGAACAACCACAATAGAAATAAGTAACCATATCAAATGTTGTTGAGCAAGTTGATATGCATTAGTCAGGGTTCTTCAGGGGAACAGAACTGATTCTATCAATTATCTATCTATCTATCTATCTATCTATCTATCTATCTATCATCTATTTTGTTATGACATAGATGTTAAAGGGGGAATTTATTAGACTAGCTTACATGATATGGTTTGGGCAGTAGGCCAATGATTGCTTCACACCAGAGGGGCTGAGAATCCAGTAGTTGCTCAGCCATGCCAATCTGGTGCTGACAGCCTGGGGGACTCTTGGAGAGCTGCCAGTCTTCCGTCTACACTGGAAGCCCAAAGAAGCTGGTTCTAACATCAGCAAAGGAATGTTGCAGCCACAGAATAGATGAACTTCAAGCAAGAGTGGGGGCAAGCAGGCAAGAAGCGAAGCTTTCCTTCTGCCATGTCCTTTCATCTGGGCTGCCACCAGAAGGTGGCATCTGCAAGAAGAGTGGGGTGTCCCTCTTCAAACACTCTGAATAAGAGAGTTTCTCGCAGGAGTGCCCAGTACCTTGTGTTTTAGTTGATTCCAGATCCAGTCAAATTGACAACCAAGATCAGCCATCACATGGAAAGGAAGAATTCTCATGGACAGCTAGTGGGAAGGTAAAGTGCTCAATAACTTTGGAAAACAGTGTGGTAGTTCTTCAATATTAAAACTTAGGCTCACTAAAAAACCTAGCAATTCCACTCTCGGGGGGGGGGGCCGGGGAGGGGGTTACACTAAAGACGTGAATAGCAATTCCATTCATGAGGTTTACACTAAAGAAGTGTTGCCCATGGATGAATATATTCATAGAGGCTCCATTTGAAATAGACCCCAACTGGAAAGCACCTGAGTGCTCATCAACAAGTGGGTAGATTTTAAGAACACTGCAGTAAACACAGTATTCCTGTACAATTTTTTATACTTTCAGGCATCAGTTAAAATAGATTTAGTTTTAAAAATTTAGTTTTAAAAAAGTACATCCATCTCACAAAATACTATTCTGTGACCGAACAGCAGGAACTGTGGCTATACACGTGTGCTAGGAGGCCTTCAGAGTCATGTGAGTGGTAAAGGCCAGTACCACATGATTTTGTGGGAGCAACATTTCTGGCTGACAAGCAGAGGACTTGCTAAGGCTCATTTTTAGAGCTTACTGGCCATATTTGAGAAGTCCTACAAGAGACAAAGACCTTGCCAGTTGCCCTACCGGTCACCATCCAGCATCAGATGCTGGCTCTGCAGGGCTGCAGCCCCACCACCATCACAGGAAGCAGGGGGTGTCCTGGTTGATCCCAGTCAAAGCGCAGAAAACATAAGGAATCATGACATTGTTTTTGCTTTAAGGTACCAAGTCCCAGAGAGGCTGGTCATAGAGCAATTGCCAACCCTAATGAGTTATTGGCAGTCTGAAATCTACATCCCAAGTTAGATATGCCTACACGTGCCTATAGTCCCAGCTACTCAGGAGGCTGAGACAGGATGTACTTACTTACTTACAGGAAGTTAAGTACCTGAGGTAGGTACCAGTAGTGAGGTGCCATCTCTCAGAGCAAACAGGCAAGAGAAACTGTCATCCTACTCAGTGACTGTGGTGTAAACCCTGCCTGCTTATGCCAATGTTCTGAAGTTCTGCACAGGACTAAGTTGGTCCAAGTAACCATCTGTGAGACAGAATAACATGGCCAAAGAGAGTACCAGTGAGCACTTGGGCCACCTGCCCCCCCTTCCCTGGGGTGGTGGTAGTGGTGGTGCTGGGATGGAGTTCAATCCTATTGAATACTACCCATACTGTGAGCGGAAGGGGATATGAAATCTCACTTGCCAGAAGAAGGACAAAGGGGCATGGAGACAGGAGGCCAGAGCAAATGCTGCAGGGCAGCTGACATAGAGGACTCCAGGTCAAAAAGAATTGAGTGGGTTCAGGAAGCCCAGGATGTTGATGTCCCCACAAAAAGATTAGTAGGTTGTGCAGAAAGATTAAAAGATTAGACGGATGATTTGCAGAAAATCCTTTTACCAAGTTCGAAAGTAAGTATTCAGTTACTCATGGTCATTGCTCTTTTATTTTTGTCATCATCATCATCATCATCATCATCATCAGAGAGTAGCATGCAGAATTCACAGATAGTCCTCCCTCTCCAACATTGGCCCATAGTTGGTCCCAGCGTGGCTATCTTTTCATATAAGTACATTTGGCCATGTGAAGAGAGTGTCCCTGGTACACCTGGGTATGGTGTTTGGCAGAGAAGTGTTGTACTTGTCTATTTGAAAAGTCCTTATCTTATTAATTCATAGCCCTGGGGACTAGGTTCTTTTGTGACTGTTCATTGAGGAGGCAAATAACTCAGCTGGGCTTCATGTCTGGTTTCAAGGTTTCCATGGAGACCTGAATGAAGACAGATGCAGCTTTCAAAGCCTCCACACTTTCCCTTTGCAGTTGGGTAGTGAGGGGATATTCTGTGAGATTCACCCCCTCCTTACCTCTCTCCCTCCGTGTATATGTGTGTACACAGATGTGTGCATGTGTTAAAAGCTTGACATTTTACAGACACATGTGCAAGCTCATCCTCTCTGATGAGAGACAGCTTACCCCTGGAAAGCATGAAAAGCCACCACACATACTCCCCAGAGAGTCTAGGTGTCACTAGACTGCTGTCAAGATCCTCCCACGAATAGGGCTTTGCTCTAAAGCTGACTGGGGCACTTGGTAGCTGACAGGGACCGACAGACAATCTCAGAGGTCACACACGTTGCATTTTCAGTCACCTGATTGCAAACAACTCAGGTGTAAGAACTTGCCCTGCCACAGAAGTCAAGGTAGGAGTTGTGGCTGTGGCTGCTTGGGGCCTGAGCATTGCTATTAGGGGTAAGGAGATATTCTTAGTGCTGGGCTTCTCTTGTGGTTGGAAGAGGGGGAGAAAGCGAGCAAGTATTTGTGTGTCTCTGGTATACACTCTCTACCTAATAACCAATGTCTATCATTTCTGAAGCTTTTAGCTGAGCACATGGTTCCTGCCTGAAACAGTTGGGCATGCTGCTGCTTAAGATGTGGCACCCTGTGCTTGCCTTATGATACAAGGCAACAGTCCATGGGGAAGTCAGACACTTAGTCCAGGAACTGGAGCACATGACTCCGAGTCTCAGGTAAGTCTATACTGGGGAGGCCACTTAGCTCTCTTGCCAAGGCCACCTCTGTCTACCTCCAAATGCCTCACTCTAGTCTCTGTTCTGTTAGCACCGCAAGCAGGAGGCATCCTCAATAGGGAACTCTTGGCAGATATAACTGAAGAAAACTCTAGAAAGAAAGTAGGAGATTAAAAAAAAAACATAATGAATTAGCCAAATAGAAAACACCAAGATGAGTCTAGATATTTTGAATGTCTGAAAACTCAGACAGGTTTACAGTTTAAGACTGAATGAGTTATGCACCCAGATGCCAGGATCAGGCGTGCTGGGAGAGGGGGGATGCCATACAGCAGAGATCCTTGCAGGGTTCCCCACCCTGTGCTTTACCCAGTCAGTGAAGCTTCCCTGTCACCAGTGACCATTGTCTACATCATGGTGACTTGTAGCACACTCTGCCCTGCATCGCCTTGGTTCTCTTACTCAGTCCACGGCAAAGGCCGCATGGAGTTTCTCTTCCCATGCTCCTCCGGGTCTGCGAAAGCATCAAGTACCCAGAAAACATGTGCTTAAAATCTTAGACATGTGCTCTTGCCAAAGCTTCAAAAAGTCACTCATTAATTAGACAGAGAACTCCATGAGGGTAAACTGATTTTTGGAATTTCATCAGGCACACTCTGCAGCCCTGATCGAGTACTCAGCTGCATTTCCTGAATGCCTTTCTAATCATTTTCAGTGGAGATGTGTATCATGTGGCTGTTCTTACCCTTTGCTTTTCATTTCTCTATTGAATGGGTGTTTGATGGTCACCCATTAACTTTAAACATTGCCTTAAGTACTAGAGAGAAGAGCAAAATGTAGACAGAGTTTCCACTCTGACCCACCCGGCTGCCTAGGGCTGTGACTCTAAACATCTCAACCGAAGCATGCTGAGAAATGGATTTTTTCCCTGAGAACCAAGGTTCACAGATCACACAACACATCAGACATGCTCTTCTAGTTTCTATCTCATTTATTGTTCCTTAAAGCAAAGTCCTCACACAGCCATTCAATGGATTTGATGACCCACAGCTACCTGGATCGTTCCTGCCATTTGAAAGGCACTGATCCGGGGTAGAGGCTCAGAATCTCTTCTGTGTTGTGGATCCCTTAGCAACATCTACTTCCCCACACAAAATGATGGGAGCAAGACTATGAAGGAAGATTAGTACTTCAAGATGTCTTTACAACAATTAAAATATGTTAAGAAACAAATAAGTGATGCAGCCATGGATAAACCTCATTATCAGCTCATTAAATGCAAACTCTTAGTCGCTGACTCAACAGCAACATCGTTTGAAGTAGCTACGAGAAGAAATGCTATATTTAGAATTCTGCAGCTATAATTCGATTCCCAAATACCTGGTGATTAGGGCTGACTGTCACGGCGCTGCTGACACTGCTTTGAAGTATCATCTACACTAGCAACGGCAGAAATGATAACTTTCAGAAGTTGCTGAAAACAAAGGAGCATCCAACTTCATTGAGAGTGAAGTTTTGTGGAGTCCCATAGCAGAGCCCCGGTCTTTCATCTTAAAAAGCACAACCCTTTCTTTGCAGCAGGATCCAAGGGTTTGATCTTGACAGTGAGCTAGGACTAGACAAAGGAAGAAGTAGGCAAAGGCAAGCATGTTGGTTCAGGGATCCCAGTACTCACAGAAGGCACAAGCAGGAGGGCTGTAAGTTCAGGGCTAGCCTGGGCTACATAGTGACTACTTGCCACACAAGCAAAACAGAATGAGGCAGGTGAATTAGGTCCACCCATTGGTTGTCAGAGTAAGTAGAAGGAGCTCTTGGCTGCCCATGGCTAGTCAATTTTCCATGTCCCTGTGGTCTCACCATTTGGGTTCAGAAGCATGGGTCTGTATTCCCACAAGCACACTTTCTTTGGGTGCTGATCACCATGGATCTACCAATTTTTAAAGGTGGGTAAAGAATAACTGCTATGGGGAACAGCAGTAGCAAGGTACCTCTTCGCCCGAGACTTCCCAGCAGGGAGCCTGTCCCCTATGGTCAGTTGGTAAGAAGGGTTGGCCAGGTGGGTGACTCAGCACTTTGGCTGTGCTGACTTTTGTGGCCCCTGAGAAACATCTCTTTAAGCTGCTAGGATATTCTAGCAGGTTGGACCCATTCAGTCTTGTTAAATCCATCCTGAGAACTGAGTGTGGGAGGGAGCACTTTATCAGCTCCCCAACTGTCATTGAAAAGGCGCCTGCTTGCTAACACGTTGTGGAGAAAGTCACTCCGAGACTACAACTGTTAGATAAATAATACAACACTTCTTTGGAAGACATTTATAGGCCAAGTGGGGTGAATTCCTAAGGAGCTGAAGCCACCTGAGAAATGAGGGGTGAATTCCCAAGGAGCTGAAGCCACCTGAGAAGTGAGGGGTGAATTCCTAAGGAGCTGACACCATCTGAGAAATGAGGCTACTGTTCCTCTCATTTCTCACTGACTTATTGAGGAATAAGGGGGACTCCCAAATTCCCCCAACCCCGTGTGTGTGGGGGGGTGGGGGGTGGGTGCTGGTTATGCACACCTGTGTATGTAGGCACATGAGAATGTGAGGGTCAGAGGACAAGGCCAGTTGTTCCTCAGGTACTGTCCCCTCACTGGCTTGGGACTCACCCATCATGCTAAGTTAGCCTGCCAATGAGCCCCAAGGATCTACCTGTGTCTTCCTCCCTAGCTCTGGGATTAGGAGTGCATGCCACCATATCCAGCATTTTTTTAAAATATATATATATATGGGTTCCGGGGGGTGGAATTCACGTGTTTGTACTTGCAAGACAAGCACTTTATCTATTTCATCTGATGCAATAGCCTGTCCATTTGCCCAGCTTGAGCAGAACACGTTAGTGTGCATGATAGTTTACATGCCAACTTTGCCAGGCCATAGTTACCAGCTGTTCAATCAACCACCAGTCTTTGTGGGCTGCTCGGAAGGTATTTGCAGATGTAGCAAACAAGGAGATGTTACCCACAAAAATGGATGGGGATGGAGTGGGGGCATCTAAACAGTCAAGGGCCTTAAAAAAAAATCAGAGGTCTCCTGGGGTGGAAGAGTTCAGCATCCATTCTTCCCTGGGCTTCTAGCTCAGTTTCCCACAAGCTCATGTACCAGATTTCTTAAAATAAATGCCTTAATATGTAGGTTCTGTTTGTTTGAACAGCCCTGATGGATGGACTTTATGTTTTGGATCATTCAAGGAACGATTTTAAAGCAAATGTACTCACACAATGCACAGAGAGAGAGAGAGAGAGAGAGAGAGAGAGAGAGAGAGAGAGAGAGAGAGAGAGAGAGAGAGAGAGAGAGAGAGATATCCGGGAGACTTATGATTAAACCTCTTCTCTTTTTGAGCTTTGCTCTGTATGTTGAGAGCCTCTGAGTCTCATGACACTGGTGAGGCCCCACATTTGCTGTTCTCATGCCATCCTTTGGGTTTAACTTGAGAGTTCTCTAACCAAGGCCATCTTGGTGGCCTCACCTGGCTGCCCCTTTCTGCCATGTTTTCTCTTTCTTGAAGTCCTTCACGAGGCTAAGGAACTACCATGCTCCCTGGTTTCCATCGATGTCTTCTGTCTCCATCCTTCTCTTCCCACTTGCTCCCAGCACTTGGCTGGCAGGCAGATTCTCCACCTGGATGGTCTCAGCCACTCGACTGCTAAATCTTCGTGATTCCCAGATCCTTGTCCCCATCCTCAAATTCTTTTTCCTTTATCAAAATCACCCAGCCAACTGCCCACTGGACTACCCAACCTGAGTGCCCCGCAGCAATTCTAAGCCAATGAATCCCCACATGGATCCACAATTCCCACTGCCATATTCTGGGTCTCAGTTAACGAGATTCCCACTCATGATCCACCCAAGTTTGAATATCCCCTCCAGATAAACCAGTCATCCTTTCCAAGTCTTACCTTAAAAGAAAAAAAAAGATTTCTTTTTCTTTTATATGTATGTGTGTGTGTGTGTGTGTGTGCCTCAAGGTATGTATTGCTCTGCATGTGGGCAAGTGTCAGGGGTGCCAGAAAAGGTGTCAGATCCCCATGTAACTGGAGTTGTAAGATGTTGTGAGCCATCCAAGGTAGGTTCTGAGAAGCAACCCAAGTTCTCTGCAAGTGCAGCAAATGCGATTAACCACAGAGGCATCTCCCTAGGCCCTTGTACCTGATCTTGATAGCGATGTAAATGGTTTTTATAAATGCACAAGGTGAATGAGATGGCCTGTCTCTGAAGCAGAATCACTATTCTGCGTACAGTATGTGACTTCTGTGATGGGATAGCTGACTGGCTGGAGCCTAAATGGCACCTGCAGTCAATAACCTGTGCACCTGTGTTTTAAATCAAAGAAAACAAATAATAGCCAGGGACTATTGAGAGGCACAGTGAAGTGATTCCAATATGACCACACCAGTAAGAAGGTAGAATGGCCATTTGGGCTTCTGTAATGAAATTCCCCTAAAACGGACTGCCTGTAAAGTGCAGAAATATGTATCTCTCAGAGACTGGGGTCCAAGAAGTCCAAAGCCAAGGCTCTGGCAGACATCATGTCAGATGAAGGCTGCTTCCTGGCCCATCAATGATCATCTCCTGTGTCCTCAGCTCTTGGAAGAGGAAAGGGAACTCTGGAGTGTCTCATTTACAAAGGTGCTAATCCCACCCACAAGAAGTCCATCCTTGTGGCCTGATCACCCTAAAGGTGACTGTCATTGTCTCTTAATGACAAGCATTTTATAAGGGAGGGTCTCCTGCTATTCTGCTCCTGGGCTCATGCCCATAGACCTCCATATCCTATCACACAGATATTTGCACACCCATTTTGATTGCCTCTCTATTTACAACAGCAATAATGAAAATGTGGTACATATACAAAAGGGAAAATATCACATAGATATTTGCACATCCACTTCGTTTGCTGCTTTATCTACAACTGGATAATGAAAATGTAGTACACACACAAAATGGAATATTATTCAGCTGTAATGAAAAACGGAATCAGAAATTTGCATGGCAATAGATGGACTTGGAAGGTATAATATTAAGCAGGGCAACCCAAACTCAGAAAGAAAAAGCCTGTATGTTCTCCCTCATAAGTGGATCCTAGCCTATAATGTATACATGCACATAAGTAAAAAGGTGTGAGTGCTGGGATAGGATAGCATTTACAGAGGAAGCCACGAGAGGGTGATATCAGGTGCTTAAGAAGGACTGAATACAGGCAAGAGGACTCATGAGTTATGCAGCCCCCATTGTGGCCACACAAGAAAGATGTGTCTACCTTCAGGCACAGAGATTCCACGAGCTTCATGGCTTGCTTATGTATTACTCGAGGTTGGAATATCTCCACATTTCCAGTCTAAATATCCCTGTGTGTCCAGCTTCAGTCTCTGCATAGAGCAAATCAATAGCACAATGCCTTCAACACCCCAAGTGTAAACTGTCTAACATCTTGGCTTCCTCCCTCCATACATCTATTTTCTTTGATGCACAGTGAAGGACAAATGGCACCTCATGTCCCCAGTCACCCTTCTAGTGCCAACCATCCCACCACTTGCATGCACATCTTCTTAAAGAAATTCTGTTTCACAGCATCTGCATGTATGTGTGCAAGTGTGTATGGGTTCTATTTGTGTATGTGCACACATGTTTGCAAATGCACACATACGTGGAAACCAGAGGTGAACTTCAGATGTCATTTCTCAGGTGACATCCATCTTGCTTTTTGTCTTTTTAAGACAAAGTCTCTCTCTGGGACCAGGGACTCAACAATTGGCCTAGGCTGGCTGGCCAGTTAACCCTAGGGATCTACCTGTCTTCACCTCCCTAGCACCGAGATTACAAGGATATGCCCCCACGCCTGACTTTTCACATGGGAATAGAACTCAGTCCTCTTGCTTATACAGCAAGCACTTTACTCAGAACTTTCAATCTGCCCCATGTCCATGGTTTTTCTTTTAAAGCTGGCTGTAAATTCTACAGAGTAATCCTTGTCAGGCCACCATACCCTACCAGGTCCTTTAAGAAGCTTCGTGGCCTTCAGTGTCCAGTTGCACCATTGTGTGTTCAAGCAGTCCCCTAGGGTTCCCAAACATTTACTATGATGAACAAGACAGGCCTGGGCTCCTTGCATTGCCCATATCATTTTGCGTGGGTTCTCATTGTGATTTGGGACAGTGGAGGATGACCAGAAGGAGATGTATTCCTTGTGAGTTTTGAGACTTATTGCCAATTTGCATCCAACAGCATAGTGCCAGCTTTCTGTGTGGGTTCAACTCAGGGAAGCTGTGTGTTCTGCTCTTATCCCAATTAGGACACAGACCAGTTCATATTGCTTTCCTGGGACTCTTTGGCACTGAAGCACACTAGCAATTTCTGTGTGACCTGATGACCCCAGGGCCACTCTTTCTGTTACTCAATTTTTTTTTTATCTTTCATAAAAACCTCGGCTCCAAACCTTCCATTTGACCTCAACCACTTTGCAGCTGCATAAGCCCTGAGATCTTTGTGATGTACTGCTAGACCAATTTTCTTCCATTTTGTGGCTGGGATATTGGATTTATGGACCAGGACACAGAAAAGTCCATTTATTTTTATGCAAATGCCCTGTACTGCTGCGGCACACCACTTTAAAGGAGCGCAGACTTATCATCCTTTGCTCCTGTTGCTCAGAAGTCCAAACTGAATGTCCCTGAGCTAAAGCCAGGGTGTTTGAGGGCTGTGTTCCTTAGAGGTCTCTGCCCTTAGCAGCTTTCATAGGCCACTTGTGTTCTTGCATTCTGGCCCTTCTCTATGTCACAACCAGCAGTCAGCACCATCAGGTCCTTCTGACTGGCTCCTCTTGTCACAGCTCTCTTCAACTAGCCTGCTCTTCTCTCTCTCTCTCTCTCTCTCTCTCTCTCTCTCTCTCTCTCTCTCTCTCTCTCTCTCTCTCTCTCTGTGTGTGTCTGTGTATTTGCACGTATGCTGGGTGCACATGTCATGAGTGTGGAGGTCAGAGGATGTCTTGTGGCAATCAATTCTCTTCTTCATCATGTAGGGTCCTAGCACGCAACTCTTCCTGCTGAGCCACCTTACCCACCTACCCTGTTCATCTTTCCAGAACCCTAGATAGTCACCTAGGTGGTAATTACGCCATACAGGATGCTCTGCTCTCTTCAGTTGATTAACTTAAGCATACCTGCAAAGTTCTCTGACCTGATATGTGTGATGGTGTTGCAAGACACCTTTAGGAAGGCACTGTTGAGCACCCCACCTCCAGTCTTCTTCAGACATCCTTGTGATTCCAAAGCCTGTGGTTTTGCCTTTCTCCCCTACCAGAGTGACTCCTAGAAATGAATTCATATTCAAAGAAGCAAAATGCAGCACCTTTCATAGATAGTGTAGCATTAGGAGCCCCCTGTGTCTAAGGTAGACTTGCAGATGGCTTGACCAAAGAGCACACATCTTGTGGGAAGAGGAGGGATGGAAGAGTGGAGGGAAACTGTCCCCTGGCTGGTGTCCACTGACCTCCATCCCAGAGAGCAGTTGCAAACATTTCTTCCCCACTCAGAGGAGATGGACACAGGTGAGTGCTATGTGGGACTGGGGAGAAATGGAGCCAATTACTGGGTAAAGTTGACAAATGAATAACGAGCTAGAGGCTTGTCCACAAATGTCCCCTGGCTTCTTTTGCTCAGCATTTGTCTGAATTGAGCTTCATTTCAGTCTTCCCTTCAGATCCCATATGCTGCTCTGTGTGCCTGAGCCCACTGCTAGAGACGCGGCCATGCAATTATCCAGCTCCTACGCATTTTCTTGTTCTCTTGCTCTTTGAGCTTAATTTCCCTGAGAGGCTGTGCCTCAAGTTTGCTTTCAAACCCACAATTATGAGGAGGCACCTAATGAGTCCAGGAACAAACTTCAGCACCGCACAGCTATTTGGTTTTAATGGGATAAACAGGGGGAAATGTCAAACAGAGGGATCTCCATTTTTGCTTCTGGTGTTCATGTGCCTGAAGGTGCCCAGCCTTCTGAACGACTTGATACAGTCCGCACATGTCTGGGGGAATTGTCTCTCCTGGAGACCTGGAGCTTCTTACACCTGTCTTGATGTCATCCAGCCTGGTGACCCTAGCTGCTCTAGCAGATCTGGAAAGTTTCCTGGTTGGGATCAGTAGAGAAGTAACACCACCCAAGTCACCGAGGATAGAGCAGGGCTCCGATTTCAGCCACTACACCATGGCATTCCCAGGAGAGGACTGATTTCCTCCCAAGGCACACGATAGGGTAATGACTCAGACAGAGGAAATGGCAAACAGCATGGATCGTAATGAATATTTTGACTTGGAAAACAGCATTCTCCGTGATGTCTAATGTCTACAGGAACTTGAGAGGTGACAGGAAAAATCTATTATCAAAGTACCATCCCCACAGTGTTGTTATTAACAGGAATTTGCTGAGAGAGGTACCTGCTGAGTACATGATGCTGTGTTGGGTACTTAGGACGTGGGGAGGAGAATGGGGGTGGGAGAGCAGACAGAAGACAGAGCATGTAAGCATGTAAGTAAATACAGGTGCCTCTGAACAGGATTCTTCAGGAGGAAGATAACAGGATACAATATATGGGGAAAACAGGTAAGGACGGGACCCATGGTGCATCAGCCAATGTTGGATGTCAGCTGTCAGTCAGCCACGAGTCACATTCCTCCCCACCCCCCATGACCAGAGCTGACTCTTCCTAGACTGAAGTAACCCCTAAGAGTGCAAGGCCTATTCCCCAATAACTGTATTCCCTTCTTTCCAGAAGGGCAAAAACAAGACGGTGAGGACACTTGGGGAACAGGATAGGGTGAAAGGAGACAGAAGGACCTATCTCTGCAGACACCTTGAAAGCAGAGCCTGGTGTGACTGAGTCAGAGAGCAGACTGATTTGGGAGAACACCAGCACCCAACTTATGTGTTGGCTAAGCCCCAAGGTCATTGTGCTGGGAGCCCAGCATTGACCTGACTGCCAATGGTGCATACACTCAGAAGAAGATAGGAAGTTCCCACATACCCACCACTCTCCCACCCCTGCTCCTGGCTTGTGGTAATCTGCAAGCCACCTTTGGCTTGACCCTAGCTCAGCTAAGACTCATCTCCCCGCCCGACCTCCCATTTCTCATCTTCCTTTCCAGATGGGGCCAACAAAAAGAGTGGAAGACAGCCTTAGAGTCTCCACAAAGCAGACATTCTGCCTAATTTCTGACTCCCCCACCCCCTTTTAACCATAGCTCAGAGTCCAGGGTAGCACCTGAGGTCCCCATCCAACCTCTTCCTGAGACACACATGAGAATTGTTCTGTTGAGTTGTATCAGCCATGAAGATGCAGGCTCCTCTACAAAGACACTGGTCTCAAAGGCATAATAGAAGTGTCAGAGACCCTTTTTGAATGAGATGTCTAGGAGGCTCTGATGTAGACATCTGTAGTCAGTCTGGAACCTGCTGTCCCCAGAGCTAGCATATGATCCCATCACCTACCAGGATGAGTTGATGATCAGAGCCCATTCTTTTGTCTGGGTTTGGGTCTGGGGTTATAGCTCACTAGCAAGCACTGAGTCTTGGATTTGGCCCCTAGTACTGCATAAGCTGTGTGTGGCGCACACCTGTAATCCTAGCATTCTAGAGGTAGAGGGAGGAGGATCAGAAATTCATAGCTATCCTTAGCTATATGCCAGTTTTAAGGCCAGTGTGGGCTACAAGAGAAGGAAGGAAAGGAAGGGAAGGGAAGGGAAGGGAAGGGAAGGGAAGGGAAGGGAAGGGAAGGGAAGGGAAGGGAAGGGAAGGGAAGGCAAGGCTGGGGTATCTGATGACATCAGGGGTATACTGTCCGTAGCTACCGGTGTACCCCAAAGGTGTCCCAGCTGGGGACCAGCACTGCCACTACTGCCTGACCCTCAGGTTCCATGGACAGCCACCACTGAGCTGGTCTGATGAAAGAAGAGCCACTCCTCTGAGTGACAGCCCCTTCTCCCTCCTGTAACCTCCACTCAGGGTTACTCCATGGGGACTTTCAACCAGTACCACCCTCTGAGTCTTCTTCCCTAGAGGATTTTGGCAGGCCAAAGACAAAAGCACCCAAAAGTGGAACCAGGAGCTCTGTGGAAGTTCACCTCTCTGGCAGTGAGGACTCAAACTAGTGTCAACACACACACACACACACACACACACACACACACACATACACACACACACCACATGCACATATATATGCGCACATGCACATATACACACATAGACACACACATGCACATATATACACACATACATGCACACACACACACACACACACACACACATACTATTGAACTTCCTAAACATTGTGTAGTGAGAACCCCATATAAGTGACTTTCTGTTGTTCCATATCCTTCCATTATTTATTTCAATGGTGTGCAGTGGCAACTCCTTGTGGTTTTAACCACTTACCTGATGGGGCCGCTCATAGGGACTTTGGAGGCTAGTTTCCTACCCTGCCATCTCCATGCAACCTGCTCAAGCTTGTTGTGGTGGTGGATGGAGGATCTACCCTGTGCTCATCCTGACCCTGGGACTGTTCACAGTCAAGACAAGTTCATGCCCAGCCCAGGTTGTCAACACACCTGCTAGTATCTCCCTCAGATGTAGGCTGCCCCCCACCCAGACTCAGGAACCCAGGAAACACCATTCTGGGAAACCCATCTATAAAGACATCTGGAGGGGAAAGAAGTTTTGGTGGCCCTTAAGACATTTCCAAGTGCATCCTACCCATCCTCATGGCCGGGGGGGGGGGGGGTGTCCATTTCCCAGCAGGACTAGCTCTTGGTACTTTCTTGTCCCCAAGATTTCTTGTTCCAAGCTTCCTTTACCACCTTCTTGTGGGTGAGGGGCCAATCTCAGGATGAATTGGGAGAAATCTGACTTAGTATGAGGCATGCAGGACACAAGTGTTTCTAATGGGGTTCCACAGATATAGTTCAGTCTGTGAAGTCGGAGGAAGGTCATATCTTCATTTTCACTAACTTTGATGGAGACTTGGCATTACCGTCAGCTATACTGAAGAACAGACTATGGGGACATTAGCTAAGCTGTGACCTTAATAACAGTGGAAACTACAGATATCGTATGTCACCTTACTATTTCTGCAGATATTTGAAATGCTGCTTAGGGTCACAACAGTGTTTATATTGTCTCTGGATCTTGTCATTTAGTGCAACAATCGGTATCACTTTACTGCAACTTTCAAGAACGTTTTAGCAAGAATATTTTAACATAATTTGGTTCTTTCTGAACTGTTAAGTGTTTTACTTCCAAAAGGGTTATTTGGAGGAATTCATTGGTATTATAGACTGCTAACAGCCCATGACCCATAAAAGGTTACAAACACCCCTCCCCCGCAAAGAAAGACTTATTAGTTTGACAGATTCAGTCTTTGGGGAAAAATTTTAGTAGTTCTGAAAAATGAAGAATTTTCGATGAGAGAAGATAATTCTGAGAATTTGTCAAGATTACTGGAACGAAAAGAAGTCTCAGAGACAGGTGGCTTCCCTCATGAGGAACTCTGTTCAATGGAAATGTGTCTATCAGCAATAAATGCCATTCTAAGTGTGACAGCATGAACAATGCCATCCTATGTGTGATCAGATGAACGATGGCATCCTAAGTGTGATTGGATGAACAAGGCCATCCTAAGTGTGATCAGATGAGCTCTGACAGATGTTCCACACCACACAAGCAACAGTGCTGTTAAGCAGGCACTCTTGTATTGACCCCCCCACAAATACCACAATATGCCTCTGAGATGTCTGTCACCCCAAACCCAAATGATCACTTTTTTTAAATCACTTTAGATTAGTCTTTGAAATTATTTTCCTATAAATAGAAAGAAGAGAGAGTATAGCACATGTTTATTCAGCTGTTGGATGTTTGGGCTGGTTTTAGCTTTGGGTTTTGACAAGCAAAGCTGCTGTGAAGATCCAGACACAGGTCACTCTTCAGACATATCTTCGTTTCTCTTGGGAGAAGAGTTGGAGTTGCATGTTTGTAAGCGTGTGCTTACTGTTCCGAGAAATTGACTGGAGGGGTGGCTTCAGTGGGTGACGTGCTTACTGTGCAAACACGCGGACCTGCGGTTCAATACTCAGCACCACACAGAAATGGGGCATGTAACCCAGCACCTAGGTGGAGGGACATGGAGTTGGGAAGATTCCCGGAGCTTGCTGGCTAGCCAGTCTAACCAATTGGTAAGCTCCAGCTTAGTGGGAGATCCTGTCTCAAAAACAGAGAAGGATGGCCAGTAAGATGGTTGGGTGGATGAAGGTGTTTGCCCCTCAACATGGATGGGGTGACCTGAGTTTGATCCCTGGGATCCACACAGTGAAGGGAGACAATCAACCCCCACAAGTCGTGCATGCCTCACACACAAAGTAAATTTAAGTGCAATAAAAATCTTATTAAATGAGGTGGAGAATGACCGAGGAGATACTCAACATTAATTTGTGTCCTCCATACACATATGTATTCCCAGCCAAATATGGACCCCTAGACACATGTGCACCCCCAGCAACACATGTACCTCCCTCTACATGCGCACCGATAGCCACATGTGCACCCACAGCCACACAAGCACACATAGACACACAAACACCAGATCGCTTTGCATCCTCAAGCACAATGTATGACTTTCAATCGCTCCACATTCTTTGACTGAGCTGTCCCAGGGGTGTGTGGTGGTGTGGTATCTCTCAGCAGTTTTAATTTCCATTTGCCTGATGATTCTTGATATCAGGACTTTTCTGTGTGCTGTTGGTCATTTGCATACCTTTCTTTGGTGAGGCTTGTTTCTTTTAGCCATTTCTGTGAGGTTATCTTCCTTAGGTATTATCGATGCAAATCTTTTGCCAGACTTGGGAATTGCAAATGTCCCATTTTGCCTCTGTTCTTCTGATTTTCTTAATGGTGTTTCAGGAGCAGGCATTCTCCATTGTGATGAAGTCAGGTCCATCACTTACAATCATTTTTTCCCCAAAGGTATATTTTGCATGTTCCAAAGATGTGAAGATTTCCTCCAGTGTTTTCTTCTGGGAAGTTTAGATTTTTAGCTCTCCATTTATGTGTATGAAAGTTTCAAGGGAAGCTAGTTCATGGGGCAGGATGGGTCAAGGTTTGCTTATTTGGGGGCATGGATGTGCAGCTGCTTCCACACCATTAGTTGAAAGACTCTTCTCCCACTGGATTGGCTTAGCACCTTTGTGGGGTCAAGTGACCACTGAGGTGTTATCTATTTCTGAATACTATTCTTTTTTATTGACTTCCATGTCTAAAATTTCATCACAGCTTAATTTTTAAAGATGGGAAAACTGGAACTGACAGACAGAAGAGCCTTGTACAAAGGCAGATAAAATAAGTCAGAAGCCAGCCTAGAACACGGCCCTTCTAAATATGCACCTCGGAGGAGGGGAATTGGGGGCAGATGTGATCTAAATACATTTTATGCATGTATGAAAGTGTCAAAGAATTTGAAAATGCATAGAAGGTTTACCAGAAGTTAGAAAAATTAAGAAGACAGTGATCTATCCTTATCCCAATGGGTACCCAAAGCCACAGAGCATGTTGAGAAGTTAAGGCATTCTTCATATGCAACAAGCCCACCATTTCTGCAGTTTTATGTGCAGGGGCACATAAAATTAGCAGGCATTTCTCTTTCCTTCCTTGTCATTTTACCCAGAGGACATTCCTTCCTTCTTCCTGCTAGATCTTAGTAACATTAGCAAATGACACTTTTCTTCCCTTACAATGAGAAGTTTTCTCTATTTCCTTAAATGAAACACTCCATGGCCTTTCTTTGTCAAATCCATGGGGGCCCACATCACTACTAGTGTGCTTTGGGGTTGAAATTAAGTAACAAGGGTTACCTGAACATAAGCACTCACAGATACTGTGACAGCCATTGAGGCTACTAAGCAGCTGTGAGCAGGTAGTGTGTGGGGATCGAAGGACACTGTTCATGTAAAGGTCTGAATCACATTTCAGTGGGACAGAGCAGAGTGGCATGAGATTTTAACATTCTTCATAGAACCATATACAATTGGAAACATGTAAATTGCTTATCTCTGGAATTTTCCATTTAATACTTTTGGAGCATGGCTGATTGGAGGTAACCAAAAACCTGGAAAAGAAAGCCAGAGTTAAGGGGAGACCACAAACATAAAGAACAGCGGGACGATGGATGCTAAGGAGCCCACCAGCCTGCCTGGAGGGTAGCTGCAGAAGGAACAGGCCAGCCAAAGTCTTCACAGAGCATCTCTTTCCCTTTGCACATGTTGCGCCACACCTGCAGGCTTTCCACTGAAAGATGGGGCCGGGGATAGTGCCATCTTCACACGAACGATGAATGCCAGGTTACAGAGGCAATGCTGCTGATATGTAGCATGCAGCATCTGGGACACAGCAGGTGCCCAGGGGGCTGTGATGGTCCATACCATTACTCTCCACCTCGGTCCTAAAGTGGCTGGAGGGCTGACCCTTGGTGGTAAGGACAGCCACTGTGGACCAGGGCATTCCATCTGCAGGCACAGACTCCTTCCTGACTCATCGTTCTGGTCTCAAGTCACCTCACCTCTCTGATCCTAGGCTCTGTATCACAAAAAAGGAAAATCTTACAGCTGGAGCTCTTAGGAAGAAGACCTGGCTTGAAGCCCAGAACAGCACCAAAGTATATGGCAACAAGAGGGTGGCTTCTTTCCCCTCCCAGAATGCTTGTCTCTGGAATCCCAGTCGTGGATCACTTGGCAAAGCCCAGAGAACCTGCCCCAAAGGCTAAAAGTTGCATGGTTCTGTGGTTTAAATCTGCCCTGCCTCCCCAAGCAAGTGATTGAAACTGAATCTCCTGTGTGGGAGTGTCTGATGAGAGGCATTTAAGGAATGAGGCTCCAGCTTCAGGCCTGGATTAACACCAACTACAGGGCAGTCTGGAAGCCTCAGATTCAGTTTCTTATATTCTTTCTTTCTTGCCATATGATACCGTCCGCCATGCCAGACACCAGCCCCTCAATCTTGGGCTTCCCAGTGTTCAGTGCTGTTCTTTGTACATAACCAGTTTCAAGCACTCTGTTACAGCAACACCGAATGGTTTAAAACACATCGTATTTGGAAGTGGTAGAGGACAAACCTCTCCCATGACAGGTGTGTTTGTGGCTACTGTGCGTTCGCACAAATTAAGGAGAAAGCCTCAGACTCAGAGCGGCATGAGGCCAGAGGCAGGGACAGGGTGTAGAAATGAGAATATAGTCTCAGAAGGCAAGAGAGAAACGAAAGACAAATGTTGGTGCCACCATGTCTGACAATTAGCATATACACAAAAATGTGTCCACACTAAGTCAGCCAAGTACAGGTGAGATTTTATAACAGGAATCTTTATTGGACAGAATCACAATATATATAATTTCCCTTGTATTAACCATCAATTCTATCATAAAAATATATTACAACATTTGATATATATTCACAGAACACAAGCCATTGTAAACAGAGCAGGCAGCATTGGCCTTGGATTCAAATCTCTCGAGTCCCATTTCAGCAGAATACAGCTGTTGGCAGGTGAGTCGCGGGGAAGGTAAATGTTGCCACGTTGGGAGACAGAGTAGTGATACTTTACTTAAGGATAAATGGAACCACGGTTTCGTTCATTAAACTAGAAAGCAAAGTTAAAAACTACAAATGACGTAAGTATGACACTAAACTTTTGCTTCTTCAGGTGCTCAGTGTTCGGCTGTTGGTGCTGGACTTCCACCATATGTAGTACTCACTTACGGGCGTGCACACTGGTGGGTGGAGCGTTGACCCTGCAAACACAAGTGTCTGCCTCCATTTTCCTAAGACTCTCCTGGGGAGGACTGCAACACTGTAGAAACCAATCAGGCGCTGCCAGAAATAGCTTTTTATTTTCCCCAAATTTTAGTTTTCAGAACTTTTCTTGAAATGTTAAGACATAAAATGCATTTCCTGGTAGAATTCCAGCCTTAGCCTTGCTGGATGCACTTGACACTGCCCAGCTGTGAGGACCAGTATGTCATCTACTGGTGACTTTCTGGATGCCTCAAGCTATGGATGACACAAGCCTCCTCAGCTGCCTTTGCAGATAGCCCAAACAAATGAAATGCATGAAAACACAGGTGTGTAAAGCACTGGCCATTGGTGCCCTGGTGCCCAGGAGCCTCCAGGATGGCACACTAGCACTGGCCTTCCACCAGCTCCCCTCTCATCTGCAGGAAGTGATGCTTCTTCTACCGGATACTGGGCAAGAAAAATCTACTGTGCTTTGTTGGGGAGGAAAGATGAACATGGCTGATAGTGTCTAGTCTCATCCACTACACAGGATACAACACCAGAGGGAGAGTTATATCTACCCAAGAGCGTCCTCACCAAATGAGAAGCCCACACATTCAGATGCAAGATTTCAAGTCCTTCTCCCAGAGGTGCCTAAGAAAAGAACTCGATCCAGTCAACATCGAGTTAACTGCCCCAGGAGGTGGGGGGCAAGGCAAGGCACCCTTTTGACTTGCTGTTTGCAACTCAGAGCAATGGGGTTTCCTGCAGGAGACCCTGATGGGGTTGGCGGGACACCAGATCCCATGAATGCCCCTATGTGCCAGAAGAAATTGTGTTTACACATTTCTTGTGAAACAGGATTGTTGAGGTTTGGAATCATTTCAGTTAGCAAGGAAACTTGGCATTCGAAGCTTTCTCAAGCAAGGCGGGTTGGTTACTATTAATAATTCAAGGAAAGGTTTGGCAACAGAGGAGCTGAAGAAAGGCAATGGGAGGTTGGGCATCGGGGGATTGGATGTTGGGGATTTTAGCCAGCCTGAGCAATTACTATGATCTGGTTCCAGTCACCCGGACACATTGCAGGAATGTCATTGTGATGGCCTCTGATGCTTTCTATCCCAAACCCATTCTCTTTGGGTGTTTTGGAGTGTCGCTGAAGCCTGAGACTACCTGTATCCAAACAGAGATTCTAGGCTCCTTGAAACCATCACGTCATGATCTCTGCTTCCATACTAGGGAGTAAGTATAATGGTGACTATGTAGACTTACTGGGCACATGTGAAGGGACCTGGGAAATACCATGTCTCAGTGTTCCTAAGAGCATACACATCCTAGGGGTACACATAGGTCTTTGACTCTAAAATATCAATTGTTTAAAAAAAATCCTTATATATTGGTGTGCATGATAAAACAGAGCTCTGCTGCTATTGGTTTGATTCACATCTGACTTTTAAATGTGAAGTATGTATTTACATGACACATTGCAAGAAGGAACTGTTCATTGCCCTGCAAAGGAAGGTGAGGGTGTGGAATGCCTAATAAGTGTGAGGACAACCCTTGGACCATGACTGTTGTCACTGTACACCATGCTGGGTTAACTCTTCCATTTGCCCCTGGGGATTGGTAGCAGTATGCCTCGGCCTGTGGGGATGTTAATTGTGTCACACTCCCCTAGAGAAAATGAAGACACACATTTGTCCCCACTTAGGATATCATCAGAGGAGGTGCTCAAAGAGAATGTGCCTTGGGGCTCAATTGTAGCTGTGTGATAGCTCATGCCTGCAATATCAGCACCCAGGAGGCTGAGGCAGGGGGATTGCTAATCACTGTAAGATATGCCACAAGTTTGAGGCCAGTGTAGACTATACGGTGAGTTCAAGGCCAGGTGGGACAACCTGTCTTAAAAATAAGCAAATAAGTAAGTAAGCGAGTAAATAAATTATTAAACAGAGGAATGAACGCTGTCATTAAGAATGAATGTTGGCTTGGTTGCATACCAGAACTTGATGACATGACCTTATTGCTGAAAATGCTACACACATTAGTCCCAGGACATGGTAAAATCAATACTGACCAAGAAGCTTCTTCCTTTGTTGGCTAGCTCTCATATACTAGAAGGTGCTATGGCAGACTCCTGGGGAATGTCATCAACAGTCTTAGCCATCTGTGAGCCCTGATAACTATGATAAAAGACCAACATGGCAAGATTTTTCCCATGAGTACAACAGTATCACAAATGTTACGGGGTAGCTAATCGTTTTCTGGTTGGATTTAAGGCCGACTACACGGGAGGAAACACAGGCCTGGTTCTGCAAATCTGGCCGAGAAGTCACGGTTGGGGAGTTTACAGGCTCCAGGGTTGTGTGTGTGAGAAAGTGGTATTTTGTAGATTTATACTGTTATTTTGATAAATGGAAACAGCATTCAACTGCCCTCTTAATGTGTATCTTTCTGCTCACAGATTAGTGCAGCTTGCAGACCCCATCAGAGAAGTTTCCTTATGCAGGGGGACGGTGGTTAGTGGAGAAACTCAGAACTGGCCAAAGTGCGGAGAATAAATGACCAGAGAGTGCACAGTCACAAATAGGATATCTGTGTCACACACACATAAATAAATAAATAAATAAATAAATAAATAAATAAATAAATAAATAAAATTAAAAAAAAAAAGAAAAGGAAAGAAACTCAACATTGGTCTCTAGGATCTCACTTTTCTGTGCCTTTAGATTGGGCAGTTTTCAACCCTCAGAGAAGTTTATTTTTGCAGTAAATATAGTTTAATACAGAGACCCACAACTGGTCGAACTCCAGAATGTAAGAGACTCATAGCGTACTCAGTGCTAAATAAGACATCTATGTGATACCTCCTCCACCAAGGCTCAGGGACCATCCTTGAAGAGGGAGTAGAAAGATGGTCAGAGACAGAGGTTGGGAGGACGGCAGCAAACAGATGTCTTCTGGATATGACAGTGACCCATTGTACACATGAACTCCCAGTGGCTGTGGCTGCATTCACCTGCATGCGATAAAGCCAGTCGAAATCCCAGCGTGGATGAGGGAGGCGGTTACAAAGCCCCACTCTCGGGCTGAGAAGCTATTGGCAGTGGTGGCTGCTGGAGGGGTAACAGTTTTCTTCTGGGGTCTGGCCCTGGGAAGATCGGCCATGCTCTGGTAGACAGCCCTCTAACCCCCTCCCCCCACCACACACACACACACACCGGCAACACCATTTGAACTCAGTGGTTAAAAAAGAAGAGTACATGAAGTTGGGAGGGAGAAACTGTGTCGGGAGAGGGGTGGAAAGAATTGGAGGGAAGGGCTAGGTGGCAAGTGAATAAGTAAATAAAATATTTAATTAAAACGAGTAAGTGTCAATTCCCTCCAAATGAATTCAGTTCCTTTCTCTTTCCCCTCTCCCTCCTTCCTTTCCCTTTCTTCCTTTCTTCCCTCCTGCTTTTTCATTCTTCTCTTTTTGGATAGCTAAATATCTGTGGATTTTTCTTCCTATCATCTTTTTTTTTTTTTCTAATTTTGTTATGACTTCAAGAAGAACCACCTTGTTGGCCACAGATGGCATTCACTGTGTCTCGGGAGGTACTGCCCACTTCTGAACAGCCCCTGGACAGGGTTTCTGAATGTACACTAAGCCCCGCCCTACTGGACCTTTACCAGGCTGGTCCACATCTCCTACATCTCACCCCATGCTGCAGCAGCAGCTCTGGCCCACTGCCCACTGCCTCTGCAAGGTCTTCTAGGGCCTCCTGTAAACAGTGCTGAGCAACACCCCTTACCTAGGCCCACATAGACACTCATCTCCTCCAGGGACCTGGCAGAGGAGACTCGGGCTTACGGAACTACGGGGTGAGAGGTGAGAACTCCCACAGCTCTTGGTCAGATCCAGTTTTACCACCAGCCATTCCGCATGCCATTGCAGGAGCCCATTCTTTGGACCTCTAGCACTGAGTAGTCCCTAACTTCTGGTGTCTTGGTCAGGCTGATAGACACTACCTTAAGCTCCAGCTGTGTCCTCTCTATATGCAGGATCACTGAAATTTGACAGCTCCATTCCTCAATGGCTCCTCCCTTCTGGGAAGCTGACTGCCCCAAGTGTTCAGCTCCTTCGCTTCACTCTGTGCTTGGGGAAGGAGCTCAGGAGGCCTTTAACTCCACAGGAGCTTCTGAAGATGGGAGGAAAAGTTTGGGTGGAAGTGGGAGCTGGCAGAGGAGGTAAGGAACTTACAAGGCAGGCTCCCCACACACAAATTCCTCCACTAAACCTGTAGGAACAAACTGGAGATGCCGAGCTCTTCCCCCTCTCCCCACCCAAGGCTCTACACATCATCTCCATGTGAGTCCTGACGAGTCAGGGAATGAGAAGCCTCACTTGGGTCTTGGGGAATGCTGTAGGCCACTGATGCTCATGAAGATGATAGACCAAAGTTTCTTGAAAGTGCAAGTTGACAAGGAGTCCTCGACACCTAAAACACTAATCCTGTAGTGTCTCTGCAGAGGGGCTATCACTGCTGGGACAGAGTTGAAAGATCACCTGAGTCAGCTGCCTGGATCCCAATATATGGATCATAGACTCCCAAGTCATGCCAGCTTGCCTGAATTCACCTCTGAAGGGGGAACTCAGGAGTTCATATGGAAGCACCTCCTTTGGTGACACTTGGGGATCGGGATGTTTAATAGCCACTGTCTCCATTCAGACCCTCAGATTCTCAGGAAGGCAATGGGAACCTCACAGTCTCCAGATCTTTCCCCATGGTGTTCATGGGCTGGATGATATGAGCTGATCCGTGCACTTTCTGACACCTTATAGGATATTCTAGGAAAATCAGGCAACTTACTTAAGCCTGTGTTAAGGTCAAATCCTGACAACACACAGCCTTCAGGTTCATCCAGCAACCACATCACAGCCAAGCACAGATGACTACCTGCATCTAAGCCTGGGAGGGAGTGACAGCCAGGACACAGGCTTGGCCCGATTCTGTCTACCTTCTTTCAAGGAGAGAGACACATGAAAAAAAAATCTCACAAACACAAGGCGAAAGGTTTATTGCTCAGATTGATGGGGGCCTGAGCTGAGCCCTGGAAGAAAATATAATAGAAAAAAAAGCCAAGGAGGTCACCAAGCCATGCTTGTCTCCTAGTTGAATGTCTATGGGAGGTGAGCTAGCCAGACACCCAGACATCAAAGGCGTACCGTTCAGCAAGCATCCTGTATGCCCAAAGGCCCCACGTTTCTGAGACCCTGACCTCTAAGGAGGGGTGCAAGAGAATGCAGATTGGAGCACAGAGATTACAAAAGGAAAGCAGTGTGTGTGCGAGACCAGAACTGAGCCCACGGAGTGGATTTGGAATCTGGAAGAGGCCTCTCTATCGGCATCACTACCAAACTTCACAAAATGGTTTCACCTGCCCAGTGGCCCTCACGTGCAAGCGCAGTGAATGTGACTCTGGAAACCAGTGGGAGCCAAGCAAGTCATGGAGACCTTTCACCCTGGGGGACAGAGTCTTGTTTTATATACCTCATGCCTGAGAAAACTACACGTTGTTTGGTGAATTTGATTGCCAGAAGGAGGTAGATTGTTCAAATGGGAGCAGTGACCATGGTGGGGTGGGGGGTGGGGGGGTCTGGGGGGGTGTTTCAGAGATGTGCAGACTGACACTAGATGCTTATGGGAAGGCAACTGCCGCGGCACTGGCTGGTGCCCATTGCCAATGGAGCCGCTTCCTTCGCGCTTCCCTTGGGGTTTTCAAGCCTGTGTCTAAGTGATAATGAAAACTCTCCATCAATGGGCTTATCTGGGGTTCTTGTCAGTGGCACGATGCCAAGGTAACGGGTTTTATTAGATGGTAAGCAGTTTCAGAGGCATAGTGAAAATTACGGCATGCAGCCTTCCGGAGAAGTGGTGTCGTGGGTGGCAGTTCCTGCTTCTTAGCTAGGGAAGGGACAAAGAGATCTCGTCGCAACTCAGGGTGCAATATGTTGCCTACACAGAGTAAGCAGAGAAAGGATTTGTAGGGTTACTCTCCCTCCAAACCCATATGGGAGACGATGAAGCCCCAACCTGCCTTTGTTTGTCTACTGACCTCACCCTCTGGGTCACCATCCCTGTCTTGCCCAGCTTCAGGGGGATTTGGGTGAAAAGGGAGGAGATTATTTTGTGCATGCTGTCTTGGTTCCCTGCTTGATTTGAACTTCCCTAGCACTTTGAGTGTTGGGACAACAGAGGGTAGATACAGCTGCTCTTTGCTAGGAAAGCTACAGAAGTGACTGTTGTAATTTGAACTAGATAGGACTGAATGGACTCGAACCAGGACAGTTTTGTTCCAGAAACAAACATGTGGCAGTGTTGTGCTGGTAGATGGGAGACAACCAGCTTGGGGGGGTAAGGCCTGATTTACAACACTTAGTTATTCTGAGTGTATAAAAACTTCCATCATGGCTAATTTCAAGCTTCCTGTGTGACATCCCTCATCACAGGAGGGAGGGGGTGTACCTCACCAACTCCCCCGTAAGATTGGCTGCAGAGAGATGGGTACAAAGTCCAAACAAGTGTCCAGAAGAGTCCCCTCTAGACCCCAGGTTCTTTTTCTCTACCAAGGCAGGTGTGAGCATACCTCTCCCAGCAATGGGAAGATATTAAAGCCTCCTTAGATGTTACAACTATCTCCATGGAAACTAGGAAGCCTGACAACACTAAGCCTGATGGAGCTGTTTTCTAAATGAGTTGCCAAGAGTTAATGATAGTCCATCTTTTCAAATAGACAAGCAGACATTTCCTCTGCCTTTAACTACTGGGGCTGCCTGGCAGGGAAGAGCAACATTCTTTGGGCTGGTCCCTGGTGGGTAGTTCCCTCTGTACTTCTGAGACTAGGATGTGTGGAGCTATAAGGAAAGAAAGATCCTTCTGACCTGATGGCTCTCCACCCTTTCCACCCAGAGGGGTCTCCTACAGGGCTGAGAAACAACTGCTCTGAGCATTCTCAAGTCAGTCTGAAAGGATGAGATGGGAAGAAGGCATGGACCCCATGGTGTGTGTGTGCGTGCGTGTGCGTGTGCGTGTGCGTGTGCGTGTGCGTGTGCGTGTGTGTGTGTGTGTGCAGGCATGTGGGGACTAGAGGTCAATCTCAGTTGTTGCTTCTCAGCCACCATCTACTTTGTTGTTTTCTTTCTTCTTCCTTCCTTCCTTCCTTCCTTCCTTCCTTCCTTCCTTCCTTCCTTCCTTCCTTCTTTCTTTCTTTCTTTCTTTCTTTCTTTCTTTTCTTTTTTTTTTTTTGAGATCTGTCACTGGCCTGTAGCTCACCAGTTCAGCAAAATCTTGGCTGACCAGTGAGCCCTGGGGAGCCCCCTTCTCCGGTGCTAGGATTACAGGTGCACACCACCATGTCCAGTTTGCTTTTAGTGTGGAATCTTGGGGGTCAGACTCAGGTCCTTGTGCCTGTACAGTGAGCATTTTGCTGGCTAAGCTACTTCTCCAGTCCTTAGTTTTTAATGAGACCTAGACAGTGGCTCCCAGTGGGTTGGCGTGTACATTATAGAAACAGCATCCTATACTAATTGCACTCTGTCATCAGCGGCACAAAGCACTCTTGTGGTGACCTTGGACAACCCCCGCTTTCTCGGGACAGAGTTACAGAATGAGGGTAATGAACCACGAGGATAATGGTACCCAGTATCTGAAAACTAAGACTGCATCTCTGTTATGTCAGCTCCTGTGCATCCCCCTCACAGGATGTGATGGGCAAGACGTCTAAGACAAGAGGGAGTCCTTCCTACCGACTCAGATCTCAGATGGGGAGATAGGACAGACCGGACACCTCCTTCCTGCTTTACCGGGCTCGCATAGCTATGGCATGCAAATCAGAAGAAGGTGACTTCCTTCTCAGATTTCAGAGACTCTAACATTATCTATTACCTGTCTATTGAGACCACTTTCATGCTACGATTGTCAATACACGCAAACATCAGTTTGTTTGATGGAAGAGGGACAAAAGTTGAATCCAATTTATCATTCCTAAGACAACTGGTAGGCAGCAAACTGGTTGTTTAAACACTTCCCCATTGAGTGCAGAGCCCAAGGGTGTCAGCTGAGCACAATGTAGTTGGCACCAGCTAGATAATATTTGGGTTACAGCAGCCACCACTACCAAGTGGAAAAGATATGCCATATTAGATCTGGGGCCAGATGGCCACAGACAGCCTCACTTTCAGCATCACTGAAATGTCCCTTGGAGCATGGAGCCCCATGACCAGTGGTTAGCAAACAGGTGAGCGTCATGCCCTACACCTGCCACCAGCACTCAGTGTCCTCGACAGTGACTAGCCTACCATCCTCTGGGAGGCCTTTGGTGAGTCTAAATGCTCAAAACACACTCCCAAGAAGAAAAGTCAGGACATGACCCATGGCCATCCTTTGGTGATGGGACAGTCTGATATCTACCCTGGAAGAGCCGAGACGCAGGCCCCAGAACTTGTTCAGACATCAGCAACACTGCAGTCACCAGACAATGGTGGCAGTTCATGTCCATCCAGGAGTCCCCACCTCCCTTTGCTCTGTCTACCTCATCCTGAACTCCCCGGCAGGAGAGTAGTCCTTCATTCTGACACTGGCAGAATATTCTGGCTGTGAGAGTCACCTGTGAGGCCCACGGAACGGGAGCGGATGGAGCGTCTATTGAAGATCCTGTTCAGAAGATCCTTGCAGCTCCTACGGTATTGGTGTCGAAGCAAGGAGTATACGAAGGGGTCAGAGGCAGCCTTGCTGTAGGCCAAGCACTTGGACAGCACACCCCAGTGGGAGCCGATGGGTGCTGTGGAGAAGAGTTCCACCAGCCTGTGGAGAGATGGGAGTGTGTTACTGAGGGGCATGTAACCATGTCAGGTAACCTCAAAAGCAATAATGATACACACCGATGAAAATGATGGCAATGGACATTGATTAGGCACATACTCTAAGATATGACAAGCTCATGTCCCCAAGCTCATAAGGGCCATCAACTCTAAAGGCGAGATTTCAAGCCAGTTCCACCTCTGCTTCTGACCCCGGGCAAGTCTTGGTACTCTGTGGGTCTGCATGTCTTGCCTGTAGAGTAAGGAAGTCAGATGGGCTTGCTTCTGTGATCTTTTAATCCACGAGAGTCCAATTTGGCTCTGCCTCAAACTCAGTTCCGCCTTCCTGAGGAGTCTATGTGGGAGGGAGGGCTGAGAGAAAGCTCGGCAAACATTCTGCAAAGCTCCAGGAGAGCATCTGCCAGTGAGGAAGAGCTCTTCTTAGGACTGGGGTCTTGATGGCCTCTGACGACAGAGCAGTCAGGAGACTTGAAAGTGGCCTTCATCTACTGAGGAGGGCAAGGGAAGATCCGTCCTGTGTGTTCAAGAGTTCAGCTCTTCGAGTTCTCCTGGTAGCCATGGACCTCACTGAGTGGTGTAAACCTCAGGCTTCGAGGGCGGTAAGAATTCCTGGGTCCTCACTCCTACCCCTAATCATCATTACTCTATCCCAAGTGTGCCCAGCCCCACTAGTTAGACTTGAGAAAGTATCTAGCATTAGCATAAGTTCAAAGAGACCCACCAAACTTGGAGTTTAGAGACCTTAAATCATCTCTCCTCCACCCATTGTTAAATGAGGAAGTGGAGATCCAGAAAGAAGAAGGACAGCTGCAAGCCTAGTGTCTGTTTCCAACCAGGTTCTGGCAGCTGGCCACCGCCTGGGACATCTCCAGGAGAGCAGGCAGTGGTGGCCCTCAGCCTGGTGGGTTGCTTGGGAGAGGGCTCAGAGACAAGAGGGACAGAGGGTCAGCTGTGACTCTGCTGTCAATTTGGTTTTCCTAGAGTCTTCTTGGGGTTGAGATTGTGCGACGGGTCTCCATTCGAGTCAGTTGAAGGATAGGACAGGCTCTGTGTGCCATTCCCCACTAACAGACCTCATCCTGAATGCATCTCTAGTGAGTCCAGTCTGAGGGTTTATTTGGCTTATTCTTCCATACGACTGACTTTTCATCATCAAAGGAAGTCAGGATAGAAACTCAAACAGGGCAGGAACCTGGAGGCAAGAGCTGATGCAGAGGCCATGGAGGGGTGCTGCTAACTGGCTTATTCCTCGCGGCTTGTTCTATCTACTTTCTTGTAGAACCCAGGACCACCAGCCCAGAGATGGCACCACCCACAATGGGCTGGGCCCTCCCCCATCACTCACTAATTAAGAAAATGCCTACATCCTGATCTTATGGAGGCATTTTTCTTAATCGAGGCTCCCTCCTCTCAGATGACTTTAGCTTGTGTCAAGTTGACATAAAATTATCCAGCTCTCCATGTGATGCCAAATCATGTTTCCCAAATGGCCTGTATTCTATATATTGTTGAGGTTGGTCCTAGCATCATGGCTCTCCCCAAAGGATAGGTAGGTGTGTGTGTGTGTGTGTGTGTGTGTGTGTGTGTGTGTGTGTGTGTGTGTGTGTGTGTGCAGGTACACATATGAATGCATCCATGGAAATCAGAGAACAACCTTAGTGTGTTCCTTCCTCAGACACCTTTCACATTTTATTTGGGACAGCAGGGTATCTCGCTGGGCTGGAACCTCACTGAGTTGGGTAGGAAAACTGGCCGACCAGCAACTTTGCAGAGAACTGCCTGACTCCATCGCCCATTTTGTCCTTGCTGAGGTTACAAGCAAACATTGTTCCACCCAGCTTTTGACATGGGTTCTGGGGCTCTGAACTCATGATTTATGATTGCATGGAAAACATATTGCTATTTGAGCCATCCCTCCAAACTCCCAAAAAGAATTTTTTTAAATGATCAATTATAAAACCATTCATCAAGATCAAAAGTAGTATTTGGGGGCTATGTAAAGTAAAATTATAGTATTTGATTCCCAAAAACTTTATCTGAGGTCTGAACCCCCCTCAGATGATTTCCAGTTTGTGTTTCCTTTGGATCAAGCTCTCACTGTGTGTGCTTTCTCGTCTCACAATGACCCTGCAGAGAGGGCCTCATTCCCATCTTACAGATGAGGCCATTGAGGTCCAAAGAGTTTGAGCAGCAAGCCGGGGTCTCCAGCCAGAGAAGTGAGAATCCACCCTCTAAACTTGACTAGAGACCATGCTGGGACCTGGATCTCAGCATTGCAGGGTGACAAGATGCACTTTAGGGACCTTTTATCCCCAAGGGGCCCTTTCCATGAAGTCATGATTTGCTGTTTTAAACATTTGTCTTGTCGCTCCCCATAAAACCCGTGACAAGTTCTGCTTTAAAGACATGATTTGAACCCTGGACTTTGGGAACCAGAGACCTCATTCTTCCTGGTTCCAGGCTGCCTCACAGGCTCCTGCATTGTTTCCAGCTCCACAGTGTGCCTGACACCTTTGCTTTCAGATACTGCAAGTAAGGCAGCACGTGAGATGCTCTTCGTACTTCCTCTGCCCATCACCGCTCCTCGGGCCCTTGCTCTTTCTGTCCTGTCCCTGTCTGTCTGTCTCTCCTTGTAACATTCTGCACACACAGACACATAGACACAGACACACAGGCACAAACACAGACACACAGGCACAGACACAAACATACAGGCACACACACACACACACACACACACACACACACACACACACACACACACAAACAGAGACACACAGACACACAGACCCAGACTCACAGGCACAGACACAGGCACACAGGCACACAGGTACACAGGCACACACACACACACACACACACACACACACACACACACACACACAGAGTGTATATGCATTGAAGTGCAATGCAAGTCACAGAACATTGCTTGGGAAAATAGCCCAATTATCCTCAAGGCTTCTGGAGACTCAATCTGCATATGTCTGCATATGCAAAGGCCTGTGAGCTCTAAGCGAATGCTTTAGGCTTTTATGAGACATTAGAGTGGAGGAGTCATTTATTAATAGAACGTTAACAGTCGGGAGCCACCTGCACATTAACCTCTTTCCCCTCTCCATCATTCCATTACTCTGGAAAGCTATAATAATGGGGCCATCAGATCCACAAATGCCTCCAAACCTGATCCCGATGATTTACGACAACTGTAATTATTTGTAAGTATAGATTGCTACACAGACAGATGATAGGCTTACAATCACTTGAAGACATGCAAACATTAATCCAGAAAATATTTCCCAAGAGCCTGTGGGTAGGAACATGCAGTGGCCCTGAAGGCCCTGCCTGGTCACTCCAGGAACAGTCTAACTGACCCAGAGCTCAGAGGAGCTACATGACTAAAACAGAGATATGTCAGGCCTCCATTAAGAGCTCTTGCAAAAAAATAAAAAAAATAAAAATAAAAATAAAGAAGAAGAAAAAAAAGAAGAAGAAATGATAGATGGTACCTGAATAACACCTAAAGCCTGGCTTCCACATGCACACAAATGAATTGGCACACACATGGACCTACACATATACATGCATGCATGCATGCACACAGCAGATAAATTGAATTTTTATTGTACTTATTATCCCAGTAGAGAATTGCCATGAAAAGAATTGATTGTATTGTTTTTTATCATGCTAATATCTTGGAAGTTATAAACCTGAAGTAGGTGCACCTTCATTTGGACAGGCAGGCCACCCATGTCTGGTGGCTGTCATGTTAAAAACACTACTGTAGATCCCATTCATGCTGTCTTCTCTGCTTCAATTATTTCTCCTCCTCACACGCACATGGCCATACCCACTTCACAAGCTTTGTCCAGTAGCCTGGCCAGGAAGCTCCATTCTGTCTCAGAGCCCTGGGTTCTGGCCCTGCTGGACGGAATGGGTCTGACTAACTACAGGCTCTATTTGCAGGGCCAGGGTTCCTACCAGAGGGCTCTTGGAAGTCTCTTCAATTCACCCTTCATCTTCAGGGGAACTTTTACAGTCTGCATAGAGAAGGTGCTGGAGACACACTCGACAAAGTGATGGGAGGTGAGCGTGAGTGCTGTCGTGAGAGATTTGCTTAGGGTAGTTCTGCATATACACAGAGAAGACAAGTGATGAGGTGATGAGATGGGGTGGCTTCCCCTGATCTAGGTTCTATACTGGAGGAGGTGATAGGGTGACATCCTCTGATCCAGGTTCTATACTGGAGGAGGTGATGGGGTGGCATCCTCTCATCCAGGTTCTATACTGGAGGAGGTGATGGGTGGCATCCTCTGATCCAGGTTCTATACTGGAGGAGGTGATGGGGTGGCATCCTCTGATCCAGGTTCTATACTGGAGGAGGTGATGGCGTGGCTTCCCCTGATCCAGGTTCTATACTGGAGGAGGTGATGGCGTGGCTTCCCCTGATCCAGGTTCTATACTGGAGGAGGTGATGGTGTGGCTTCCCCTGATCCAGGTTCTATACTGGAGGAGGTGATGGGGTGGCATCCTCTGATCCAGGTTCTATACTGGAGGAGGTGATGGCGTGGCTTCCCCTGATCCAGGTTCTATACTGGAGGAGGTGAAGGGGTGGCTTCCCCTGATCCAGGTTCTATACTGGAGGAGGTGAAGGGGTGGCTTCCCCTGATCCAGGTTCTATACTGGAGGAGGTAAGGGGGTGGCATCCTCTGATCCAGGTTCTATACTGGAGGAGGTAAGGGGGTGGCATCCTTTGATCCAGGTTCTATACTGGAGGAGGTAAGGGGTGGCTTCCCCTGATCCAGGTTCTATACTGGAGGAGGTAAGGGGTGGCTTCCCCTGACCTAGGTTCTGTACTGGAGGAAGCGAGGCCTTCATTCCCCTGGAAATGCTGCTTATTCTCATGCAGAATGGATAGTTTTGTGAATGTTTTTTAAAACTCAATGACATTAACTCCATTTGAATCTGCTAGCAATATGACTGAAACGTTATTGCCTGGGCACTATTAGAAGGAAATCAGCTATAATAAAAAAGGGGCAGAGCAAGGGAGAGGGAGACAGAATACACTAAGAAATGAGGTTAACTCCGAGAAAAGCCTCCTTGCCGAAAGTGGGAGTCACACCACTTATTCTCTGAGGATTCAAGTTCACCTCCTCAGTCCATGACTTCCCTTCACTCTGAGGTCACAGGGGAAGGGTTTCTGTATGCTTTCTTTCTCACTCACATTCCCTGACTGGCTAGATCACCTTCAGTCTCGGGGTGTCATGGGGACAGAAGATAATGGCCCAAGAATCCATACAGGCATGTCTGTGTCACACACTCCAGTGCTCCACGTTCTTTAACTCCAGGACACCACACTGTCTTCTGGGAGCCCGGAGAGGTGAGGGCACCGGCCCAAAGTTGCCTAGTGGAAGGGTAGAGCTGAGGAGGCCTCTCCGTCACTCTGTTAGGTCTTATGCAAAGTCCTGATCTAAGCCAGCTCTGGCTTCCCAGCTGAGGTATGGGTTGAGATCACAGCTTTTCAGTCAGGGTGATTCTGGTCCTGGGGAACACTTGGCAATATCTGGAGACTTGGTTATCACACTGAGAACACTGGGGAAGGATGGAGGTGTTCCTGGTATCCAGTTGGTTGGGACCAAGGAGTCCAATATACATCTTACAATGCACTGGGCAGCCCCTCTCTGCCAAGTCATCTGTGTGCAACACAGCAACAGTACTGGTCTAGTGCATAGTTCCAGAAAGAAAAATCATTGACTCCGCCCTGTCCTGTGGTTGGACCACCGAGGGACCCACATGCATAGCTCCAAGTCCTGTGTTCACAGTGAGAGATGGACTGAGTCTGGCTCCCCAAGAGGAAACACATACTGTGGAAGGCAGTGGGTGGCACTGTACTCAGGCCTGGGCTATCTGAGGAAGAGGGGACGGGCTAGAGAGGTGAGCAAGACTCCCTGTCTGCCTGCCTGTACGTTCTTGTGGGTCCTGTGGGCGGAGGACCGTCTCTCGGCCTGAAGAAAGAGCTGAAAGTCATGACTGAAAGTACATGCACCCGGGCTGGGCTCTGTGTAAGGACAACGGGGGAGAGAGGGCAGAGGGGGAAGTCACAGTTGGCTTAGCCTCATGGGGAACAGGAGGCTGGGCCGCAGTGAAGGGGATGCCATCTGGACTCCTGCTGTGCACTTGCTGTGTTTGCTCTCTGTCTCTTTGTCTCTCTCTGTCTCTCTGTATCTGTCTCTCTCTCTCTCTCACACACACACACACATACGCACACACACACACACACACACACACACACACACACACACACACACACACACACACACAGAGAGAGAGAGAGAGAGAGAGAGAGAGAGAGAGAGAGAGAGAATGAAACCATTTCCAAGACTCAATCAAAGCTCCCGCCTCCACGTCTTAATAGAACCACTGTCCTTTGTGATCTCCCAACTTCACAGATCACAGAACTACTTAGGATACAAAGCTGTAGGATTCCACCCCCCCACCCCCCCACCAGTCCACAAAGCAGCTTGGGAGAGGGAAGCAAGGAGAGAGGGAATCCTTTTCTTTCTTCCTTTTTCTTTTCTTTCTTTCTTTTTTCCTGACTGACACTGGCATGGGCACCTCTCACAGCAGGAGCAGGCTAGCCTAGCAATGCTGCTGCTCCCTGGTGTCAGTGAACTACAGCCCTGCCTGGCTCTTGGTGCTCTGGGAAGAGGACAAACAGACAGTCACCGGCCTCACAGCACAGCTGCAAGCGTGGTGGCCTGCCTGGAAGGGCACAGAGAGAAATGTGTTTTTATTCGAGTGGAGGGGATCTCTGAAGTAGACTGTTCAGGGGCTGGCTACCCAGGACAGCAGGTAGTGGGACCCTGCACTGTGCAATGCTTCCCTCCATCTTTCCTCCCTGTTTCTTCTGGCCAGTGCCTCCTGGAGTATGAGTGTCGGGTGAAGAGTTAGAATGAGGTTATCTGGAGATAGAGTGAAGAGTCTTCCACCGTGGGGTACTGAGGTTAACACATAAGCATCTAAGGCTGATTATGGAGAGTAATGCCAAGGTTTCCCCCAAATCAGGTTGATCCCCTATATGGAACAGCTGGCCCACTTCTGGGTACAAGACCAAACAAAAGAAACGAAATGAGACTCCCACAGGTACCTGCATGCTGTATTTACTGAAGCACCGTTCATAGCAGCTGAGGCAGAAACAACCTGGGGCCGCAAACAAACAAAGAAAATGTGGAATCGATACACAACAGGATGTCATTCGGACAAATGTGTGGAGCCAGAAGACACGATGAAATAGCTCAGATAGGTGCCACCTGTTGTCTTATAAAAAACATTCCTTAAAAAGCCCATCAGAATATGCAGCAGTGATGCTGAGGAGATGGGATGAAGGGGATGATGGAGAAAGGGTGGATAATGGGCATTAAAACAGACATGATAAACATGTTCTCACATTCTACACCCCAGTACGGGTGGGGGGGGGTACTGCACTTCACAACAGCCTGTTACATACGTTATAAATAATGAACAGAGAGGTGCTTGGAGGCCCCAAACACACGGTAATGACAAGGAAATGGAGAATAAATTACCCCAATTTGACCAGTACATGTTGTGTATGTGCAGTGTAATTTCACATAATGCCTCATAGGTTTGTGCAGTGATTACGTGGTAATCAGAACTGTGAAAGTTGTTAGAGGAACAGGACACGTTAACTACCCTGATTTGATTAGTACCCATTGAATACACGTATTGAATCATCAGGAGGTACTGGTAACTATGTGTAATAAAAATGTTAATTAAAGGGCTAGAGAGAGAGCTCAGTGGCTACAAGCTCACACTGCTTAAGAAGAGGACCTGAGTTCAGTTCTCTGCAGCTCACAACCTCCTATAATGCCAGCTCCAGGGAACCCCAAAACTCTCTTCCGGCCTCTACCGATACCTGCACTCACCAGTACCGACACACAGACACAGACAGACAGACACAGAATTCAAAATAAATCTTTAAAATGTTAGTTATTGATCAGGGAAAGTCAGAGGCTGAAGAGAAGCATTTAAGTGTTCATTCTCAGCCTGCCATTCTCTCAAGAAAGACGTGCGGGCAAGAGCCCCCCCCCCCCCCCCCCCCCCGCTGGCCCTCCGAGCCCTGGTCCTCATTCACAGGTCAGCTTACCTGGTAATCACATAGGGGGCAAAGCACACGAGGAAGGTCCCTATGAAGGTGCTGATCTTTTTGGTGGCACGCTGTCGCCTCCGCTTCTGTTCCTCCAGACACCGCTCCCTCACACTGCACGAGACAGAGAGGAGAAGATAATTCATGGGGTGGCCTGGCCAGGACACAGGGAGCTGCTGCTCGCGAACTCAAACAATGGATTCTAGGCACAAGGCTATGAAACCAGAGATCTGGGGCCCAGGCTTGTGCCCTTGGGCAAGCTGTGTGACATTGCCAAGGTCATTATTTGCAGTGTAATGTCATACACCACATTTTATTGGTGTGCTCTCTTATAGACAATGTAACATAGTCTGTATGTAACAAATGGGATTGTTTGAAGAATTAAACACACAATGCACAGTGTTCTGGTTTCCTTTCTGTTTCTTCGATAAGGCACCCTGACCAAACACATCTCAGGAGGGGCAAAGGGTTTATCTGGCTCACGCTTTCATGAAACAGCCCATTATTCGGTGGAAGGCAGGAACTCAAGCGGCTAGTCACATCACATCTATAATCCAGAGAAGAGAGAAGCCAACAAAACCATGCTGCCTGCCTGCCTATGCCGCCAGCTTTCTCCTGCTTCAAGTTCCGAACCCTCAGCATGGGTGATGGTGCCACCCTTACGTCAATGAATCATCAAGACAATCCCCCACAGATATGCCCACAGGCCTCTCTGATATAAATAATTCCTCAATCGAAATGCTCTTCTCAGGTAAGTCTAGGTTGTGGCAAGTTGACATTTAAAGCCAGGCGTCACACATAAAGATACAGAAGATGTATCGAGTGTAGAGATGGATAGCGCAGTGAGTTCAAATAGACAGGAACTCATGTTTTCACTGCTTATGTCACTCACTGATTCCCCTGCACAATCCTGGGAGGCGACACTCTGTGTGGTGACTTTTATTTTTATCTTTACCATCTTTAGTCCTGCAGGGGCTATTTCCCTGCCTCTGGAACTCATCTACTATGATGGTTGGTGTTAATTGTCAACCTGACAGAATCCAGAACCACCTGGGAGATGGACCTCGGTGCTTACCTGGGGGAAATTATCTTGATTACATCCATGGACATGGGAAGACCTGTCTTAGTTGTGGGCATGTGCAGTTCCTGGTACATGATTCCTCCAGGGACTGAGATAGGAGAAGCTAAGTGAGAGCCAAGTCCTCTTGACATTGAGGATGTAGCTTAGAAGATGGAATCAAGAGCCACTAATGCCTCTAATCACACCCTACTCCTGCTCCACTCTGCTCTAAGCCCTCCCAGAACTGATCTCTCTTCACCAATAGAATCAGGGCATCACAGGCAAGGAGCACAGGAAAGCAGCTGTGCATAGGTAGACAACCCAGCACCAGGTTCCAGAAGCTCTATCTTGTAGCGTCCAGTATGGACATAGGTGAGCAGCGAGGGACCCTGGAGGTGGTGTCACCCAGCAAGTCACTTGGCAGAATCTGGCTTGGGCTGCAGTGACTTGCCCCTGACGACAGGCTGGCCTGCTCCACAAAAGCAAGCAGCAGAGAAAAAGTTCATGAGCTGGGTCCAAGTATGTTGTTAAAGTAAGGGCCACCCACTGCTTCTAGGAGAGTGAGCATTTTAATCCCCAAATCTCTCCTCAACAGATTTCTTCTGAGACGGACAGTTTGGATAGATGGGTCTGGAATCCTTGCTGGGTCCCCTCTTGATTTCTGCCTTTATATAAATTTATAGAGTTAAGCACTAGATTGGGACTTGGAATCAGTTTCCCACTGTCGGAAAAATGTGTTGTTCACAACTAACGCTACTAATTATTTTATAATAATTAATAGTAATAATGGTCTGAGTCTCTACCACGTGTCATGTTAGATTCTGTGATGAGATTTCACGTGTGTTAGTTTAGTTGGTACTCACAGTGTGTCTAGGAGCCAAGGACGATGTCATTACAGTCCCCATATTCGAGAGAAGGACATTGAGGCTCAGGAGAGTTAAGACATTTGCTCAGGATCACACAACACATTCACACGGCTCCTGAATGGTGACTATAGGGTGGCCAACACTGGATCAGGCACTGCCTCTGTTTAGTGCTGAAAGTATTCCATCCTAGACAGTTTCCCGGGAGCTAGCCCCGTTTCTGAGGGGGATCCTATAGCTGAGACTCCTTTGTCCTCCGCAAGCCAGGCTGCCAGATGATGGCAGGATCTGAATCCAGACCAGAGTCTGGAACCAAGCTCACTCCTCCCCCTAAATAAACAGACTATCTGTGTCATCACAGGGGAAGTCCCATGGCCTGGCACGTGGTGGGCTTGAGGTCACTGAACTCTTGCTCGACCCAAATCCCCAGACTTCCTGACCATGTGTGGATTTCTGTAGCATTTTCCACTAAGGCTCATGGGCTTCTGTGATTGTGAAGCCTGTGGTTAGAGATCTGGGTACAGGGACATGACCAGCTCAGCTGTCTTGGTTTAAAACTCCAAGTCCCTCATCTGGGAGTCTCAGGCTAGGGCAGAGAAGAACAGTGGTGACCACAGAAGCAAGAGGCTCAATGTTCCTCTCCACGACGTTGGTCTGTGTGCTCCAGTGTCCACAGATTCCCATGGATGAGTCGTGGAGTGCAGACTTGGGGTGTCAGCCCAGTCTCCTGAACCATCACACAGCATTCTTCCATGACAACAGAGGAACATTCTGCCACTCAATATGCAAGCACGCCAAATTCATACAAAGGACTCCGCAAGGGGACAGGAGCCCCTGTGTTCCTGTCAGCCCTCAGGAGCTTTAGTGTGAGAGTCCTCTTACATACACTGCCTTGGGAGGGCCCTGCTCTCCTAACTCTGTGGCCTCAGGGAAGTCACCAGGCCTCTCTGAACCAGTGTCCCCACTTTTCAGAGGAGGATTTCACCAACGCTGTAAGTAGACCGTTATGGGGATAGACATGACTCACTGACTAGTAGGGCACTGCGAGATGGGGAGCTTCCTTATGCTCCCCAAGGAGTCAGGGTTCTGATGAGGGGCTGCAGACCCTTTCCTGTCCATAGCAGACCCTCTTTCTTCCAAAGCATGGGGAACGTACTGTCTCTAAAGGCTTTGGGAGTCAGAGAGACAGACATGAGTAACTGAAGGAAGGGAAGGCTAGGGCTGTCGTGGGACTGCCACTGTGACTCCCCCAGGCTGCACAGATCTTCAGAGATCTGCTCTGCTGTCTCTTCAAGGACAGGCCAAGCAGAAGGCACTTTGCAGCTGGATCTCTTCCTTGGCCTTTGCTTCTTGGCTAATAATCTAGTGGTTAACTGTGAAGAGCCAAGGTTGGACTTCCAGATTCAAATCCAGGCACTTAATTATGGGGTGGCTTTAAGCAAGTGATACAGCCTCTCTCTACATCAGCTTCCTCATCTCTAAAAATGAGGGTAATGGGAGAACCTGCCTTGTAGGGTCACATTGTGAGTGACTGAATTAAAATATGGAAAGTGCCAAGAACGGTGGCTGACTCAGTGAACACTTAGTGAGCGCTAACCAAACTATTCTCAACTCAAACACTCACTGGAAAACTGTATACTGTGGTCCAGCTCTGCCTTGGACCTCCAAGCCACAGGGTTTCCTCTTTCTGGAAAAGTCCTTCTTGTCCTATGCTATGTCCACAGGAGAGAAGCAGCTGTGGCTGGGGACTGTACCAGGGGTATTGTGAACTAGCATCATGCCACCTAACACTGAGTTGACTCTGTGGCCCACTTGGGGCTTACAGGGACATCACAGATTCGAATGTGAGGGGCCAGTAGACCACAGAGAAAGTCTGCAGAGGGTCCTCTGCCCCAGGGACATGTTACTGCTGGGACAGAACAGTAGACTCTGCAGCATATGCCTACCCAAGCTTACAGATGGGGAGACCGGGGCTTAAAGGCCTGGAGGACCTGCCTGCCTTGAGAATCGGGTACAAGTGGGACTTCAGACACATGGGCGCTGACTACCAGCCCAGAGCTTCCAGTTAGGGGTGTGCCACTCCTTCCCCGAGCTATTGTAAAGGATAAGGCTGAAGCCAGCTCTACCTTCCTGGGCTCTGCTGTTTCCTGGGTAATAGTGTGGTGGTGGCAGGAGGTGAGTAAGGTCAGGTGACCCCATGTTTGGGGAAGCAGCTTGACCATCAGCTTAGCACCCCCATCACTTAGGTATGAGACAGCTCACTGGGATCTCAGAATGATAGGATCACAAACCCACTTGCTGTCATTTCCCTCACCTTAGCTTTGCAACCCTGAGATCCCTAAAATCTTGTGTTCTGTGAGCTGCCATTGTGCTCACAATGAGTACCCAGTTATTATTCTTAGTTGAGTACCCAAGTGGTTTAGGACATGCCTAAGAAACATACCAGCAGTTTGGGACAGAACAAACATCAACTCAAATCTCCTGACCTGACTCTAGAGTGTTCCCCTTACCCTCATGGCTTCATCTGGTCTGACTGTGGCACCCAGAGTCCTTGGACTCCTGGACGAAGAAGTCTGTGATGCAGAGAATATGAGGTACAAAACTCACTTAGGGAACCCTGATTGTAGCGTGAACATATGTGCTAGCCTGGAGTAGGAGTGGGGGGTGTCACAAGATTTGAGACCAAAGCAGACAGGCTCTCTGGCTTTCTGACATGTGAAGTCAAAGAGATGTACTCAGCAGGCTGCAGTAACAGCAACTCTGGAAGCATCTAAATAGACAGTGATAGAAGACTCTGAGATGGCTAAGTCCTCGATGATCTGAGATGTCCATTGTCCTACCAGAGCCCACACTTGGAGCATTCACAGGCTGGTCCCTGTTGGTTTTCTGGCTTTTAAGACATGAGACAAGATGTCTGATGGTGAGAAAGAGCCCTGAGTTTTCAGTTAGGATGCTGGCGTTATCAGTCCCCCTCTGAGATCTAGCAAATATGGTCCCTGCTCTAGGCCCCATATGTGTAAGCTGGAGCCCACACCTTCTACTCTAGAGTAAACTCCCAATTTTCTAGGGCACATAATCCTTGTCCAAATGCCTTGATTCTGTTTCCAAAATACATGCAGACCCTTGGTCCCCACCCAAAGGTGGGTTATACTGTGGATGTACTCAGTTCAAGGCCCAAGGAGTACCACATATACATGGAACGTCACTATATGACTTTCAGTGTGCACATGGTCCAAGAGAGGCACCTCTTGTGCTGGGTGGAGTCAAGAATGGAGAAGTAAGGTAAGTGGACCACTTAGTGTTCTCTAGCCCAGATGAGGCTAGCCTCCAAAGAGCCTGTAAATCCTAAATTTGAGCCCCACTTTTAGGAAGCATATTTGCCAAGATAGGGGGATTAGAATGTATTCCATGTAACCATCTGTAAGCTAAACTAGAACTTCTAAGCATCTACATAAATAGTTTGTAAGCCTCTATCTGCCTGGTTGCTCCATCTATAAATCTCAAGGACAGACTTGGTTTTGGACCTGGGTGTGAGCTACTTTCATCAAGTGCCTCTCTTTTGGGACCAACTTCTACCTCTGCAAAGTTAAGGGTCCAGTAAGATTCTGCCTCCTTGGCCAACTTCTGACATCCTGCAGAGCCAGTGCTCACCCAGCCCCTGTGGTCATGGTTCACAGGATGTTGAGGGGTTGGTTAGAGATAGACCCCGGTAATACTATGGGGAAGTTCCCATTCAGCTTGTAGGAGAGTCTCTGTCACCAACAACTTAGCTCCAGGAAGCCATCTACCTGGCATAGTGAGCCGGGTCTGGGCTGGAAAGAGGGCACTGGAGCTGGGCCATGAAGCCTGATCGACAGCTGAACCTGGCGACAGCTGAACAGGTCTAACTAGAGCCCTCCTAGAGTTTTGACTGGGAGAACTGAGTGACAGACACTGGGCAGGTGGGGAGCTGAGTGTGGACCAGATACCACAAAGTGAAACTTGCTTCCCAAATGAGGTGACTTGGGAAAGGACCACAGGACAACAGAAACAGGAGATGCTATTCTGGGTCTCAGATTTAGAAAAGAATCCTGCTGTTTAGGTGGTGATTGTAGCAAAGGGGTAAAACTTGCCACTCAGCCTCCAGGAAAATCAGCTACCTCCCATCACTTCCTAACAAATGGTACCTGGGCTCCAGGCAAGACAAAGCAGGTCTCTTAGCTAAATCCTAGGGTATGCGGGGGTAGCTGGGATGACTTCCGGTGAGCTAAGACTCCACTTGCTCCTCTGGCTGTCCAAACTGACACCCTAAGACTACATAGGTTCTTGGCACCAAAGGATGTCATAGCCTGGGGTGGGGCAGGACTCCACCACAGCCTTCAGAGCTAAGACCACAACTTCTCAACTGTGCCACTGAAGTGACAGCCATCCCATCAGCTGTCAGGGAAGTGGTCTGGCTGTTGTGTTTTGTGGAACCCACCTCCCACACTCCTGCTTGAGACCTCTGCAAAAGACAGTTTGTGTTCACCAAGGAGTCCATGGCTCTGTGACCTGATGGAGCTTCCTGGAGAGTCTAGAAGCAGGGGCTCCTCCACACAGCCCGAGGCTTAAGTCAAGGTTCTCTACAGAGCTGACAGGGGCCTGGATTCCAGCCCCGTGTCTGTCTTTGCTTATGGCACCCCTAGATACTCTCTGAAGTTCTGACCTAAAGTCAGAGAGCCAGGCAGGAGGAGAGGAAGCCCTTGCCCCTAAATAGACTGCAAAGTGGCATCTACCCTTCTCTCTGGGGGATTAAGAGCAGAGATCAGGCTTTCCCTGTCTCTAAAAGAACTGGCTCCTCTCGGGGCTCCGCTTCTCTTTCCCTCCACTGGGAGGCTGGGTGAATAGGCTTTCTAGGATTAGTTCAAGTCTGCAAGAGTTAACACTTGCCTGCATCCTCACAAGCTGCCCCAGCCCCAGCCCTGGAGATGGCCCTTTCTAAAGTGAAGGATGATGAACAGGAATGTTTCTGCGAGCGTGGCTGCAGACTTTCTCCTGAAATGACTCTTTGAGCTGCACAGACCCAGGCAGAGAGAGCTGATGCAAGCACATTCTGTTTAAGTTTCTGTGGGGAAGATTTTATGTAGAGAGGACTAGAGCAGCCAGTCATTGGGAATAACTGCTCAGAGGGGAACAGTAGACACACTCAGCCATGCCCTTCCAATGCGCAGGCATGGTGAAATTCAGAAGCTGCTTATTGGTCAAGGCAGGGAAGCCCCACAAGGGGCTTTTGCTCAGACTAACACCTTCTGTCTGTTTGCTGTGCCCTGTAAGGCTAATACACATTGGAGTCCACACTCTTCCCTACCCTAAGGCTCCCTGAATCCTGGGGCCCTGCTCACACATAGAACTGTAACTTTCCATCACCAGTGCTCCCTGTATGCTGTGTCTTCTGTGCCAAGTGGACTCCTAAGCTCTTATCTATAGACTCTTGGGAAGCAGAGAGCGAGCCGGCTTTTAATATATATAAGCTGGCAGAGGCCACGGAAGCACCCTCCCTCTCGATGTTCTAGTCTCAAGAGCAAAGATGAAGTGAGCCCAGGACAGCCTGATGGACAGTTCTCTCCTTCTCTCCCTAAGGGACATTGAGGACCACAGAGGTTCCCAGCCGGTTCTTCCATTTGCCCCCTTCAGTCTTCTCCTGAGAAACAGTGGGTCAAGAGGATGGAGATGAGTGGACAGGCTTAGTTTCAGGAGGCTGAGGAACAAATTCTTGAAGGGACCTTGAGGCTCCAAGTCCACAAGACAGGGGCCAGAGCCCTCAAGGGAGGCAAGACAAGCCCAGGCCCTCAGGACCTACCACAGGGCAAAGGTGCTGTGGATCTGTTTTTGGGGACTCAGGCACACATACAGGGAGACCAAGAAAGCACCACACCCAGGATTACAAGGAGCCAGAGGAGTAACAGCACAGTCTGAAGAGTTCTTAAGGGTTTTCTAAGCCTCCAGACACCCCCTCTCAGGGCCAGATCCAAACCCTTTCCAAGCTTTGCACACTGAACAAAGCCCACTGCCCAGGATGAGTATAAGGAGAAGGAGGAAGTTCTGGCTGGGATTTCAGTGCGGTGTTTCAGAAAGTGAAGTTCTGGGTACCATTTAAACAGCATCTGCCATTCCTCCCTTGCTTAATGCAGTGAGGTGGAAAGAGGACTCTCCCACGGCCCTACCGTGGATGCTGGGACCTTCCCAACACACTACAGTGTCCCTCAGAGCCCTGGATCAGGCCTCTCACCTGGGGTGGATGTCCACCAACAGCACGAGCGTCTGCATGGTGATCACGTCGATGCGCTTGCAGTGGAAGCGGGCCACCTTGAGCACCTTGAGGTACGTGAAGCAGAGTACGATGAAAGAGAGCAGGAAGCTGAGCGCATGGAAGGCGCTGGTGAAGACAGCAAAGCGCAGGCGCTCCTCCGGCCGCCGGCTGCACAGCGTACAGGAGGCATATAGCTGGTGGAAGCCGAGCCAGGACAGGGCGAGCGCGGTGGCCGGGAAGGTGAGCGCGTGCAGCCACGTGTAGGCCACCATGAACGCCGCATCACGGAGGCGCATCTTGGCACGGTAGCTCAACGGGAAGACCACAGCCACCCAGCGGTCGATGCTGAGCGCGGCCATGCTGAGCATTGAGTTGGCGGCCAGGAAGGTGTCGAGGAAGGCGGCCAGGAGGCACAGGCGGTCCCCGGCCGGCTGCCTCTGTGCCACGACGCCGGCCAGCGTGAGGGGCATGTTGACCACGGTGCACAGCAGGTTGCCACACGTGAGGTTGAGGGTGAAGAGCGCCGGCGCCTGGCGGCGAATGTCAGCGCTGTGCAGGAGGCAGAGCAGCACCAGCCCGTTGGACAGCAGCGACACGCCGATCGTGCCCACCAGCAGTCCCGCCAGGCCCGCGTCCCACGAGTTCATGGTGCGCGCCCGCAGCTGGCGCTCAGGGCCCGCAACCCCGCGCCGCCATGGCGCAGCCTGCTGCCGGCTCAGCCCCTCGGCGACACGGACGCCCAGAGACCCCTGGCTCCCGTCGCCATGGCTACCCGGAGGGCGTCCAGCAACCCAAAACCCCGCGCCACCTCCTGGGCCAGCACCTAGGGACGCAGGCACCCGGAGCCCCGCGCCACCTCCCAGGCGAGCACCTGGGTGCAGAACCACTTGGACTCTGGGTCACCTCACCACCGGCGGCGAGCACCTGGGAGAGCGGTCACTCCCAGCTCCGCACCACCTCTTGGCAAGTCGCCCGGTGCTCCGCTGAACTCCTGTGGTACCCTGGGATCCTGGGTCGCAGGTGCCTGCGGTCACTGGCTTTGCCTCTGCCTGCACCCGCCCTCACCGGGTCCCTCTAAGCTCTGGCTCTGCTCCGCACACCCTCCTGCTCTGGCTTTCTCTCTGTCTCCCTCTCTCTGCCTCTGCGCTCAGTCTCCAGTGTGCTCTCACTTTCTGCTTCCCCTCCCCCCGTCTGTCTCTCCCACCTCCAATTTTCTCCTTCCCTCTTGCTTCCCCTCCCTCCCTTTCTCCTTTCTCTCTTCTTTCTCTCAGGAAACCGGCTGCTTCTGAGAAGGAAATCCCACTGATAGACTCTCTCTCTCTCTCTCTCTCTCTCTCTCTCTCTCTCTCTCTCTCTCTCTCTCTCTCACACACACACACACACACACACACACACACACACACACACACCACATTCACACACACACTTGGAAGGAAAGAGCCCTGCAGGCTCCCTTGCAGAGTGACTGGCTCCCTGTGGCTCCCCTCCTCCTTTCCCCTTCCATCCTCCCCTATATGAGCAGGAGACAGGCTGAGTCAAAAGAATCTAAGGAAAGAGAAGGATGCCTGGACACCCTCATGCCTCAATGCCACTAGGTCCCGCCTAGCTGACCAGACCTTGACCCAGCCCACCTGTCCCATAGCTGCCCAGCATCTGGGCTTGCTGCTGTAAGCTAAGATGAACTGGGGAGCTTGGTTAGGCTTCTGCTGAGCTGGGATGGAATTCACAGCTCGATCCTGTATTAGAACCAGATATCTCCTGAGATCAACCCCCCATCTGTCCACAGGCAACTGCTACCCTGCTGGGCACTGAGTCCCTAAGGCTTCATCCTATCACTCTGTAGTCATTCAGTTGCATTCTCAGACTTGGTGGAAGGACACTTGAGGCTCACTGGGACATCCCTTGGGCATGCCTTTAGCCAAGAGAACACTTTATCTGTCCATAGCCATCAGAAGTAGCCCTGAGGTGACTGGTACTGGGCACATGTGGTGTCCAGTACCAGCTGCTGTCTATCCATTCTGGGTCTGGTGAGACAGCAAGTTATTGCTGGTGAGACAATAAGTTATGTTTATTAGGCATGTGGGTGAACTGTTTAGAGAATGGATGGCATGATTTGATCCGAATCATGGGAACTTGGAACATAAAGTGTCTCAGCCTCCCTTTGGGGAAACATGTGGGGACTGTGGCTCTCCTGTCCCCAGTCTGGACTCTGCAGTTTCAAAAGTGCTTGGTGGACAGATAGGTGACAACTTTCGGAGCTTCCTCAGCCTCTTCCCTTTCTGTGAGATGCTACCTCCTCCGGTGACCACCTACATTGTGTCTCAGAGCCTGGTGATATGGTCAATGATGACGGCACATGGCCAGACCTCAGTCCAAAGGAGGCCAAGCATCGACAGTTTCCCCAAGGGAACTATTTTGTCTCCCCCATCACACTAATTATCTCTCCTCACAGAGTTTCAAGCATGGAGGGGGTTCATATAAAGCACTGGGAAAGCAGAGAAAACAATGTCCTCTCTCCCCTGCACCTTGGCAGATGCTCATTAACAGTCATTGCAACAAACGACAGCCGTACACAGTAGGATGTGCTGGGACCACTTCTTACCAGCTCTCGAGGGTGCTCTGGGAGCTCTTCCGAAGCTCCCTTCAGAGGAAGCCTGCTAGTAGTTGAAACCTAATATGCCAGGGACATTCACATCACAGAAACAGGCAAATGCCACAACCACAACTCGGGGCCTCCTATTAGCTGAGCCTGTGGTTAAGCATTTACCAGCACACTGCTCTCCGACTTCACAGGACCCAGGGCAAGTCACCCAGCTCCCCTCCGTCTTGGCTTCTTTCTCTCTTTTTCAGAGCTGTGTTGATACTGTCTGGGGGTGGCTTTGCCTCTCAGAGAAGAGACGAGCAAGCAGAATACTGGCAATCTTCTCAGCCCTTGGTCTCCTCGTGTGGCCTGCAGAATTCAGGTTGGCCCTGCATCTTCACCTCCTGCTTGGTTGAGGACAGAACAGTGGGCTGCCCACTGGTGTGTCTTCCTGCTGCCACAGATGGCCTTGACAAACCACCCCTGGGATGGGACCGGTGTTCAGGATTACTTCTGGAATAAAGCAGTATCTTTCAAAACACACCAGTGGATCCTTCATTCTTACAGTACAGTGTTCAATAGAATCACCTTAGATGCTGGTTAAAGATTTGGATTCCTGAGTCACCTCCTCCCAGGGTTTCAAGTCAGAGAGCCTGAGATTCTGCCATGTTAACTAGCTCTACAAACGACAATTGGAAGTGATCAGGCTACATAGCTGATGCCTCATCATGCCCTGGACACATCCTCCATCAGTGGCCCGATGCTCTGGCCTCACGGGACTACAGTGTTTGCAGGAAGCACAGACATTAAAACGTTAAACATTAACTAATCTATTCATAGCACATGAATTGCCAAAGCCTGTCCAAACATCACACTTGATTTAATCCTCGCACGAATGAGGAGATGAAGAGTTAACTACTGCCAGTATCTCAGAGGTGAGGACCACAAAGTACAGAAGAGTTCCGTGACAGAATTGGCTACAAGGGCTGGCTTCTACTGTGTGTTCCAGAGCTCCCCAGTCACCTTCTCCATGAGGTGCTTTTGGTCTATAACTTAAAAGAACCTCAACTTCTCAGCATCAAAATGATGTTGATAACCAGAGAACTGGGGCCAACAGTAAGAAAACAGTATTCTCTTCTTTCTCTCCCTCCCTCCCTCTCTCCCACCCACCCACCCCCTCTCTCACATACACACCATTTTGAAGATCATTTGCTCTCTGAATTCCTAAGGGCAATATTGAAAGGTTAAAATGCCAGAATAGAAATTCAGAATATTACAACTCAGTCTGCTGAGGAACTGAAGCTCATTTTCTTCTGCTTATTTAAACAAAATTTCCTGCTCCCACTGGGATTGTTGGAGGGCTGATCTCCATAGTGACCAGGTCCCCAGCCTTGTTGGCTTTATCTGGGGCAGTCTTCACTGAGTTCAGGTCTAGCATAGCCTTACACCCTGATAATGAGGTTATAGTCACTGAACACAGCCCTTTGTGGGATTTGATACGAGCCCACTGCACCAGGGCCTGCAAGGTCTGGAGAATGCCTGCCAGGGAACCACACTGTGGTTCTTTCCAGCATGCACTTTCAAGCCAGAGGGAAGTCAGCAGTGATGGAATGTTGATGACAGCGTTAACATGACTCATAAAATGCTGTAACTGTGCCCCCTAGGGAAGCTCAGCAACCGGACTCCATAGAGGCAGAGGAATGCACATGTCTTTGTCAATCTTTGCAGGAACTCTCCAGCGTGTCTATCCTGAAGTGAAAGAACACTTCCAGAACAGGCAACGGTTTGCTCAAGGTCACTTTCAGTCAGTCACATCAGTTGACAGAATCAAGTGAATTGTTAAAGATCCACATCTATTAGGCATAGACCTCCATGTTTTCCCTGCTGTATTGCTATCACACACACACACACACACACACACACACACACACACACACACACACACACTCACACTGATAGCTTACTGACAGAGGTGGTCCCTTCACAGCTGCCTTTAGAGAGTGGTGAAATGTTATTACAAGAACCAGACTGGCAGCTGTGTCCCAAGGGAACCCCAGTAGACGTGCTATGGATATGAAGAACATATATGTTGGCGGTCATTTGGGTGAGTAACCAGGGGATTCTGAACTTGTACAAGTTAAAGAGGGAGGGTCAAGATTCTGGGCATTCCATGTGGAAAGAGGTATCTGGGAAATGCCTATGGACCTAATAATGCTGCAGAACTGTGCCTCTGCAGCAGAAAGTGGACCTCAGGAAGGTGGGAGACACAGATGGATGTACCAGCTCCATGACAGGCACAAAATGTAAGGCCTGTTGAGATGATGGCTTCCATAGCCTGGAGCATCCAGTCAGCCTGCCAGCCTCCCCAACTGGGCCCAACAGCAGGGTTCCATTTTCAAAACATTTACTCAACTGATATTTAAAGTGATCACAGTGGCATTGGAGTTTACCAGAGGCCAACTGCAGATGATTCCCATCATCCAGATTAAAACACTGAGACCCTAGAAAAGGCATTCATTCTTTGCAGAACAATATATGACTTGGAGTGGCAGACTAAATCCTGGAATGCTGACCAGGGCCTAGCTCACTCCCCAGTACTCTGTTATAACTAACCTGCTAGGCTGGTGGCCCCTCTCCAAGTGCATGCCCTGGTGAGCCCTCATGCCGGGCAAACAGAACCAACTGCACAGTCTGTCACTCCAACAGGCCACAGAGTCTCAGGTTCAATTGACCATAAGTGTATGGCTTTTTGAGACAAGATCTCAATTAGCACAGCCTGGCATCAAACTTGCTATATAGCTAAGGATGACCTTGAACTTCTGATCCTTCCGACTCCATCTTCCTAATGTTGGGATTGCAAGCATGCATCATCACACCAGGCTCATCTGCTCATTGTCAAGAAGAATTGGCTCACTGGCCCTGGACCTTTACCACTCCTGAGTCTCCATGATGGCCCCAGACCACACAAACCAGCTATGTAAGGTGATAAGCTCAGAAAGAGGGAAGAGAAATCGCACTGTCTGACAGCCTGGTCTGGTAATCTCCCCAAAGAAGCCAAGGCTTTGCTGTCTGAAGGAATTCAGAATGCTAGGCAATGTTTATCTGAGCCTTGCCAGGATCCAGACACTCCCAACTGCCTTATCTCATTTAATCTTTGCAGCATATATGAGATGCTTCTGCTACAACAGATGAGGTAACAGAGGTTCAGAGAGGCCGGGCACGGTGCCCAAAGACCAGAGCTAGTGGGGAAAGTGAGGGGGATGAAGGTCCAAGTACATGATGGCTCTGACTCTGTCCTGATGTCATACTTGATTCCCCAGTCTCTCCTAGTCATACCCACTGACAGTCATTCCCACTCTGCTATCACCTGCTCTCTTCCCAACTCTGTCCTTGGGCTAGGTATCAGCTAGACAGTGTGATAACTTAGTGTCTGAGAGAGGGCTTCTGCTGAGCACACTGCTTTCATTTTCCCACTTATGGTTCATGGGACAGGGCTTACTACCCTGTTTGTAGACTGGGTGTTGGAGGGAGGCATGGCATGAATCATTCTGCCCAAGGACTCTCAAATAGCCTGGGTAGATCAGAGACACGATCCTTTCCCACGTCGGAGCTCTGGTTCCTATACCACAATTGCCTTGCAGATTGTGAGAGGGGAGGAGTTGCTATCCAACTCGAGTCTGTGTGGCCAAGAGGAGGTGCTGCTTCTCTCTGCTGGACTCACATGCACACATAGCTACCAAGAGGGGGGGGCACATTTCACCCTGCTTTAGAAATCCATTTCACCTGCCGGTAGCAGGGAAGCCTCTTTATTTGCAACTTGAACTGGCTCCTGAAACAAAAGTGTATATGATTGGTCTTTCTGGGTTTTAGGCCATGAGGCACTGGACCCATCTCAGATGATGGCTTCTCTGAGCTTGCACTGACTCCTGAAAATGTCTGAACCTGGTCATTTCCTGTCTCTGAGCTGGAGATGGGCAGTGGAGCTTACCTTATATTTCCAGAAATGGAGCCTTCGGGTCCTTGTCCCTGTTCTGCTTTCCAGTTACTTATAGTCTCTGGGCATTGCTAGGCAGCCTGATAGTCTGGAAATCTTTGTCGTGTCCTGGGAGGTCAGCACCAGGAAGATGGACAGCTCCTGGATCCTGCTGTGTATGTTTCAAGTAAATCAACGAAAGAAAGGCCCTCATCCCCTTTATTAGTGATGACTCCAAAATTTTCCTTGATGAGTCCCTACTCTAAGTCAAGGGATACAGTCATATCACATCCTTAGAAAGCCACTGGAGGGTTCCCTAGCCTGAGTGTCACTGTCCAGTGCCAGTACTTGGTCTGGAAGCACTGTGTAGTTGATAAAACTTTGTGCGGGAAGCCAAGGAGGTCAGGATCCTAGTCTAGTCTCTGAACCCAATTGACCATATGCCTTTGGGCAATTCTTTACCCTCCCACCATCTTCAAAATGAGGTGGATGGATAAGGTGATTTCACCTGTGCATTTGAGTTGCTTGAAAATGCCACACAAGGAACATGGATAAGGAGAGAGGAGGAAAGGGGGCCAGAAACAGGCACCCAAAGGCCTTCTTTTCCCATATGGTGGAAATTAAGTCCCTTCTGCTGCAGTGGCAACTGAAAACCCATGTACCACTTTAGCTTTTGAGGGCTGTGTGGGTGGACGTGTGGGGGAGAATTCACTTTTCTGCAAGTGTGAGCTAGTGGGAACAATCTCTGAGCTCAGCTCTTGGCCCTCAGCACACCCAAGGGGTCTATGCATTTTAGGCCCTGCTCAATGTGTGCATTCAAGGACAGAGCCTGCCAGCAGGTCTGCTGGAGGCAGAGCCAAGGTGTGTGCTTGAGTGTTCAAGGAGGTATGGGTGGGAGGGGTCAAATCAGCCAACGGCATCAAAGTGATGGCTTCCTGTGGAACTAGTTTGGGATCAGGGAAACCAAGGCAGACATGAGTCTTTTTCTAAATGACTCAACTCTTTAGGAGGCTTAGCAAGATTTAGAAAGTAGGAAAAATAGTTCTTAATTTGCATGAATACCGAGAGCAACTTTAAAGGAAAAAAACAAATTGTTTGCCCATGCTGAGTGAGAGGGTTGCTGCCTGGTGCAGGGGTGTGTGCCTGTGGTCTCAGCTGTTCCAGAAGCTGAGGAAGGATGATGGTGACTGAGGCCGGGTAAACCCTATCTGGGGAAAAAAGGCAAAATAAGACAAATGAAAATCAGAAACAACCCCACTGCACTGTGCTTTTTGGAACTTCCCTGACCCCAGACGGGCTCCTCATCCAGGCACCATCTGTTAGCATCTTTGAAGTCCACTCACTCAGCTGGATGAGTGCTTCGGTACTTAGAGGTCCCATCAAAATGTGTCTTCACGGACTGCCTCAGACAGATGAGAAAAGAAGACTTGGTTCAGTGCCCCACGCCTCCGACATGCTTGCCTCCCCCCCCCCCACCATAGTCCTCTTCCCTTCCCTTTGCCCATTAGTATAGTAGCCATCAAATTGCCATATCACTCTATGCTGTATGCTGTGGCTCTTAGGACAGAAGCATTTCCCCTTATGCAGATTATTGTAAGAAGTTTTCTTCATCGAGTTTAAATTTACATAATGAAATGGGAAGTTCTGGGCAAAGCATTTGATGAATTTGATAAGCTAGGCATCAATGTCATCTATGCATTTGCTGAGACAATGTTTCTATCTTCCCAGAAAGGTCCCGTATGTCCCTTTACACTGAACCCGTGACCATTCATCCACTCCAGCTGCCTATTGTTCTCTTTTTTAATCATCATGGATTAATTTTCTACTTGAACAGAACTTAACACGGAGTTCTGCTAATCAAGCTTCTTTTACATAGCACAACATATTTTAGTCTTATCCACCCTGTTACATCCTTTGCAAGCTTGTTTCTTTCCGTTGCTCAGTAGAAACATATTGTATGAACCTACCTATGGGTTTTAGCCATTATCATCTTGATAGACATCTGCGTCAGATCCTGTCTTAGAGTTACTATTGCTGTGATGAAACACCATAACCAAAAGCAAGTTGGGGAGCTAAGGGTTTATTTGGCTTACACTTTAAGGTCATAATCCATCATTGGAGGAAGTCAGGACAGGAACTCAAACAGGGCAGGAATTTGGAGGGAGGAGCTGATGCAGAAGCCATCGTGGGTGCTGCTTACTGGCTTGCTCCCCATGGCTTGCTCAGCTTGCTTTCTTATAGAATCGAGGACCACCACTCCAGCACCTCCCTCATCAATCACTAATTAAGGAAATGCCATACAGCTGGATCTTTTCTCAATTGGGGTTCCCTCCTTTCAGATAACTCTAGCTTGGGTCAAGTTGACATAATAGTCAGCACAGATCCAATTCATAAATATTCTGAATCAAGCTTCTATGGACATTCTTGTGGTAGATCTGAAACAGTTGAGCTGGTTCTTACCTAGAGCCTTCACCCCTACTGACTAGTGTTCATGGTACCAGAAGGTACTCTTCATGCTACTGAAGGAGAAAGGTAAATACCAACCCTCACACCTGCAGTGGTGATCTCCCTGCAAGAAGCGCTGGTGAAATGGTGGCACATAGCTTGTGGAACTAACCAACCAACATCTGGATGGATTTAAGGCCCACTCCATGAAATGGAACCCATCCCTGACAGTGCTCAGGTGGCCAAGAACCTGAAACAAGAATGACCATGAACCTAGGGGAAAACCAAATGCTCCCATTCTACCAAAGGAACATAGCAATAAAAAGACTCTTAACCATACTCTGCTGTATTCATAGATAAGTGTCTCACTCAGTCATCATCAGAGACTTCCTTCTGCAGTGAGATGGGAACTAATACAGAGACCCACAGCTGGACAGTGTGCAGAGAGTGAGAGAGCTTGGAGCACTGAGCCCCAAACAGCTGTCTCCACCAATTCCCTTCCCTCAAGGCTCAGGGACCTTGCAGAAGAGGAAGCAGAATGAGTATACAAGCCAGAGGGGATGGAGGACAGAAACAAGGAAACAAGGAAACAGGACTTACCAAACTCAGCAGGTCCAGCACCTATGAACTCAACGGAGACTATGGCAGATGCACAGGGCTGCACAGGGCCGGGCCTGATGGGGTCCTAGCACTGAAAGGAGTGGACACAGGCCTCCATCCCTAACCAGAAGTGATCACCATTGGGAATTGCTCTCAAATGAAAAATTCAGTTTCTTCAATGGAGTCTCACTGGGTATACAAACCACTCTTAAGACCAGGCTCCGCAGCCACCAGTAGATGGCCAACACAAAATGAATTTGATGGCACTTTTGGAGGGTCTTTGTCTAATAATGCTTTGTCAGGGCTTTCTCCCTGCCCACCTTGCAGATTCCTGGGGTATATATTATGGTTTCTGGTTTTGTGTTTTTATGGGATTTCTGTGTGTGTGAATATGTGCGTCTCTGTGGCTGCATGTTTCTTGAACTTGTTTGGTTCTTTTTCTTCTGTTTATTTGTTTTTGTTTTACCTAATTTTATGTTCTTATCACCACCACCACCACAGCCACCACCACCATCATTTTAGATGCCTGTCTGTATCCTACTGAGAGAAAGAGGGAGTGGGGATTTGGATGGTTGTGTGGAAGTGAGGAGGATCTGGGAGAAGTTTGGGGAGGGGAAACCATATCAGGATATATTGTATTAAAAATCTATTTTCAAAAAAATGCCAGTTTCAAAAGTGGCAATGAAATTTTACCATGCAACCTACAGTAAATCAGATTATCTTTTTTCCTATTAAATTATAAGGTTTTAAGATATGTTTGCATTCAAAACACTTATTAGATAGGTGAGTTTTAAATACTCTTCTAACTTATAGATTGTCTATTTTTTAAGTTATTTTAAAAGAGTTATTATTGTGCTTGCATGTGTGTGCACATGTGTGCATGCACATGATTGGTGGGGGAGCACACACCAAGGCATGCATGTAGAGGTCAGAGGACAGACTTTCTGACTCAGTTCTCTCTATCTGCAGTTACACTGACTCCAAGGGTTGAACTCAGACTGTCAAGCGTGTGGAGCAGGTGCCTGTATCCACTGGGCCACCTTGCCAACCCTCTACTCCTTTTTTTTTTTAATTAAAAAAATGTTTTAGACTTACTTATTTCAGTTCTCATGTGTGAGTGTTTTGCCTGTATGTGTGTATGTATGTTTATGCTTGCTGCCCACAGAGGTCACAAGAGGGTTTCAGATCCCCTGGAACTGGAGTTATGTATGGGTGTGAGCCACCATGTGAGTGATGAGAACTGAACCTGGGTCCCCTGCAAGAGCAGCCAGCATTCTTAACTACTCTTCAGCCATCTCCTCATACCTTTTCTTAATGGTATGTTTTGATGAGGAGAATTTTTAATATTCATGAGTCAGAAGTTTTTAATATTCATGAGGTCAAACTTGTTAATATTCATGAAGTTGAGCCTATCATATTTTTATGATTACTGCTCTCTGGCTTCCCTTAAACATTTTCCCAAACCAGTCTAAGCTGGTAACCGTTTTTGTTTTTTGTTTTGTTTTTTTTTCTTCTAGAAGCTTTGTATCTTTAATTTTTATACTGAGGCAACGGGCTCATTCCAATTAATCCTTGTGCATGGTATGAGGTAGGGATGAGGTTAGTTTATTTTTTACATTTGATATTGTTTTCAAACAGCTTAGGTTGAGCCTATTTTGCTCTTACATTAAATTGCTTTGGAGGCTTTTTCAAAACCACTGAGCACTTAACATTTGCTATATTCTTTATTTTATTCTGTTTCTTGATGCGTCTTGACACCGGTCTATATTCTTTTGATTATTTTTCCTTCATAGTAAGTTATAAAACTTAATACCCTTTCTTAAGACTTACGAATACCAATATAATGTTATAAAATTTCTCCCATTTTATTCTTTTTTTATTCTTCTTTATTTCAATTTTTTCCATAAACTTTACAAATTTTTGAATATATATGTATATTTAAAAGCATGCCAGAATACACACACACACACACACACACACACACACATAAACATAATTCTTTACTGATTTTTGGGAATTTCACATGCACTGCTCACCTCCCAGTTCCTCCATATCCACCCCCTGCCCCTGCAACATTCCCCCTAAACCCCCCCAAATTAATTAAAAACAAACAAAAAAAACCCCAGCTTGCTCCCCCTTCTTTTCTGCCTCTCCAACACCTCTTCATTTCTCCTAGTGGCATTGGGAGCCACAGTGTGTCACAAAGCATATCCTTTTGTCCAATCAGCCCTGCTTACAAATGTTCACTGAAATGAATCATTGGTCTGGTTCAAGGCCTCTGGCCTCTGGCACACCATCAACACTGGAACCTCACTGAAACTCCTCTTGGATATCCTGCTGTTGCCCGGAGTCATGGGGATCCTGCGGCTATCTTCCTGAAGAACCAGCCCCTTCATGCACTCCAGCAGATCATATATGGGGTAGATGTTAGAGTAGGCCAACCAAGGTCCAGGATGTAGCTAAGCTGGTCAGTCCAGGCCTCTGGGGTCACCCCTCTGAGGTCAGGAGTAGAGCCAGCTCTCCTAGGCCCATGCCATTGGGGCCAGCTCTCCATGCCCATGGTGAGGGGTGGGACCATCTCTCCTGAGTGTGGGTAACAGCTCTCTTGCTGAAGTGTCCAGTGAGAGGCAGGGCCAGCTATCCCAGGGCCAACAAAGATCAGGGGTGGCTCAGCACAGACCTTGGGTTTCAAACTACATGGTTCCTATGGCCCCCTGTGGTAACACAGACCATGGACATCAACACAGACCCCAGCTGCAGCAGGACCATGGACCTAGGCATGGCCCTCAGCAGCAGCCCAGGCCCATACCTCACCATGGCCCCACTATGGTCACACAGACCAGTATGGCCATGGCAGCAGTATGGCCCTTAGATACCAACATGGTCCCAGGTGGCTGACCAGACCCCAGGCATCTGAACAGGCCTAGGTGGTAACAGGAGCCATAGACAATGAACTCAGACGCTGGCTGCTGCAGGGCCAGGAGCATGCTAGAGTTTTACATTGTACCAATAGATTGGCTTGAGAAAATTCTCTGTTTTAAAGGCCTCCAGTCCTCCAGTCTCTGACCAGGGAATGTTGTCTGTGAGCTTCCCTTGAGTTTTTCTCAGCAACAGCGTCATTTTCCGTCTTGTGTTTCCTTTTTAATCTCCACACTTATTATGCTTTAATGCTATCATTTATGCCATTGTCTTGTAAATTTGCTCTTGATTGGTTCACTGCCAGCATACACAAATCAGCTGATTGGTGTTGGAGGAGGGAGTTGGTTCTGGGCCCTCGTTGAATTAGCATGGGAGTGAGTTCAGGACGGTTTCATGAGTTTCTCGGGGTTTGTGAATACATAATCATGTTGTCTATGAACTAAACCAAAACAATAGTTTTGCTTTCCTCGTCTATTCCACTGGCCAGGGCTTCTTGTGCCATATCAGATGATGGCAGAGTGGCTTTCACTTTGCTCGAATTTTCAGAGAAACGGTTGTCTCTCATTCCTTATTCATTCCAAACCTCATTGCAAGCTTTGCACAGATGTCTCTTTATCACATTAAGAAAGGGTAATTTGCCAGGTAAAGTGATGTGTGTTTGTGACCCCAGCACTTGGGAGGTGGAGGCAGGACAATCTTGAGACCAAGGTTTTCCTTGGATATATAGCAAGTTTGAGGCCAGCCTAGGCTATATGAAGAGAGAGAGAGAGAGAGAGAGAGAGAGAGAGAGAGAGAGAGAGAGAGAGAGAGAGAGAGAGAGAGAGAGGATGTCACCAGTTACTTTGATTTGGGAGCACTGATGCTTGGCAGCCTTGATTTATTACCAGTGAAAGCATTCAGTCTCTCAGCATGGATTACAGTGTCTAGCTGTAAGTAATTTGTAGATGCCCTAACATGCATCAAGCAAAGGAAGTTCCTTTTTATTTCTATTTTCAGGGGTGGGGTGCATGACAAATGAGTGTTAATTTCATCAAGTCCTATTGCTACATCCACGGGAACAGTTGTGAGGTTTTTCTTCAGTTTTAATGCAGTGAATTACGTTAAGTTCTGAGAGTTGAGCCAGCCTTGCCCTCCTAGAAAGAAATCACACCTTGTCTTCACTGATCATCCTTTGTGTGTATTGTTAGGTTCTATTGGCCTGTGTTATATCCTGAACTTTTGCATCTGTGTTCCTACAGAATACCTGTTTCTATTTGTCCTTGTAGAATATGTTCGCCTAGCTTTAGTAGCAGGAATGTGCTATCCTGGTAAATGTAGTTGAGAAATCATCTTTCCTCTTCATCATTTTTAAAGTTTGTGCTCAGCTTCCTCTCTCCTTGATACTCAGTTCAGGACACATACCATGAAATGGTGCTACCCACGTTTAGGTGGCACCACATTCCCCACAATGAATCCATTAGAAAAGTCCCTTGTAGTCATGCCCACAGGCCAAACCAATTAAGACAATCCTTCCCTGAGACTCCCTTCCCAGGTTATTCCAGACGCTGCTCAATTGAGAGTTGACATTAGCCATCACAGAGGGGTTGAGAGACAGGTGGCCTGGGTGGGGAAAACAGTGGAAAGGGGGAATAAGCAAAGATGGAGTCTCAGAACATGCGGAAGGTACATATTTATGCAGCACAGTACAAAACCTGCTCTGACTGGCTAAGCTATCTATGAAAGCAAAATAGAACAAGTGTCCATCCCCTCTGCTGGGGCCACAGTGAGCCACACTGACCCTAGCTGAGAGGCTGGTTTGGCCAGAGGGGAACAGCATTTTAGGGGAACAGCTCTGAAGCCCAGCTGGGGTAACTTGGCCAATGCCAAACAGCACCAGGACCCCAGGGTCTCACAGGCAGGGACGATTGTATCACACTTAGAAAGTTTGACAGACCCTTGGATACAAAGAACTCTGTTTAGAACTTGTAAGATACTCTCAAGACCACGATAAGCATTGTTTTCACCGTAGCTGTACAAGGAAAGAGCACAGTTCACTGCCGTGATGTTCTGGGAAAGAAAACTGACAAGAGGTACAAGGTGGAAGTGCTGGGTTTTAAACTCCCATGTACTCAGTCTGTCTTCACCTCCGGATAGTTTGCCACATGGCACTATGAACAGTCACTTGATCTAGGAAAATGTTCACTGGTGTGGTGGTTGGTCCTGGTTGTCAGCTTAAGTGGATTAAGAGATGTCAGGACTGGTCAAATCTACTTGTGTGTCCGTGGGGGCATTTCCAGAGAGAACTAACATATGGGACTATAACAAAGGGGAAAGACCTTTCCTAAATGTGGGCAGCACCCTCCAGTGGGCAGGGTCTCTCACTGGGACCTGAGCCTGGCTGATTAGACTAAGCTGGCTGGTCAATACATCTCAGGAGTCTACCTTGTCTCTTTCTACTTCCATAGCATGTACTACCATGTGCAGCTTTTTACATGCTTTCCAGAAATCAGACTTAAGTCCTTACACTTGTATGGTGAGCACTTCACTGAATGAACCCTCTCCCCAGCCCCAGCCTTGCTTGGTTTGGGCATGAGCAAGAAACAGCCATAGGAAGGTTTTGAAAGGCCCCAGTAAGGTGATAGATGCTTCTGTCTGCAAAGAAATGTCACCAGCAGAAGCTGTCTGCCCCATGGAAATGGAGACCATGTGTCAGGTCAATGCGCAGCTATATGGGCAACACATCATGACATGGCTGTGCCCCACGGGCACAAACCCCTCTCCAATCTTAAGGCACCTCCCATGTTTCTCCCCAATCCAATCTTTTTCCTTCTGAAATACGATTAGAAAAATCTTATGGACTGGAGACAGAGAACACTTGCTCACCAATACCTAAGAAACAAGCCTGCTGTTGCTCACTATTGTCTGTGAGAACTGCCTGGTTCTTCCTGAATATTCATCTGGGGTGTATGGGACACTGTCTTCTGTGTTTAATAACATTCACATGCCTTTGTTTTTTTCCATCTAGGAACCAGAGCAAATGCTAATCTTCTCTCTCTCTCTCTCTCTCTCTCTCTCTCTCTCTCTCTCTCTCTCTCTCTCTCTCTGTCTAACTCTGGCCACAGTTAGAATTAGTTATTCAATTTCTTCCTTTCCCCCATGAGATCTACTGCAAGAGGTCAGAGGTTATACATAGGGACTACATTGGCACAGAACCAGTTACCTTAGCAAGAGTATTTGTGTTTATAACCCAATTTTTTAACTAGGTCAGGCAAAAGAGGAGATTGCTTAGAAGGGGATTGGGAGATATAGATCACCTTGAGTCAAGGAACGCCTGTCCCCACAGCAGTTTCTATCCCTGCAGATATCTGAGAGCAGGACTGGAATACAATCTTCTCCTTATGCCACCATCCCAGCTTCTTGCTGTGTTCCACGTTTTTCTCTCTTCTGGTTTTCTTAGTCCAGTAGACAACATGGTGATCAAGGCTGTGACCCCTTCTGTCTTACTGGTTTACCTGCAAAGGGGCCCTCCTCTCTTCCATTAGTTAGACATGGACCAATCCCAGGGAGACTCTGACTGCCAATCTGAGACCAGGTGTTCATGCCTGACCCCACGGGAATCACCACTATATGCTATAAGAGCTGTTGCAGGAAAAGAAGATGAGTACAACTAATTTGTGGTCTTAATTTGTCATCTTTATGCTTCATGCATGTGTGGTGGGCAAATGCAGTGGATGTGAGCCCTTCAAGAGGCTGAAGGGACATCCAGATTGTGGGTTATTTTTGTCCAAAATTAAGTTAGAAACAGTAGACCAAGGGTGAGTCTTTGAATGTCCACATTTCCCGAAGGCTCAGTCGGAATAAACAGTGTTTTAAGAAGCCAAGAGCAGCTCTGGAGAGACAGGGCTCAGTGGGTAAAGCATGTGCTGTGCAAGTGTGAGGACCTGAGCCTGAGTCCCCAGTGCCCATTGGAAACTGGGTGCAGAAGTGTGTGCATCTGTAACCCCAGAGCACCCATGGCGAGATGGGAAGCAGAGACAAGAGAGCCCCAGAAGCTCTTCAGCCAGCTAGCCTGGTGTATGCAGTGGCCAACAACAAAGACTCCTTATTTCTACCCTACTGGAAAGCTAGGATTGTGGCCCAAGGTTGCCCTCAGACATCCACGTGCACACCATGACATGCATATGCCCACACTCACACACATATATATATATATATTATACATACACAGGTATCATACACACACCACATATTCATACACATAAAGATTTTTTTTAAAGGAAGCAAACAGGGTGGCCTTAGATACTGTGATGCATCCCTCATAGAGGGGAGGATATTCAGATGCAGGCTTGAGGACCAAGAAGTTTCCAGCTCTCCCTTGTCCATTCTCATCCCACAATAAAGATGAACTGGGCAGCTTGGGTGACTGACAGGAAAATTGGGTCAATGCTGTCTCTGGTTGGACTATTTGGTCTGCATCTTGGAGGTGAGGAAAGTTCCATATGGTAGCCCAGGCTGCAGCTGGAGAGAGTCATTGGCACCACTGAGGCGGTGCTTTCTATATGTGGAGATCTGTCCTAAATGGGTACATAGAATAACCCATTTTATAAAAGCAACCATGTGATTGTCCCGTCTGCTCTGGGTTGATAAGCCCATCTCCCTCCAATCCAAGTCTACTTGGGACCTCAGAATGTGGCCATATTTGAGAACAAGGTCTCTGAAGATGTAATTAATTAGTTAGGATGGGGTTTTATTGGGTTAGAAGGCTAATCTGGTGCCTGGTGCCTTTATAGAGAGAGGAAAATTTTGACAAGAGAGATTCACAGAAAGAAGAGGGCTGTGTCATGACAGAAACTGAGAAGAAGTGACGTTGCCACCAGCCAAGGAGCACCAAGAATTGCCAGCAATCCCACTAAACCAGGAAGAAGCAGGGAAAAGATCTGCCTAGGAGCCTTTGGAGGAAGCACAGCCCTGCCAACGCTTTGAATTTTAACATGTAGCTTCCGGAGCTAAGGACACCGAAGCTCTGATAGTTCAAAGTCCACAGCTGTAATTTTTCATAAAAACCCTGGGGAATGAGCATGGTGCCTTACAGAGGTGAAAACAACCCAGCTTGCCCAAAGCCTCACAAGGGGAAGGTGGCAGAAGCGGAGCATATTGGGGAGACAGGACTAGGGAGGGACTCGGGGGTGGCACTGCCCAGTGTGACACAGCCTCGTCCTTCCGGCTGCATTCTGAGCTGTCCTGGTTGTCTCTGCGGAAGCCCAGGCTTCAGAGACGGGAGAGTCTCCTTAGCACCCATCTTCCCTAGATGGCTTTGCTTTTGGCAGGGTCTGGCTGCAGTCGGACAGCTAGCAGTTATCTCTGCCCCCCACAGGCTACTTCCTGAGTGAGGCTGTGACTAAAAGTCTGATCACAGTAACCCAAGGATGGGGAGGCTTGGTAGGACTCACAGTGTGAGTGCTCAGTGTATTAGGTGGGGGAGACACATTGGCAAGAGTAGTTCTGTGGCAGCGGCAGGGTGAGATGGCTAGTCACCGTGTGGCCACAGCCAGGAAGCAGGGCGTGGAGTGCTGGTGCAAAGTTCACCTCCATTTCCCTTTTATTCAATGGTACTGTCCACAATCAGGATAGTATCTCTTTCCTCAGTTAAATCTCTCTGGAGATACCCTCACAGACACCCTAGGTCATTCCAGCTCCTGACAAGTCAGCAATGAAGACTGGCTGTGGCATTGGGCCTTGGCTATGGTCACACCTTCTAGCCTGGGTCCTGCTAGTGAACCGGCCTCACCTCCCTTTGCTTCTGGGCTTTTTTCCTGGAGATGGGGCCTCCTGACCCAGCTCCCAGTTGTGTGGGAGAATTGATCAGCACATGGTGGCTGCTGCTTGCCTCTGGCTCCATTCATCTTCTTGTGCTCCTGTAAGCTGTACCACTTTCCAAAGCTCTCTGAGTAGACTTCCATCAACATCTGGAAACGGAGGTCACGTCTACTTATCATCCCAGCAGCTCAGCAGAATGCTGAAGCTCCCCTTGGGTTCCTTTATTCTCTTTGCTCTCTACTTCTTCCTGCCCGTTTGTTCTTCCCAGTTGAGTTCACACTGTTGATCACACTTCTCGGTGTTCTACCAAGATCAGCCCATATTCACCTCAACTTCTCTGGGATAACCAGTCTAAGGACTGTGAAGTGACTGTCCTCCAGGTGCTGGATGTGACGGGTTGTAGCTTTTCAGAACTGTCAGTCATGTAATCTGCCTCACATTTTTCACCTGATAGGGAAATTCTCTCCTCAAGGCTGGTGATCAAACCCAAGGTCTTGTATATGTTAGGTAAGCATCCCCCTGCTGAGCCATGGACCCAGCCCTTGCTGGTTTTTGCTTCATGTTAGGTTGTCTTTTTCTTTAAGAAAGTAGAATTGAGGTGTGTGGACATCTTGTAAAGTCTAAAACCCTCCACAGTGGAGAGAGTGGCCATGCCCACTGGCAGCTCTGCATATCCCGGTTCAGACCCAGGTCCTCATCTTGTCGGTGCACATTAATCAGACAGGTAGAAATTTGGCTCTTTGTTCTACTTTGCTTTTCCTTGATTACTGATGAGGCTGAGCATTTGCAGACATACTGGTCATTTCCATTTCCTTGTCTGTGGATCGTCTTCCCCAGTCTCCTTTCCTACTTGGGTGCTTCCTGATCAGCTTGTGGGAATGCATGCCTTGGGCTGGTAACCTTGTTCTCCCACGCTCGCTTACTGACATTGCCCAAATGGATGGGGTTTTTAATTTTTAAACAGTCTTGCCTTGTTCCTCGAGCTCTGCATGTAAATTGGGAGAAAATGGAAGACACAGGCAGGCAACGGTAGAAAGGAAGATTCTCTCATCTCTGCCTTCCAGAGATTTCCACTTTTAACACCTTAGGATGTCTCATTCCGTTTTCACTTCACCCAAATGAGATCACTCTGTACATAATGTTTTATAATTTGGTATTTTTTTCCAGCCCACAGTCTCCACTTTCCTGTCATATTGGAACATTCTAGGCACCTAACTCCCAGACTGCTCTCCAGTTGCCCCAATTGGCCCCATAATGTCCTTCGGAGCTGCTTTGTCCAAAGCAGCATACTACACAGTACCACCCGGAGCAAGTCATTCCCAGGTCCCTTTGAGCACAGCATATAGTCTCATCATATAGTGTCACAGATTTGTTGAAGAGGCTAAGGCAGTCCCTCTACAGACAAACTCACCAGCTAGAGCTGTCCATCTTCTGACGCTAACATCCCCTGTCCACTAGATTTTCAGTAATGGCAATTCTTAGCTGTGACCAATCTGTCTGCACTAAACTCCCCTAAGATTCTGTTCTTTGATTTGGGGTTTGGGAGTCCCCTGACCCTGTGGCTGTGCTGCCCTGACTCTGTGCCTGTGATTCCATCCTATGTGGGCAGGATGCTGTAGTGTAGTCCCTTCTGGAGTTTGGAGGAGTCTTCTCATGACTTGACATTGAAGACCTCATGGGAGATGAAGCTCTCACACTGAGTGCCCGGGAAAGACCTAGTTAGGGCTGGCGGCTTAGGCCTAAGAGGTGAGCCGGTCTCTCACTTCCTGCAGAGGGAATTTGAAGCAGGCGGTTTTCACATTCCTCTATTTTAGGGGTGGCTCTGCCTCAGCCACCTGCCTCCAAAGTAAAAATATCCCAGTCCCAGAGTGTTCAATCTGCTTTATTTACACAGACCCTTCTATGAGGTCAGTGGGTCTCTTCCTGGGGACTGTGTGAGCAGGTTTTCATGGGCTCAGCTCTCGCAGAGAAGCTCCCCTAGAACACTGCAGAGGACAAGGAAAAACCCCAATTAGGAGCCCTCATGTTGCTTGTGGCTCTAGTCGTACTGTGTATGTTCCCAGAAAGACACAGCAGCAGTGCCCGGAAGACAGGGAGGACCCAAGCCCAGGAGCGGAGCAGGCAGGCTGGAGCTCTGGGTCTGTGGGAGCATTGCTCATCCCTCCAACTCCAATTTCTATTGTTCCATTGTACAATGGGGATAATAATAACCCAGGGGCAGGAATACATTACCAAGGAATCCTATCTAAACTCCTCTGCGGAGGCTGCCGAGACACTGAGCGCTCCAGCTGCAGGTCTTCTGATGGCTCTATCTGGGCTGATGTTGGCAGATCTGCCCTGCAGCAGGCAGGGTCAGCTTGGCGATGTGGGGGCAAGGAGTGGATCCTCTCAGGACAAAGTTACAGGGGTCGGGGGCGGGGGGGTGCTTTTTCTCTGACCATCACGATGTCTATTTCCTCATGTAGAACAATGGCTGTGCCAGAGTCAGCGTGGGGATCGGGGTGGGAAAAGTGGGGGAAAGGAGGGGGCGGTGGTGGGAACATGGAGAGGGTGCTTTAGCTACCTCCAAGCATCTGAGGAGTCTTGGGGGGCACCATGGCAGGGCGAGGGCAGGCCATAAAGGCATAGCTAAGAGGCTCTACACAGAAGAGAGTGGGAATATAAGAGGCAGAGGCAGAGGCAGGTCCCAGGAGCTTACCCTGGGGGTAGGATGCCTCAGGAGGAAGGGCATGTGCTCAGAAGTCCATGTGACCATGAGAATCGCCCCTCTGTAAAAATCCTCAAATTCTCTCCTTTGTGCTTCAAAGAATTGAACCTTAGTGGGAGGTTCTGGATACTCATTCTGGTTCAAGCTAAGTAATTACATGACCTTTGAAAACAACTGTATATACACCTAACCTTGCCTCATTTTCTTCAACTATAAATGGAGTGTTGTGCAGAAACCCTCACACAGGACCTCAAAAATGCTTGTCTAGAAAATGAGCCCGTGACACGGTTCCAGATGCACAGAATGGAAACAGCCGTTTCCTCTGTTCCTGGGAAATTGGCAAAATCAGTACTTAATCTTTACTCTTGAGACTTTAAAAATAAGTCCTTCAAGATACACGGCTGAGCCCCGTTTTCAGACTGGTATGCATGTGCGCAAGGCAGTGTTCATGTTAAAACACACATGCATGGGAATATCATGTAGGTGTTCAGCAAAAGGGCTGGAAGGCTGTTCCAGAACCTTCTGAGGCAGATAGGGTGGGAGGACAAGGGAACGTGTGAGGATCTAAAGCTGGCTGACTTTCCCGTTCAATGCTATATGCTCACCTGCCCTTCACTCCTTTTATAACAAGCACACTGCTGTCGTCTCTGCAAGGGGCACATAATTTGTGAGGCGCACTTCACTCTGGGAGGGGTCAGTTGATAGACAGGAAGGCTCTCGGGACTGTAGCTGCAGGGCTAATGGATGGAGGGGCATGGTGCAGAGAAGAAGGGCGTGCGTGGGACAGCGACAAGGTCAGTGGCCTGTGCCATGAGACCCAGCTGTGTCTGTCGCTTGTGTCAAGGTCCCTGGCCTCCCCTGGTCTACTTCCTTATGAGTTGCATAGATGTGACAAAGCACTTGCTTCCAGCATCGGGAAGGACTGAGTGAGGCAATAGGTACACAAACGCCATGCTGAATTCCAAAGAGAACTTGAACCCGAGCAGAGTCAGATGAGGCGGGCCTGCATGTGGAGGGAGAACGGAGAGGGAGCGGCCATTTGCTGCCACTCGGCAGCTTATTACTGCCACCATCCTATTAGCGGGTCCTGTTTCCTTTGTGTTCTGGGAGAAAAACCAGGCTGAGTGAATCACCTGAGGTCATACAACTCTGGGTGGCCCAGAGTTGGGGTGCAGAGTCTCTCCCTCCTGTGTGTCCATGAAGCGCCCATCACCTGTTTGTAGGTTGGTGAGTGGCAGTGTCTCAGTGCCAGAATCCTGGGAACTTGTTACTGCTGGAGACTTCTGAAATTGGTATTCAGCACCAGGATCTCCCCAGAGCTCAGACTCACCAGTGCCCTGTGCTGCACCCACTATGAGCCGAATCCTGAGCCAGGGACTGGAATACAGAATGCCACTTGCCAGCATGGAAGACTCTAAGCCCTTAGCCTACTTACCTTAGTGAAAACTCACTGCAACTCAACTTCCCATTCCTAAGTGCCTGCAGTTATGGCCACCTTTGAAAGCAACGTGCATACCCTAATGCATACGGAATACCATGGAGGGTTTGCTCAGGTCTCTTTGAGGGGGACATCTTCACTCTGTGTGAAGAAGCTTTGCCTATACTGAGCCAAGATGTGGATCAAAATGTGGCCTTCTGTCAATACCTTCCTCGTCCCCCAACTTAAGGAGTGTTGGAGACTATGTGATGGTGTGGTTTCTCATTACTATCCAGTGTTTATCAGGGGTCCAGGGTTCAGCTAATCTTGTTGGTTTCTTTTCTTTCTACCCCAAAGGAACACCAGAAGATGAGAAGGACAGTAGCCCAGGCCTGGGTTGAGAGTCACTCACAGGCTACAGAGGAAGAATTTAGTTTGAACTCTGGGCAGCATGGTTTAGGATTCTCAGCCTTCCTAGTCCTGCAACCCTGTAATACAGTTCCTCATGGTGTGGTGACCCCCAACCATAAAATTATTTTCATTGCTACTTCATAGCTGTAATATTGCTACTGTTATGAATTGTAATGTAAATATTTGGGGGGACAGAGGTTTGCCAGAGAACAGCTGACTTAAAGGCTCTTTTTGACCCTGATTCTCTTTACTTGAAGATGCCTGAAAATCCTTGTGCATAAAAACAGAAAGGCCCAGAGCTGCCTCCAGGGCCTGTCAAGGGAGAGTCACTGGGAGCTGATGGGACTGAGACACTTGACCATTCCAACATCTATTCCTCTATGAATACTTCTGCCTGGCCGCATCCCTCCCGCAGTGCCTCATTCTCACCCACTGAGGTCCAAAGGCTTTCTTCATTTCCCTGGGCCAACTCCCAGACCCATCCTAAGAGACACTCACTTTCTGCTATGAAGCTTGCCAACTCCTGGCTCTGTGGCCCTTGATTAATGTTTCCTAATTCAAGTCTGGTATTTCTCTACAATAATTATGCATGTGTGTGTGCAAGACAAACACACACACACTTTTAGGGTAACCCTTGAACAATTCATTTCTTCCATAGAATGCCAACAACATCAATGTATCCTATGCAAAAGGTTTTGTGCATAGGAAAAAAGCAGGACATCTCAGGTGCTCTGAGAAAGGTCTAAGGTCCGTGCTCTTTTGAGCTCTGGAGTGAGAGGATTTGGCAGTGAACGACACACATTCTGTGAACATATCTCTATGCACACTGGCTGTTAACTACAATAATAAACAAATCATGAAAATGCCCCATTCCCAATTCCAGCCGTAATCTGAACAGGCCCCTGTTTGATTGACATGCAAGTGATTATCCAATACTAACTACTGGCAATGCCATAAGGTGGCTTTTAGAGCTGTCGAGGAGCAGGACACCTCACTAGCATTGGCACTTACAGAGTATTCCTGGGAAGCATGGTGATGCCTGCTCTGAGTGCCCAGGACTGGTAAACAGTTGCTTTGGCATAGCTAATGCTTCCGGATACATGGCTGGGTTTTTTTAAGCTTTCTGGGCATGCATTTTTCTTTTTCTTTTTTTAAAACTGATTTATTGAGACAAAATTAACATATCATAGTTTGCACATTTGAAGAACACACTTCAATATCTCATAGTGTATTTGAAGTCCTATGGCCATAATCATACCTAATTATTAAAACTTTTGTCTCTCCCCCCAAACCACGGTTAATAACATTTATTCTTTTTTTGATAACACTTATTCTTATTTGGTTATTCCCATCACTGCCCCCTCAAGTTCCCCTGAACCCAGGCTATCTCTAATCTCCTAGTTCCATGACTTGCCTGTTCTGATCATTTTGTACATAAGGAACCAAACTGTATTGCCTTTTGTGAGTAGTCTTTTTCTTCCAACATAATGCCCTCGATGCCCATCTTCTATGTAGCAGATATCAGCAGATCCAAAGGATTCTTTCCTTTAGATTGTCAGTTACCATTCCACCGTCAGAATAGAAAGTGTGCTGTCCTTCCCTGAGCAGTAGATGGACTTTTCTGTTTGAGCTGCTGTGAGCAGTGCTACTGTAAACAGCCACGGCTATGGACACGCTTTCAGTTCCTCTTGTTCTGTGTCCAAGAGTGGAATTTCTGTGTCCATTGAAGTGCATATGGTATCTCTGTGTTTAGTGTTTGGGAAATCCTAAACTATTCCAGGGTAACTATAACATTTTGCATTCCCATCAGCCAGGTATCAGGGTTCCAACTTCCTCACATTCTTCTAAACACTTGATATTATCTGACTTCTTTATTTTACATGTGAAAGATATCAGAATTAAAATGAAGTCACTAACGATTAATCTTTAAAGCCAGGAGGGTATGGTGAGGGCACCCCATACCTGTGTGTCTGATGAGAGCTACCACAGAAGACTGCCAGAGCCATGACTCTGTCCTAAGGCCACCACAAACTGAGACCGACCACACACATGAGAGAACTTTTGCGAGGATGTCTGCCCATCAGCTGCCTGGTCAGCCTTGGGTTGCTGTCACTGTTGTCATTGACCCAAGAGGACAGATGTTACAATGATGCAACCTCTTCTGTTTTATCTCTAGAGACCCTCATTTTCTTGTTCCTGTGTATTCCCACTGCAGTGTTCAATCCCAGACAAATTCATCACCCTGGGAATTGTCTCCACTTTTCCAAAGCCTAGTGTGACTGACTCTCGTGTGTTTAATGAGTGATCGTGTGAAGAGTTTCCCCCTGCTTCTTGGTTCCTCATGCAGCTGCTTTACAGAACCGTTTCTTCTAATCCTTCATTTGCTTCTTTGTTTCATTTTCGTGTTTTGAAAGAGGTTCTCCCACAGCCCAGGCCGACCTCAAATGTGCTATGTAGCTAAGGCTGGTTTTGAGTTCTTGATCCTCCTGCCTCCATCCTGGGTGCTGGGAATACAGGTGTGTACAACCATGGCCAGCCAGCTCATTTGCCCATTTCTAAAGCTGGATTATTTGGCTTTTTATCATTCACTTGTAAAAATTCTTCACGCATGACTTATAAATGCTCTTTATGTGTTTTGGACACAAATCTCTTGTTCTACACACACACACACACACACACACACACACACACACACACGTAGGTACACATGCGCATGCACACAATGCACACACATACAATTTTTGAATACTAACATCAAATTTTAGATTAAACATACAACCAGACATGAAGCAACATCTTTCTTCTTCTAAATCCCAAATCAGACATTTAATGTCAGCAAAATAATACCTTCTATTGTGCCTAAAGTGATAATTCTAATGGGTTTTTTTTTTGGGTGGGGTTCTCTCTCTCTCTCTCTCTCTCTCTCTCTCTCTCTCTCTCTCTCTCTCTCTCTGCCTGCCACTTGTTCATCAGGATGTAAAGCTCTCAGCTACTGCTCCAGCACCATGCCTGCCTACTTCCCACCATAATGATAATGGACTAACACTCTGAAATTGTAAGCAAGCCCTGGATTAAATGCTTTTTTTTTTTTTTTTTTTGGTTTTTTCGAGACAGGGTTTCTCTGTGTAGCTTTGTGCCTTTTCCTGGAACTCACTTGGCAGCCCAGGCTGGCCTCGAACTCACAAAGATTCACCTGCCTCTGCCTCCCGAGTGCTGGGATTAAAGGCGTGCGCCACCACCACCCGGCTAAATGCTTTCTTTTATAAGAGTTACCTTGGTCATGATATCCATTCACAGCAATAGAACAGTGACTAAGATTCAAAGTAGCACAATGTCTGTCCTATTCAACATAGAATGCTACTGCCAGCACTGTTCTGATGAATGAAAGATGTTCACTGTATAAGAATTGAGTGGATATGTGAGTATGCCCTGCTTTCAGCCCTCTGAGAGCTATTACACATGGATAATACCTACTTGGCCGGCCCTGTGAGCCTAGCACTGTGGGAAAGAACACAAGCTCCATCATTTCCCCAACATCCCCACACATGCACCCATGCCCCACCCAGGATGCCCTCAAGTTTTTGTGTTGTTGTTTCTTTTTTGATATTTTGAGACATGGTTCCGTGTATCTAAAGATGGCCTATAACTCAGTATGTAGCCAAGGATGACCTTGAACTTTTGATCTTTCTATATCCACTTCCTAAGTGCTAGGTATGTACCAACCACCACATCAGATTTATATACTACGGGAGATTGAACCTAGAGTTTATGTACACAGTAAGCAAGCACTCTATAACTCAAGTTACATCCTCAGCCCTGTCCCTGCTTTTGACCTGGATCTTCCAGGGAAGAGCAAAACCTCACTCTATATGAACAATTCCTAGATTCTACATACTGTACCTTCCATTGCCTACATAACCCTACAGGGAGGTGACTGACATCTCATTTTGCCAATGTAGAAACAAGGAGAGTCACTCTGCTAGTGTGAGGTGCAAGCCTTTGTCTTGCTGTTCCAGACGGTGATGAGTCCTATTAATTAATCAAAGTTATTTGCAAGTTTGATGAGATAGACCAGGAAGTCCTACCAGCCAACCATTTCTTTTTCCTGCTCCTTTTAAAGAGGAAGAATTTCCAACAATATCTGAGGGTCATGTTTTGTTTGTTTGTTTGTTTTTTCAATGTTACCAATTTAACAGTTGGATCTGCCATGTGTCCAGCTGTGTGATCATGACAGAAACAAATGGTTCCAGCATTATGCTGAAGTCCATGAAGTGAATCACTTGGAATATTGTTTCCTTTACCTCAAGAGCATTCAGACAGCTTTGTGGAGCCACACCAATGCCCTTGCTATTCTATGGTCCCCATTTCCCTCCACTCAAGGAAGGTGAGAACAACTTCATGTCAGAAAAAAAAAAAAAAAACTCCTAATGTTTTCCATCATGCACACCAATCAATATGAGGGTGTGGATTGGATGGACTATGTGGTGAGTCCAATTACATTGGTAGAAATTGGCAGTTGAAGCAGTTGAAACTTGTCTCATTGGGGGAAAGCATCCAAAAACTTGACCCATTATTTCTATGTGGGCCCAATCTCTTTCAGGAGGATGGGAGCTCCCACAAACCTCTCTCTGCCTGTCAGGAACAGTGAGGGGGACTGCCTTGGGTCTTGAAAATGTCACTCCCTCCCTCTCTGCTGCCATGGAAAGCCCCGAAAAAGAGGCAAATCCGATGACAAAGCCTCATGTGAAGACACTGGCCTCTGGCTAATGACAGATTCCAAACTATGATTATCTTAGGCAGCAGAAGTCTTAGAGCTGAGCTGCTGACCTTCAGCAAGGACAGCAGGACCCTCAATGTTCCCACATGTGCCGAGCACCTGCAGCCAGAGAAGATTCCCCAGTGGGAATCCCTTGGGCTTCATGAAAGAACCCTCTTCCAGATTCAAAAGAAACAAAGCAGATTAGAGGCTAGTCACTCAGACTTGCAGGCTGGGATGGCCAGGAAGCTATTTCAAACCTTCTTCACACTCCATAGTTTTCTGTGGCCAACTGAAGCACTTGGTTCTAACCTTTGCTCAGTGCAGGCACATGTTCCTCTCTTCTGATTTGCAATCATCCATTTTTAATGCCTGGAGAAATGTCAACTCTCGGCACCATTGGCCTCTTCAAGTGTTTTATTGTGACCAATAATGCTAGTGCACTTAAGGAGGAAAGCGTTTGGTTAGACCAATAAAAATTAGCTAATTAGCTTTTTCAAATAAACTAATTTTTGAGGCACAGATGATTGACGGGCTGTTTCCATTTTCATTAGGCCATTTGTTTTTGTCTTTAGAGGCAAAAGGCCAGAACATGCAGGCTGAACTTGATGCAGAGCTAGTGCGTGCCTAAAGGTACTTACAGAGACTTTTCTGACCTCTGTCTCCCTCGAGTGCTTATGGCCTTTAAATGGATTTTTCATAACATGAGGGGAGGAATGAATTTTTTATAAATCAAAAGGATATTGCATTAGTTAGTTTCCTCATTCTTATGACCAAATATCTAACAACTTAGAAAAAGAAAGATTTCTTTGGGCTCATGGCTTTAGAGGTATTGGCTCATTGTAGCCAGAAGGCATAATAGAACAAGCAGTGACATCATGATGGACAGGAAATAGAAAAAGGGGGATAAAGAAAAGGTCAGGAAACGATATAGACTCCAAAGACGGCCACTAGTGACCTTCTTCTTCCAAGTAGGCCCCATCCCCTAGGTTTTACCACCTCCCAATAATGCCATCATATTATGAACCCAGTATGGATTATTCCATTGATTAGATCAGAACCAGGTCAATCGATTGTACCTGGAGGAGTGCTTTCCTAATTTGCAAGGACTTCTTGATGCAATCTAATTGACAAGATTAATCCTGCCAACACTGATCCTGGAAGGATTTTTAAAGAAATTCCAAACTCTCTGTCTGAGAATTAATGGTACAGTGTGTTCATGCCCATAGTTGAAACCCCTCTCAGTTTTGAAGGGAGATGCCCATAGCCATATATAGCCATATGCATAGCCTTAATAGGTATCTGAATGTGCAGGAGGATCTGAGCCATGACTGTGGTAGGGACTTAAGACCTGACATTTTATATTCCCATTATCTTTCGTGGGGTGCCCACTATACTTTAGAAATCCTTTCTGGAACTGGAAATGGAAATATCAGTTTGGGTAAGATGCTATCTGTGATTTGGAGGAGTTTATGACACTCTTGTGGGACATTTGTCAGGAATGTCCCACAATAGGAAGAGAGAGTCTCACCACCTCATAGAGATGTCATTTTCTAAGAGCCCCAAGGACAGCTTCATGGCAGTTGGGCATTAGGAAAGGACATCATGAAAGGATGATGTGACAGTTAATGTTAATTGTCAACCTGACAGAATCTAGACTCAGCTGAGAGATGGTCCTCTCGGCATGCCTGTGGGAGATTATCTAGACAGCACTGATTAAGGTGGGAAGCATTTGCCCACTGTGGGGCAGGCTGTTTTCTGGAGGGAGATCCTGGGCTGTGTACATGGAGAGAGGGGCCTGGGCAGCAGCACAGGTAGAAGCATCTTCTGATATATCCAAAGGAACAGCCATGACCCACTTAGAGCTGAGGATGCTCCAAACTTCTCAGACCCTTCTGGGACTGCCTTCCCCATTTTAGAAAAGGATGAGTCAAGGTGGATGCGGACAGAGGCAGGACTGTGTCAAAAGTGGCGCCTAGGGAGCTGGCACCGTGCTCTCTCTTCCTGGGGCGTGACTGCGGATCTCACCCTTGAGTGGCTGCAGCTCAGAAAGATCTTCCGAGAGACAATATGAGTCACCGGTAACACTGGCTTCCTTCGGCAGCTTTTGATAGGCGATGAACCGTGCACACCACATCGGAACACAAGAGCAACTCTGCCTTGACCTACAGCTTCCTGCCTCGACCCTGCAGGAGCCAGCCGAGGACAGAGTTGGCTTTACCACAGGTCTCCAAATCACAGACTGTTAGATTTGGGGGCTGCATAAGCATTCATGTGGTTTAATGTTACCAGCTTTGAAATGCTCAAGTGCTTCTCGAACGTCCACCATCCTTTTCGCTGGAGACCTTCCAGAGATGAGTATCTTACTACATGAATCACCCAGCGTGGGCACAACCCGCCACCAAGTCCACCCACAGTTCAAACCTATGCATTTCCAAAGCTACTTAGCCGTGGAAGTCGAGGACTGTAATTTTGCTCATTTCAGTTAATGCCGCTTGGGGTCAAGATGACCACCCTGAGTCTGTAGCTGAAGAGGCCAATGGAATGGAGAGCTGAGGAATCGGCCCTTCAGTGTGGTGTTCACAGACACAGCTGGCCAGAGCAGTTTTTATTACAGCCTCACATTGCAGGCCTGGTCCTGAGCTCCATCTTCTAAAGCCTGGTTATGTGTGGTGGTCTCCTGACTCCCCTCCCTCCCTCCCTCACTCACTCTGAGTGCCCTATTCTTTGGCCACCACTCATGCTCCTGCTGGGTGAGTCCTCCTCTTCCATTTCCATAAATCTTTACTCTACGTCCTCATCATCTTTGTAATAGAACCCAAGCTCCTGGGTGGTATTGAGGCTCCAATCCAGCAGCCCATAGACGCAGCTTGCCCCATCAACTCACGTATTCTGCTCTTAAGAAGTTGCATACAGCAGTGTCCTCACCTCTCCAAGCTGTGTCCTTCCTGCCCTGGACATCCTTCAAGACCTGAGGCTACTTTCCCTTTAAAGATGCTCTCAGGCCTCAGCCCTGAGCTGCCCTTCCTGGATCCCTGCTCCAGGCCATACCATACCAAGTACTGTGCTGTAAGAGCACTCATATGCACAGATATGTCTGTGTCTATACCATATCCTCTGAAGAGATGTGTTCCCCGGAGGCTGTGATGCTTAATTTTGTCAACTACATGGGAGATTGCCCAGATCAGTTTGGCCTGCAGGGCACCTGTCGGGGGTTGTTTTTATTGCATTCATTGAGGAGAGAAGGCCTGCCCATTGTGGCCAGCACCATTTCCTGGGGTTGGGTCCTTGTCTGTATAAATGTAGACAGTGCTGAGCACCCCTTTCTCCTCTCTGCTCTTGACTATGATGGCATTTGCGGCTTCAAATTCTTGCCTTGACTTCCTTGCAGCAGTGGACTGTCACCCAGAACTGTAACCTGAATAAACCTTTTCTCTCTTAAAGTTACTTTTGTTGGCGTGATTTGTCAGCAGTGGGAATGAAAGTGGGGAAGAGGCTGCCAGGCCTTACTCATATGTCCTTAGTGTCTGATGAAGCAGCTGGTCAGTATACAGTACATGTATTGCAAATAAGTGGATGAACAAAGACACAGGCCATGCCTTTGTATCTGCATGGAGCCACCAGGCGGAAGCCAATCAGCACCACTCATGACTGACAGCCAGGGCAGGTTCTTCTCAGGCCCAGCAGACCAAGGGAGCAAGAAGGAGTCAGTTGTGGAACACCACCAGGTGAGCACCGGTCTTTTTCACGGTTGCACTCTGTTCTGTGTAACTTCAGAAATGACACTCACGCAGGAGGGCTCTGCAAGCATTGACCTGACTGGGTCTGGTCTGGATGAGCATTTTGTAAAGGCACAGAGAACTGCAACAGACAGCCTTCCACAGGAACCAGCAGGAGAGCAGCGTCTCCTGTGATGTCAGCACCGGTCTCACTTCGCCTGCTTCCTGAGCACCTGCTGAACCCTCTTGAGAAGGGCCTGAGACTTGCATGTCTTTGTATTCATCACTGGGTTTACACAGCATCCACTTTGCCTGCTATGGGCACTACCAGTGTGGCAGAAAGGACACTGGATTCCCACAGAGACTGTGAATGCTGCTTTAGTATTTACTGACTGTATGGTTTGATCAAACCATCCCACTTCCCCGCACACGCATTCTTCTGCAGAATGGAGCCAGTTGTCTCGTCTGAAGGAGGAGACGATGCATGGACATAAGCCAGGGTTCAAGAGCAATGAGTTTCTACCCTCTAGCATCTTCACTTTCTGAAGAAAGATTGCAACAGGTCTTTGGGGGCAGTGATTGCTGTTAGACTCAAGCCAGGGGGTGATCAGGGCACACTTGCCAAGTCCTTCTTCAACCCTCTCCATTTCCATCCTTACAGTCACCTCTGGGGTCCCCGCTGCTATGGGAAGAGACAAACATCTTACTAGCAGTGTCCAGATTCCAGGGGAATAACAGGTGTCAGACCTCAGGTTGCTAGTCTAGGAGGCATCAGGGAACCAAGACTGCCCGGGGGGGGGGGGCATCTTAACTAAATGTGCCCCTCCTCCATACCTCTCCCACATTCTTTAAGTTTAAACATTAACAAGATTCCTTTCTTCCTCATTGTACAAGACATGTCCTCCCTGACTCCTCCCTCAAAAACACTGAAATCACTTCTTTGCCCTTCCAGGCAGTCCAAATGCTTTTCCTTTCTCATAGAAACTTGCCACACTCTCTGGAATTAAGTAAGTGTTTTGGCCTCCAGGAACAACCTTCTTCCGTGTCCTCTATCAAATTCAAGACTCTATAATCTCCCCATGGATGTGTTCACTCCCTTTCTACTCCGCCCAGCCCGCCTCCTCCCCACCCCCACTCTGATTCCTTCTCATTGAAGGGACTCTCACTTTGAGTCTCTGGTGATAATGTCCTGACCTGACAGAAGGTTGGTGGGTCAGGGATGGACTGCAAGCTTGAGAGCTGCAGATTAAGGAGGAAACGGAATGCCCAAGGCTCTGGTGGGAACAAACAAACAAACAAAACCAGGAAATTTCCTCTCAGTCTGGGGGAACCAGGACAGATGTCTCATCTGCCTTGCTCCTCTTGTGCCTGGCAAGATGTTATTCCATCTCCTTTTGGTTTCATGCGTTCTGCTGAAGAGACCGGTGTTACGGCTTGTCCAAAGGTAATGCATCTTTCTTCTCCCTTCACTTGCACTGTTCAGTGGCTCCATTGCCGTGTGCTTAGGTGTGCCTTTGCATTTATTCATGCTGTTTGGGGTTTGAGGATTTCTTGGACAGTTAGGCTGATGTGTCTCATCACCTATGGACTAGTTCCAGCTGTCATTTCTTAGATCATGCCTCTAGCCCATTTCCTCTTCACTTGTGGGATTGTAATTACAGTCATACCAATGGACCCTACCTAGTATGTCTCTCAGGCTTGGCACTGCCTGTCAAATGCTACTACTAGGTTTAGTGCTAGTCTGCTAACTTCATTCCAAATCAGAAATGCGCCAAGAAGCAACTAATGACAGCCTGTCTGAGCAGCCTATGGATTACAAAGTAAATGACAAGAGGATTAGAGAACAGTGCATTCATGATAAAAAAAAAAAAACATCCCATAAGGAAGATTCATCTAAAACAGCATTCACTGGACAGTAGATAGCTTACATGCACATAATAAAAGAAAAGTTGGGGCTAGAAAGATGGCTCAGTGGTTAAGAGCACTTGCTCCTCAATCATGAGGACCAGAATTCAAATCCCAGCACCTGTTATGAGGTCCCTGAAGATAAAAACTCCCAAGATGCCTGAATATGTCCTGTAGAATATTTACTGTGCCAGGCAGAGTAGTGGGAAGCAGCCTTGACTTCCAGTTTGTTTGGGGTTTTAAAAGCAAAAAAATACAATTGTGATGTATACAGAAAGGCAGTGGTGGGCATCTGCAGCAAGCAAGCTTGTCTACAGAGGTGGAGAGATAGCAGTTAAGTGGCCAATCAGTTCTCATAACCTTTAGGTCAAAGACACATTGTATAGGAATGTATGGCTGGTCCAGAAACCAGTTTACCCATGACAGTTTTAGCATTTAGTGTATTGTTGGAATACTTTCATGAGATGGCGTAACTATAGTTCACTAGTAACTATAGTTCAGTAGCCTGCTACATACCCACATGAGGCAGCTCACAAATACCTGTAACTCCATCTCCAAGGGGTCCAACACCATTCATGTATACATATACTAACACTGATACATGCTCACATACATATATAAAACAAAATCAGTTTTAAGAGAGAAGTTTTTCAGACTCAGATAATCTAAGTTTCTCTCTTAAGACACCAGAGGGAAGAGCAATGTGGGTGCAGACTCAGCAGGAAGAAGGGTCCACGGGGCATGGAAAGCCAATGAGACAGAAGCCTGAGCCAAAGTCAGTGAGACACATGGCAATCTTTTTTGATTATTGTTAATTCAAAAATGAGCAAACCTTTAGATAAATTGATCAGGAAAAACGAAGGAGGCTGTTAATGTTCTGGTAACTGGGCACTTGTCCAGGATCCACAAATCCTTGGATTCTATCGTCAGCACCAACAGAAAAGGAAGAAGAATGAAAATGTGAAGATGCGGGAGAGGGAGATAAATGAGAAGGGGATGGGGGAGGAGGAGGGAAAGGAGGAGGAGGAAGGGGAGGAGGAGGAAGGGGAGGAGGAAGGTGAGCAAAAGAGAACGAGGAAGAGGACCATGTTACAAACATGAGCAAAAGACTGGGATATTATCAAATAGCTAACGATGATATTTTTGGAAACCTTTATATTGCTATGTTAACAGAATGGATGTGATAGAAGAAATCAGCACAGACCCAGACAAGTAAAAACTACCAGAACAGACTCAAGAGTAGGAAAATCTGAGTGGGTCATTCATCATTGAATAAATTGAAGACATGCTTAAAAAAAATTTCCCATCATTCCAATGAAACTGCAGCCACACAGTTTTACAGAAATTAGCCATTTGGTCAGTATCTGTCACATAAGTTGAATTCATTTTAAGAATCTCTCTACAAAGACAGCTCTAGTCCTAAATTCCTTTGCTAATGATGCTTTTAAACATATAAGTACTACAATTTGTTGGTCAAAGTCAAGGACCTGGAACAATGAAAACAATTTTGAAAAACAGATTGAAATTCAAGACATTTGCCTGGTTTCAAAGCCTACTTTGAAGTTATGATAATCAAATAATAAAGATGTAGCTGTATTGACACAGAAACCCAACAAACTCATAAACAGGACAGAGATCCCAGAAAGAGGCCTGCATATGTGTGACTGATAAGAGGACCCCCTCAGACCTTAGCACAACCGACTCCATGGTGGAACCATTCAGGCCATAAAACTCAGCACAGAGACAGCCCCACCAGCCAAAATGAAAACAAGGACCCTAGCCGGGCAGTGGTGGTGCATGCCTTTAATTCCAGCACTCGGAAGGCAGAGGCAGGCAGATCTTTGTGAGTTCGAGGCCAGCCTGGTCTACAGAGCAAGATCCAGGAAAGGCACAAAGCTATGCAGAGAAACCCTGTCTCAAAAAAACAAAAACAAAAACAAAAAACAAGGACTCAATCCACCAAAGTCCATAGTTCTGGGAAAGTCTCTAAATGCACTAACCTTGCTTTTTGGGTTCTACTTCTGGCCATGTGTTCTTGTTAACTGAAGTGTGTCAACCCAGGATATGGATTTTGTGCTTAAAAGCTCACCCAGAGAAAGGCTCGGGGCTACAGTGGGATCCTGAACACCCGGTGTAGTTGCCAGCCAGCTAATAAAGACTTTGTATTGGCTTAAACCTGCATCTGAGCAGTCTTCTCTGGCGGATACCCCACAACATGACTGAGTGAAATTTGGCAGAGCTTTCAATGCTAACCACTGAGGAAAGAATAGTTCTGTTCCAATATGCTATGTTGCAAATACTAAAGAGAAAAAATGAACTTGATTACTTCATATCTATATAAATACGAAGCTTGAAATATGTCTTTGACCTAAACTCTAAGGCAGAAACTGCACACCTTTCACTACAGCACGTTCAACACCTTATAGAGTGGAGAAAGTTTATGGGACCCAGCAAAGTATGCACCACACCTACAAACAGATGAAATGGATATCATCAAAATTAAAATTTTGCTAAAGATTTTTTCGAAAAGATGAAAACAGCAAAAACAAATTGTTATTACATATTTGACAAAATTCTTACAGCCAGAACACCTGCGGTGTGAGAATAAACACAACCCCAGATTTTAAACACATATGAAACCAGATGTGATGGCTAAGTTTGTAATTCCAGCCCTGAGGAGACAGGTGCAGCTGGATTATGAATTTCAGGCAAGTCTGGGCTACACAGCAAGATCTTGTCTTAAGAAAGAAAAAAAATGCATGAAATTTGAAGAAGTAATTCATGCAGGATGTGAACGGCAAATCCAATAATGTAAAAATGGCCAATAGCATTTATCGTGAGGGGAATAAAAAATACTGACGGCATGGTGTAACTGATAAATACCAAAAATGAAAAATTAAGAATAAGTTGTCATTATCAAGCATTGACATTTGACTGGTGGGAATAAGAAATGAATTGGAATACAGTTTTATAATTTCCAATTAAAAACACATGACTCATATGACCCAGCCATTGTGCTATGTGTAGATGGCAACATTCACAAAGAGATTTTTACAGTGTTCTTGGCAACTTTATTCATGATGTCCCCAAATCAGAATCATGTGACTATCCCACAGACAGAAGGGTAAACAAACTTGGATAGTCCCACAGTGGAGTATTACTGGGGAATGAAAAAATAACTTCTGAACCTTTCCTATTTCTATTTCCAGAGAGATGTAAAGAAAGAAGCACCTGTTCATGGAAGAGAGTGAGAGTGAGCAAGAGAAAGGCGGGAGGGAGAGAGAGAGCTGACAGATTAAAAAAAAGAAGAAGAAAAAAGAGGATTCTATTAAGTCCAGGTGGGTGAGTCTATAAATTTATTAGGGTAGCTTACAGAAACATAGGTAACTTGCTAGCTGTCATATCATAAAAAATGTCCCAATCTCAGCAGAGCTGACACACAGACAGCTACACCACTGGAGAGACCCACCCCATCCCCAACTGCCTACTCCTTGCATAATATGGAGGAAGGATCTTGTGGAGATATCACGAGGCTCCGAAAGACCCACTAAGCCTCCTGAACCTCCCTCCTGATACCACGAAGGTCCATGTGGGTGCCACAGCTACCCTGATTCCAGACAGAGATGCTCATGTCTGGCTACACTACAGGCACACAACAGGAGTGAACCTCAGAACATCACAGAATTAAAGACAAAGGTTATACCTTGGCTATTGAAAGTTCTAGAAAGCAGTCCCCAAATATAACCCATAGTGACCCAAATGAGAGCAATGTCACGAGGACTGGTGTTTGGGACTCCAGTCTGTTGGGGAGGGTTTTTTTTTTGGAACAATAGGAATGTTCTATATGTTAATGCGATGGATTGGCACATTGATGAAAAACTACCAAACTGGGTGCATGAAATGGGTGCATTTGTTGTATGTCAATTTTACCCCAGTGAAGTTAGAATTGGAGACAGAGCAACAAGAAAAAGTGGTTTAGAGAGGAGAGACTGGTAGTGGGCACTGGGACTGTTCTGTATTTGTCCTGGTTTATACACAAGAGTAATCCGTTCATGTATTGATCTGCCTTTTGAGAACAAACAACAGCGGCTGAAACACCATGGAAAGGAAGCTCGGACCTCTGCATTCCAGGTCTGCACTGGGTTCCAGTCCCTCCTGCAGTTCCAGATCCGATGTGCATGCTCCCTCCCAGAACAGTCTTCCTGGGGAGTCAGCCCCTGCCTGGGTTATGTTTGAGGGTTCGTTATGAGCTTCTGGACCCACCGACTTCAGAATGATTTGAACGTGACTAGGGAAAGGAAGGAAGATCAAGGCTGGGTGTTCAAGAAGTCTAGCCTTTCTCCTGCCCCACAGCTACTACTGCCTTGGGGCACAGTCACCAGGGCCAAACTGCCTTTGCTTGGTTTTTTTTCACGTTTTATTATGCTAGATAACATTTTGGCAGAGGTACTATGTGGAGAGATCTAGGCCTGCTCTTAGGTTCAAACAGCTGCCTCTTAACTAGACTGCAGTGCTCTCAGGATCTTTGTTTGTTTTTTTAAAATACTTTATTTTTATTTTATGAGCATTGATGTATGTATTTTACCTGCAAGTCTGTCTGTCTGTGTGAGGGTGTCAGATCCCCTGGAACTGGAGCTATATAGACAGTTGTGAGTTGTCATGCTGGAAATTGAACCTGGGTCCTCTGGAAGAGCAGCCAAAGTTCTGAACTGCTGAGCCATCTCTACAGCTCCTGTTCTCAGGATCTTAAAGGGCCAGCGTCAAGATTGCATATAAAGCACATATGTGTATATACACATGTGTTCCCTGTGTGGAAATCTGTAGACTTCTGACAACCAGTTCTAGATGGGAGATGTTTAGAAGGCCACAGACAGAGGAGGCAATGCCTGTGGCAGCAGGAAGGTGGCACATGGAAGGCACAGGCCCTGCATGGGCCAGGAACAAAAACATTAGGAGGAGAAACGAGCTGAGAAACTTGTAGGACTAGCCTCAAAGGCTTCTCAGAAACAGAGCATATACTCAGGGTCCATCCTTTAAGAGTGGCTCTCAACCCGTGGGGCTCAACCCCTTTGACAGACCACTATCTCCAAAAATATTTATATGATATCTATAACTGTAGCAACATTACAGTTATGAAGTATCAACAAAAATAAGATTATGGCTGGGGGTCACCACAGCACGAGGAACTGTATCAAAGGGTCACAGCATTAGGAAGGTTGAGAACCACTGCTTTAGAAGATCTCCACAGAGCTCATGCCACTCAGGGACATCTTACTTGGACATTCCAAACTAGTCACTATGAACCAGAGATTAGACTGTCCCTTTTATACGAAGGTGGGGGGGTGAGGGTGGTCCAGCTGTCCAGGTTAACCTCACACCATACTTGGTGGTTGTAGTGGGTAACCATTCCAGCTTGAATCTGAAAGTTCCAACCCCCATTGAGACTCTGGCAACTGTCAAGGCTGCGTGGCCAGGGGAGGCTCCTGGAGATGGGAGAGCTGGATGGGCGAGCACTCTCTCTGTGTGCTCTCTCTGTACCAGGACCCTGAGCGGTGGAGGTGGACTGAGCAGAGCTCCAGAGAACAGCGCTGGATTGTGATACACCTTTCCCAGACCCTGCGACCTACCTATCACTTAATTTGTGAGTTATGCCATTAAATAAATATCCTTTTAACTACGTGGAGTGGCCATAATAATTTCACCAACATCTGGCGCCCAACGTTCGTGTTACGAAATCATGAAAAAGCTGTTTGCCTGTGACCTTGTGAGCCCCAGCTCAGGCCCAAGCTACACTCAGCCGGTTGTGGTGGCGCTCGCCGGTAGGATTTGCTGAAGGAGACAGAGGCAGTAGGATCCCGAGTTTGAGGGCGGCCTAGGAGGATTGGGAGAAGCTTTGGCCTGGACTGAACCACAAACAGTGGTGGGACCATGGAAGCAGTAGCTACTGCTCCACATTGCCAGCTCCTTCTCATCATGTTGGTGACTGCAGTGATGCTGCTACCTGGGACGAAGGGTTTACTGCTGCTGGTTCAGAGAAGAATTGCCAGGACCATTGTGTTACAAGAAAGCATCGGCAAAGGTCAGTTTGGGAAAGTTTGGCAAGACAAATGGTGGGGAGAAATTGTTGTGAAGATTTTCTGTTCTAGGGAAGAGTGTTCATGGTTCCGAGAGACAGACATTTATCAGACTATGATTGCTCCAAACCACAGAGGAGGCACAAAAAAAAAAAAAAAAAAAGTCTGCATGGAACCATGACCACACCTAACAGCAACTTTGAAATCTTCAAAAGGACTATGGTAAAGCCATTAAGCTGATTAACACCACAGAAAGATATGCTTTGGACTACAAACTGCTTAGGACAATTTTGAGATGGCTAGCTGAGATGATCCAGCCTGACAGACTACTTGAACAAGGATTTGAAACAAGCCCTGCACTTTCTTATTATGCAGCGGCTGGACAAATGATACAGGACTTGACAATTAACCTAAATTTTTTCTTTTCAAGATTCCCTAAAGAATCTTCATACCTAGAAAGCAAAAAAGGAAAAGAGAATATAGATATGAGATAGATCATCGAATCTACTCTGAGAAAAATGACAAAGAAATAATAGGATAAATAGGTAGATCGCTGAATCTACACTGAAAAGAAAAAGGGGAAGATATAAAAATGACAAAAGGTAGACTACTAAATCTATTATGAAAAGAAAAAAGAGAGAATATGGTTATGATAAGATAAAAAGGGAGATTATGGAATCTACTTTTAAAAAGGAATTACTTGTTTTAAATAAGATAAGTAATGAAAATTTTTTGGTCTAAGTTTATCAGATGTTACTGGACTGGACATTGTTAATATATATAATGGAGTTTTTATCTGAATCTGTCAAATGTTAATGGACTAGGCATCATTAATGTAATTTTTGGCATGTGGCTGGTTAAGCATTGGCTGGTTAAGCTTTCAGGCTTTGAAGCAGCACAATTCAGCTGGGATTCATTCTGATTCATTATGGGATTCATGAGGACTCAAAGGCTTCCAGTCTGAGGAAACAGGACCAGCTGAGGAAGTGGTGAGGTGAGATAGCTGTGGCTTATTCTGTCTCTCTGACCTTCACCCCAGTATTCACCCCAATAACTGGCCTTGGGTTTGATTTTATTAATAAGAACTTTTAAGATTCCTGCTACAGGTGGTGATGGGGGGCATTGTTCTGAGGCCATAAGGGGAAGGGGACTTCCTCAAGGCCACTGGTGGATGGTCAGGCAGGCTGTTGCCTCCAGGGAAGACACTGGCCCCTGTGTATCCCTTGCCACACTGAGGCTCCACACCCTTTTGCCAGCCTTCTCCAGCTTCTTCTGTACAGATCATATTTTTTTCTGGAACAGTTAATGCTATAGAATCATAGTAGAATCCCCTAACCTGCTCTTTTCCTAAACACACCATGCCCCAAGGTGACCAGCCTCTGGCCATCTTTTCACTGAGCAGCTAAAGGGTTGGAAGCATCCCTTCTTATGCAGGAGGTCTCCCTGCTGCCAGGCTAAGTGCTGTGATATTTGTAAGGATTGGGTTACCAGAAGGAGTAACATGTGCAGCAGGGAAGCCTAGGGACACTAGTCATTAGAAAGTTACATTCAATACATGTGTCACACTATCCAGGCAGCCTAGCCAAATCTGCAAACCCCAGGTCCCAGTGAGAGACCCTGTCTCAAAATCTGCAATGCCAATGGCTCTCGAGGAACAATGCTGGAGGTTGACTTCTTACCTCCATATGCAAGCACACTTACATGCACGTGCATGTACATCTACCTGCATGCATGCACCCACACACATGAATACACACACACACACACACACACACACACACACACACACACACAGCCATCTGTCACTGTCCCTGGTCATGTTTCTCTTCTTATTCCCTTTGCTTTCTGCCTTTCTCTTCCTGTGTACCTTTTGGGAATGGAGATGTAGTTTAAATGCCTATCTTCATCTTGGCTGCATTAAGGGCAGCCTCCAGCCTGACCACCAAACATGGAGAGTGGCATTGAGCGCCAGCCACTCTACCGACACACCAGGAGCCCTCCTCGGGAGCTTTCTTGAGCTGCCTCACCCTGTGCTCCCCATCTGAGTCCACGCCCACCAACACTTGGGCAATGCTTCTTCTGGCTCCTCTTCCTTCTCCCTCTCCTCTGATTTCACTATGGTAGCTACAGAAACAAGCCACTAGGCTGCTGGCTTATTTCTTCTTGTAGCTACAGGGCGACTGACCCAGCAGAGTGGTGGGTACAACTGTGAAGTCTTTGGCCTCTTCCTGGTCTAGATGAAACCTCATGTTCTACAAGTAGACCTTTCCCAGACTGTCTGTTCCTGGAGGAAGATGTTAGGGGTCTCTGATCTCTTGCTGAGATGAAAATGGATCCCCCAAGCCTCACCTAACTCTCCCGAGCCTCACTCAGATCTCCCAAGCCTCACCCTCATGGGGGGACACTGCTTCTCTCAAAGAAGTGGAAATGTTTTCTTGGGCTGGACATACAGTAGGAAGGTGTCTGAGGGTTCAAGCTGGCCCAGGAGAAGGATCCCCTCCCCCCATGGCTCCATGCTGACCACATTTACCATGGCTAGTTTTTCTGCTCACTGAGTTTTCTGACAGAAGAAGAAAGAAGCCAGGAGAATTATGGAGCCAAAGCATCAGCATGTGCAGTGGTAAAATTCTGTGTGGAAAGCTGCCCTGTGTGAAGACTGGAAAGGCCAGAGAAACAGTTCAAGGTAGGTGAAGCTCATTCATTCATTTACCCCACAAACATGTGTTGGTTAAGCTCAGGGCTAGACATTGAGGAAAAAAAAAGTCAAAACAAAGAATAGTGTTCACATCAGCCTCTCTGTTGTCGTGCTGAAACTACTCTAACCCAAACAAGCCAGGGGTGAGAGGGTTTGTGTTATTTTACAACTATAGAGCATCTTTGAGGGGAGCCAAGGCAGGAGCCTGAGGCAGAGACCACGAAGGAGTGATGCTTACTGACTTGTTTCCCATGACTTGCTTAGGCTGCTCTCTAACACAACTCAGAGCCACCTGCCCAGAAGTGACACTGTCCCCAGTGGGCTGGGCCCCCCACATCAATCATTAATGGAGAAGATTCACCACAGGTATGCCTACGGACCAATCTGACAGAGGCAAATCCTCATTGAGGTTTCCCTTTTCCAGGTGATTCTTTATCAAGTGAGCAAAAACTAACAAGCACGAATTAGAAAGGTTATTGAGGGCCAAACCATGAACGCTTGTGTGGTGAGAAAAGGAATTTGAATTTTTGTGCCATGAGAAGGGCAGTGTTGAAGGAATTTAAGTAAGTATGTGACTTGATTTTGAGAAGATGACATTTGGAGCCATAAAAATGAGTCTGAATGGGGCTGCTGGGGTGATGACTTTGGAGAATTAATTTCACAGAGTGATATGACGACTCTTCAGCCCCCTGGACTGAGCTCCACACTCTGAATAGATGAATGGTATTCTTCAGCCCACCACCAGAATAAATCTGTCGTCATGATGCGTGGGTCAGGGGTGTGGTGAAGATGGGCTTAAGAAAAGGCACTTCTTGAACTTGGTACACTCTTATTTGTTTGAGACAGGGTTTCTCTGTGTAGCCCTGGCTGTCCTAGAACTTGCTCTGCAGACCAAGCTGGCCTTGAACTCAAAGATCCACCTGCTTCTGCCTCCCTTGTGCTGAGATTAAAGGTGTGCACTACCACTGCCTGACTGGTTTCTTTTTAAATTTAGCATTATATCTAACTTTAAGGTGATATAGTATGATTGTGGGGGTAACAGCAAAGTAGAGAGCTTGCCTAGAATTCATGGAACCCTGAGTTCAAGGCCCAAGCACTACAAAGAGAAAGAAAAGAAAAGAAGGAAGGAAGAGGAGGAGGAAGAAAGGAGAAACAGATAGAATAGAGAAAGGAGGATAAGAGGAAGGGAGGGAGGGAGGGAGCTTCATTTATGGCTCAGCTGGTAGAATGCTTGCCCTACATGCATAAAACCTTCAGTTTGTGCATCACCATTGAGAGGTGGAGGCAGGAGGATCAAGAGTTCAAAGTCATTGTTACCCACATAGGGAGCCTGAAGTCAGCCTAGTCTACAAGAGCCTCTGCCTCAAAAACAAACAAAACAAAACTCAATGAAGGAAGGAAAGAAGGAAGGGAGGGGGAGGGAGGGAGAGAGGAAGGAAGGAAGGAAGGAAGGAAGGAAGGAAGAAGAAGGAGGAAGAGAGAGAGAGAGAGAGAGAGAGAGAGAGAGAGAGAGAGAGAGAGAGAGAGAGAGAGAGAGAGAAGGAAAGGAGATACCTATGCAACCTATGCATGTTGAGACAAGTTCTGACACCTAACAGGATGGGCACCATTGTCCAGGCACCAGTTGAGGAGGACACTGTGCCAGGTGACCTTCAGCTGTGACCTTCCAGCTGTGATCTTTGTTGCATAAGCCTTGTTAGTCAGCAAGATAACCATTTCTGCAGTGGTGGCATTCTGGGCCAAAGTGTGTATTAGGGACACTGGTGGTGTCCCTCTGCCTATTAACCCTTATCACCAGAATACCCAATACCCAAGGCTGAGGTGGCCTCCCATGACATTTGGCCATAACTCTGTGGAGATTTGATAATCTGACATTTGCATTTCCTTCTGCTGCTTCATCTTAAATTGATCAGCCAGATGAAACTCGAGAGCCAGTCTTGTTTCAATATTTAATCATTGTGCTCTGGCTGGAATGTCATTAAGCTAAAATAGAAACCTGCTTTCAAAGAGCACTTCATGCAGGACCTGTTTGCTAAAGCCGTTTGTTCTAACAGCACAAAAATAGACTGTCTGTCTGTCTGTCTGTCTGTCTGTCTCTCTTTCCTTATAACTCACAGGTTAGCTAGAGCCCCCACCAAATATAATATGTTTATAAAACCTGACTGTCCAGTTCACTAACAAGGCTGTGGGAGGTATCCATGGTTTTTTGATCCATGCTTCTGGCTAGTGAGGCTGGGACAGTCCAGAGTAACAGAACATGTAACTATAGCACCAGTTATGACCATCTTGAAGACAGTAGAAGACACTGGAATGAGGATGCTCCGTGCATCATTTATTCAGTTCTTATCACATATATTTTGATAAGAAAACTAAGGTGTGGGTCAAGATAGCCATGGCCATGGCCCAAGGTTGGTTAATCATGGGTCACAGAAGGACCTTCCTGCTTCTATTTCAGACATGACATTGGTGGCCAGGGTGCAGTCAGGGCTGTAAAAGGTAGAGACAAGAGTGAGCCCTCAGCTGAGGGTTCAGACAGTCGAGGCTATAGGAAAACATGGAGGGAAGAAGTGCTTGAGGTTTCTGAACCTGGGTTTTAAAGAGTTCAGATCTGCCATTGGTTCCTGTTCAGGTTTTGACTGATCTTGTGGTGTCTGGTGCCTCTCTGTCTCTCTTGAGTACTGGCATCCTCATTTCTAAATCAGAAATGACCATCCCTTTCTCTAGTAGTCACAGGCTGAGATAATCTGGTGAACTCAAGCTACCTAGTACAAGCAAGAGTAAGCTGTAGAGCTGTAAGATCCAACCCCCAGACAGTCCTCCTTCTCTTGAAGCTGTGGGAGGCATGTGACCCAGGGGTGTCTGAATGGGGGTGGGGTACTGGACTGAGTGTGTTCCATGCAAAACGCATGCACAAGTGAAGGAAGTACAGGCTTCTGGCTCCCAGAGTGACCATGTAGACATGTCAATGCCTTGGGGTCAGAAGCAGCAACGCTTGTCTGTGGGAGCCCGTTCTGGGATTCCTCGTGGCTTTACCCAGCAGGTCCGAATAGAGGATGATCAGGACCACGGGCCTGAGTGCAGGTGTCTGAGATGGCCTGCACTTGGCTGTGCTGGGGGAGGAGGTCTTTTGCTCCACCCCTTGGCGTCTCTATAAAAACCCTGGACCAGAGACAGTCCGGGCCCGTTGGAATAGGTTCCAGGCCCTCTCGAGGATATCCTTTATTTTCTATCTGTTTATCTCCACAAGATTCTCCGCTATAAATCCTTCTATCTAATATTTCCTGCTGATCGCACTCAAGAAAACTCTGGAAAGCTGTGGGGGTGGTGGGTAAACACCCCACACTTGTCGGTACTTAACATGACTTCCACCAGGCCAGCAGGGTCATCTTTAATGCTGTATCAGGGGCCAGTTTCCAGCACTCCCAATAACCATAAGATTCTCAACATTCCTTCAGTGAACTCCAGGCAGCTTCTTTCCCCCATCTGTCATCAGCATCTAAACTCCTTTCCTGGTTGGACAGATCACCACATTATGTCAGGGCTAGAGACAGCTGGCACTCCATGTCTCCTGTCTCCAAGACCTATTAACTGGTCCCACTGTGACTTCAAAGCGGAGCTCCTTTCTCTGGTCATGAGCTAGGGTAATTCCATTTTATTCTGTTCATTTGTTCCATACATAATAACCCGTTACCACATACCACTGGAAACAACACTGAGCAGCTCTGCTCTGCTGGTGAGGACCCTTGCTCTAATCAGGGATCAAATGAATGGGCAGGATGGTGCAGACGGTGCTGAGTGCCAGAGGGATAGAAGGAGGCTAGTGTCATGCACACGCTGGGTTAGGACCGGTGGGTAGCTCAGCCTGTAAAGTGTTAGTTGTACAAGCATAAGGACTAGGTCTGGACCCCCAGACCCAACATAAAACAGCCCAGCCTGGTGTCCTGCAATCCCAGCCCTGGGGATGCAAAGACACTCAGGTTCCTGAAGTTCATTGGTCAGCCAGCTTAGCCAAATCAGTAAGCCCCATGGCCAGTGACCGTCTGAAAATCAAAGTGAGTGATGTCTGAGAAAGAACAGCCGCAGCTAACCTCTGGCCTCTGCATGCAGGTACACACGTGTGCACCCATCCAAATGTGAACATGCCCGTGCATCCTCGGGTGCTTAGGAAAGAGGTAATCACACCACTGCTGGTGTGTACAACTGAGTGTGTTTGCTGAGCTGTGTCCTTTTACAGAACACACGTTATTCTTGGCGTGTAAACTTTGGTGCCCCAAGTCGTGTGCAAGCATTATGGAGCTTGCAGTGCTGCTGAGATGTGTGTGCCCAGACCCTGTCACAGCCTCACTTCCAGGACCAGAGACAAGCAGATCAGGGATGAGCTGGCCTTTCCAGAGGCCCCTGCCTACAGCACATCTCACCCCTCTTCCAAGTCTGTCTGTGCAGATTGCCTTGCCTCAGGTTTCCTTCCAGTAACTCAGAAACCCAGTTAATGTAGTGGAAAGATTCCACACGCCCATCACTGCAGTCATTTCAGTCTGTCTAGAAATGCTGGGCCTCAGAAGTCAATTTCATCTGACTTTAATCTGCGCTCAAAGTGCCTGTCACCAACAGCTCAGTCAGTAAGAGAAATCACGGGGCAGATCCATCGAGTCCCCTGGAATGAAACACCGTGTGGGAAATTAGTGTGCGACCTTAAGATTTCAAATTGGATTAATTTTCTCTATAATAATCATAAATAATGTCATGACCTAAATATATGTCTCTAAAGCCCTCTTCCTGCTGCATTAGTGTAGTGAATGTGTGTGTGTGTGTGTGTGTGTGTGTGTGTGTGTGTTTTGAATGCACTGTGATACAGACAACCTAGTTTCTGTCCTCTATCTCTTACTAAATGCCTATGACTCTTGTCACAGGTAGCCATGGCTCTTCCTTTTATCTCTCTTTCATGTGAATGTGTGTATGCATGGTGACTTATGTGGGTGCATATGTATGGGCGGGTGCTCAGGTATGTGTATGCACATGTATGTGGAGGCCCAAGGATGACATCGCGAGTCTTCTTCAGTCACTCTCCGACTCATTCATTGAGGCCGGGTCTCTCAATGAACCCAGAGCTTACCATGGCTGGCACTGCTAACTTGGCCAGCCCGCTTACCAGGAGGATCACTGCCTTTGCTTTCTAAGGATGAGATCACAGTCAGGCTTCCCCACCTGCCTCACCTGGCATTCATGTGGATCCTGAGGCTCTGAACTCTGGTCCTCACACGTTAAATGCTTTAACCACTGATTCTCCACCCCTGCCTGGCTCTTCTTTCTTGTTTAAGTGGAGAGATAAATGCTAAGCCTGCTTCCCTCACTGAGACCCCAGTAGACATGTGCACCCATGTCCACACCCGTCCCATCTCTAAGGCCCCAAATAGAAATAGGCCCCATCTTGGGGATTATATTCCACATGAAGTTCCAAAGTTGACCTCGGAGTGCTGACTCACCCGCTGCCTTTGCGAGGGGCTGGGGAGGAATGTGTAAAGCTGTGAAGTGGGGGATTGCGTGCAGAAAACGGTTGTTATGGTTAGTCTCCAGTGCTGTCTTGACTGAGTTTAGAATCACCATGGAAACACAGCTCTGGGCGTGCCTGTGAGAGTGTTTCCAGAAAAGTTTAACTGGAAATGGAAGATCTACCCTGAATGTGGTCAGCACCTTACTATATGCTGGGGTCTCCAGCTGAGTAAAAATGAGAAAGCCAGCTGAGTACCAGCGGTCATCTCTCTCTGCCTCCTGACTGCAGGTGCGATGTTATTCATGCTCCCACGCCATGCCTTCCCCACTGTGAGGGACCAAACCCCCAAACTGTGCACCAGAACCAATGCTTCCCTCCTTAGGTTGCTCCTGTCGAGTGCTTTGTCCCAGAAATGAGGAAAGTAACTAATCCAGTAGACATCACCCCCCCCCCCACCTTGCCTCCATGTGTTTGACTCCTGCCAGCAAAGACATGCTGCTTTCCTGCTCCTCGCCTCGAATCTCAGGTCTTGTTATGACTTGCTTCAACTCAAAGGGCACAGAGGAGTGACAACATGCCACTCTTCCCTAGACTTTAAGGGACTTGTCAGGCTCTGCTTCTACCTTTGGAAGTCAGCTTGTGTGTGACACACACACACACACACACACACACACGCACACGCACACGCACACGCACACACGCACACGCACACGCACACATGCATGTACACGAATACTTCACCTTGGTTAGACTACTGAATTGTAAGCATGCATGAATAGAGAGACTATGTGAAAAGAAACTTTGACTTCCCAGCCAAGGGAAGTCATGGGACATGTAAGTGCACATGAATCCTGCTGCCCCATTCTGCACCTAGGACAGGAGAGATGCTTCCTTACTGGGTCTTGCCCAAACAGAATCCTGACCTGCAGAGTAGCTGCTGCTTTAAGATCTTACACTCCCAGGTAGCTTGTTTCTGTGTGATAACGAATCAGTGTCCTTTCACCTTTTCTTTTAGTTTTTAAAGATTATCACGTGTTCATTTATTTCATGTGGAGAGGAGTTACACACATGCCGTGATGCACATGCAGAGGTCAGAGGACAAAGAGAGGAACCAGTTTTCTAACCCAAGGGGCCCAGAGATTAAACTTGGGTTGTCAGGCTTGAGGGTGGGCGCTTTCCCGGCTGGGCCTTCTTGTTGGCTCCTTTGATCTAATTTCCTGAGATGATTATACATTTACATGCAAAACAGAATTGAGCATCACAGAGACCCTAGTAGCTTAGCCAGCAGAACATGAGACTCTTAAATAAAATTTCACATCACCTTGGGCTTCTGTATCAAAATAACATGATTTAGGTAGCTTAGAAACACGAACAACCATTCCTCACAGTTCTGAGGTGGGAAAGTCCAGGATCAAGACACCAGACAGTTCATTCTCATGAGGGTTCTCCTCCCAGCCCATGGGGAGCACTTTCTCATTGTGTCTCCAGATGGCAGAAGAGAGGGGCAGCTAGCTGGGCTCTCCTTTATAAAGACACTATCTCTATGTGTGAGAGCGGAGCCTCCGTTCTAAAATTCGCTTCCCAAACCCTCAACTCCTGACATAATCACAGTGGTGACCAAGTTTCAATAAATGAACCTGGGGAAGACACATTCTTCCCAGGGATGACAGCACTCCTAAGTGTACGGTTCTGTGGCACTAAATGCATTTGCAAGGCTGCATGGCAGAAATGCTCTCAATATCCTCTGAACACACAAAGAAAAGAGTGTGAGGCCCAGATGCTCAGCAAGGTCAAGTTCCCTCCCTGCTTCTTTGCTGAGAGCAAAGCTGCAGAGGAAGGAAGCTTCCTAGACAGAAACAGCCTAGGACTCCACATGGAGCTGGCAGCCCTTCTCCATGTAAACCTGGGCATGGGCGGAGTTTTGCTTTTCCACTGGCTAAATGCTGCTCCAATATTGCTGTTTGAGATACACATCCCCTTCAAACAGTGAAGGATTTGGGCCTCTGCTCACACATCACCCATTTTCATTTTTAATGCTGCTGTGACTATGTCTGAGTCAGGGTTTCTACTGTTGTAGCAGAACACCATGACCAAAAGCAGCTTGGGGGGCAAGGGTTTATTTCAGCTTACCGTTCCATATCACAATCCATCATAGAGGGGAGTCAGCGTAGGAACCTGGGACTGAAGCAGAGGCTGTGGGTGAACACTGCTTACTGTATGGGTCTCCCTGGCTTGGTCAGCCTGCCTTCTTATAGCACACAGGACAACAAGCCCAAGGTGGCACTGCCCACAACAATGAACTGGGCTCACCCAAACCCATCAACTGTTAACCAAGAAAATGCCCCCACAGGCCAATCTAGTGGAGGCACTTTCTCAAATGAGGTTCCTTCTTTTTAAAATGACTCCAGCTTGTGTCAAGTTGCCATACAGCTAGTCATTTTATTGTCTTCTAGGCCTTGCGAGTGGTTGAGGCCTCACTTTGGAAATACTACTCTAGGAGCTGTAATGAAATGATGGTTTTCAGTGTAGGACAATGAAAGGTTCATTCCACCTTTTCTGTCAGTTTTCCGGGAGTGGCTGACATTACGCATGTCAAGGTCTTAGCTAGGTGCCTCTCTCAGCTGGATCCCTGCCTGGGAAAAGAGGTATGTGTTCTGGAAGAAGATAATATTGAGGAAATGCAAATCCAACTACTTAAGACCTCAGATAACAGTGAGGGCACTGTCCGTGGTGCTGACGGAAACCTACGCCATTACAATGTAGATTCTGTTGTTACTAGAAGACATAATCTCATAGCAAACTCTGATCATCTGGCTCTTACAATCTTTCCACCACCACCACCCCTTTCATAATGTTCCCCGAGCATTAGGAGTGCTTTGTAAATGTATCTTTTGGGACTGGGCTCCATAATTCTACATTTTGCTTTGGTTGTGGCTTTCTGTAGTGGTCTCCAGCTGAAGACACCACAAACTCCAGAAGCAGGGCCCAAAGACCCCTGAGCTGGAACTGACCTGAAGGCCTGCTCCATGGGGGCTAGCTTTCATAGTACCAGGAGATGCCATGCAAGCTTCCCAAAGAGGAAGGCAACCAACAGTTCTCATAGCTATTCAGTTATGATGAATATGAACTGCATCAACAACCAGTATGGTACCCTAGGGCACGGTGATGTCACACATGCGTTGGCAGTCACCAACAGTCCTCTAACTGATCTTAAGATCAGTTAACAAAAGGTATACCATGTTTGGTACTGGAAACCCAGCTAACTACTCAGTGCCATTGAAATCATGGTTATTGGAGGAGAATCTACAACTGCTAATTGACTTAGCCAGTGTAATCCTTGACAATAATCTATAAACATTCATCTTTTTTAAAAATATTTTATTTTATTTTATTTTACAATACAATTCAGTTCTACATATCAGGCACGGATTCCCTTGTTCTCCCACCTCCCACCACCTCCCCTTCCCCCCAGCCTCACCCCCCATTCCCACCTCCTCCAGGGCAAAGCCTCCCCCAAGGACTGAGATCAACCTGGTAGACTCAGTCCAGGCAGGTCCAGTCCCCTCCTCCCAGGCTGAGCCAAGCGACCCTGCATAAGCCCCAGGTTTCAAACAGCCAACTCACACAATGAGCACAGGACCTGGTCCCACTGCCTGGATGCCTCCCAAACAGATCAAGCCAATCGACTGTCTCACCCATTCAGAGGGCCTGTTCCAGTTGGGGGCCCCTCAGCCAATGGTTCATAGTTCATGTGTTTCCATTCATTTGGCTATTTGTCCCTGTGCTTTATCCAACCTTGGTCTCAACAATTCTTGCTCATATAAACCCTCCTCTTTCTCACTAATTGGACTCCCAGAGCTCTACCCGGGGACCTAGCCATGGATCTCTGCATCCAGTTCCCTCAGTCATTGGACAGGGTTTCTAGCACAACAATTAGGGTGTTTGGCCATCCCATCACCAGAGTAGGTCAAACATTCATCTTAATACCCACAGATAAGTGCAGTCTTCATCCATCATCAAGTAAACATTTCACATGCTCTTGATGGATACCAACCACTGGCCAACCTGGCTCTTTGCTTGTCTTACAAGCTTGGGACACATCTCTGTTCCAGTCTGCCTGCCCTGCTATGCACTATGGGCTTGCTGTCCAGGTGTACCTTGCTGATCTTATCATGAATGCTGCCCCTAGGGTGGAGGTAGAGCAAAGTATTGCCTGTCACCTTAGAGGTTATCAAATTCTAGTCTACTGAGTTTGCTCAGATTTCTGAAGCTCTACATTTTTGTTTGTTTTTCAAGACAGGGTTTCTCTGTGTAGTTGGCTGTCCTGGAACTCACCCAGTAGACTGATGTAGATGTAACCAACTGTCTTATTAAATAAGAAACACAGAACAAATGTAAAAGAGAAAGCCAAGAGGTCAGAGCTTGTATATAGTTTTTCTTATGTTAGTTATAACCTTTTGCTTTTTTTTCTTTTTATTAAAATAGAAAAGGGGAAATGTGGTGGTATTCTAATTGTACTGAAATGTGATTTTGATTGTATGTTAATAATAAAGTTGCCCGGGGGTCAGAGCTATTAGAGCCATAGCTAGAGTGTGGCGGTGGTGGCACACACCTTTAATCCCAGCACTTGGTAGAAGAGCTAGGTAGATCTCAGTGTGTTCAGGGATACAGCCAGCATTGGAGACATATGCCTTTAAGACCTGGGGGGGCTGTACATACAGACAGTGATGAGGCAGTCACATGTTTGGGTTTACAACCAATGAGAAGGCAAAACAAAAGACTATGAAAAGACTTACACACAGGAAATAGCTCTCTTTCGGGAAGCTAGGAGCAAGGAGGAGGAAGGGTAAGATTTTAGCTATGAGCTCTGACCTCTCGGATTTCTCTTTTACATTGGTTCTGTGTTTCTTATTTAATAAGACGGTTGGTTACATCTACAGACCAGGCTGGTCTCAAATTCAGATCTGCCTGCCTCTGCCTCTCGAGTGCTGGGATTAAGGGTGTGTGCTGCCACTGCCCACTACATTTTTATGTGAAGAGAAAAAAATGGACATAGTCCCAAGGTTATGAAGGCTGGAATGAGGAACTAAATACCAAATAAATTGGCATATACAATGTTTAAAACAGTAAGAGGCCATCAGGAGGAATTTTCATCTTCTTTCTTGACTGTGACTCTTCATCTTCCTTGTCGATGTAACAGAATTTAGAATCACCTAGGATACAAACCTGTGGGTGTATCTGTGTAGTTTAACCCGAAGATGGAAGAGCCACCCTGACTGTGGACAGCACCACTCTACAGGCTGGGACCCCTGGGTGAATGAAAGAGAAAAGGGGAGTGGTGTAGCTGGAGTTTTCCTACCTGGCCCACAGTCAGGACAAATCTCTCTCACCCGTTCAGCACCAGAATTCATCTCCAGTGTCGCCTGACTGCTGGTGCAACGTGACCAGCTGCCTCACCCTCCTTCCACCACAGGTGGACCCACACTTGCCGGCACACATTCCCCTCCATGATTGTGCTAGTTGGCTGTGATTTCTGTGATAAAACACCATGGCCAAAAACAACCCAGGGAGGAAAGGGTTCATTTCACTTATGCATGGTGATCATAGTCCATCATTGGGGGAAGTCATGGCAGAAACTCAAGCAGGGCAGAAACCTGGAGGCAGGAACTGAAGCACTGGAGAAGTGATGCTCACTGGCTTGCTCTCCATGGTTTACTGACTTTGCTTTCTTATACTATCCATTACCATCTGCCCAAAGGTGGTACCACTCACAATTGTCTGGGCCCTCCTACCTCAATAATTAATCAAGACAATATACCACAGGTTCGCTTGCAGGCCAATCTTATGGAGGTGTTTTCTCAGTTAAGATTCCCTCTTCCCAGATATGTCTAGGCCTGTATTAACCGGCACAATCCTTCTCAGGAAAAATAGGAAGAAAAACCCCATGAAGAGCTTTTGTTTGTGAGATAAAGAATTTAAGATCAGTCATGGCATCCTTGCTGTGCTGAAGGAAGCAGACACACATTTTCTCGCCCTCACTGTCAGTGACCATTCACTACAATTTAACAAACTGTCACCGAGTATCTGCTAAGAGCAGATCATGCTAATGGACATTGCACTCTGGCATGTAAGGAGAGTTAATAAACTGAAGCCTGTGCTTCAAAGTGATTGCAAGACATAGTGATGGCTAGCATAGGCGGGGGATTGATTGACTGTATGCCCCCCCACATTCTGAATCTCCATGGGGTATTTATTTTATTAAACCTCTGTAATGATACTGCCTGGGAAGGCAGTGCTTATCTTTGTGCACAGAGAAAGAAATTGTTATTACACTTGAAACAAAACAAAATTATGCTGAAAGTCCACGGCCACCAAGTGGTGAAGCGAAGATTTTAACCCAGGTCTGTATAACTGCGAAAGTACTACAGTTTTAAAATGATGTGTTAATTTATAACTCTGGTGAAAAAATGTATAGCCTACACAGCAATAAAATGCAACAGATTTGCCAGACCAAGTTTAAAAATGAAAATAAAGAGTTCCTAGTTAAACTCAAAGTTCTAAAAGCTGGGAAGTGGTGACTGAATGAGAGTGGCTGATTGGTTGACTAGGATTTCCGGGGAGAGAGATGCAGCTTCAATCCAGGGCACTCACAATAAGAGATGAAACAGAGAGCACACATGGGCCCTGTGTCATCCATCATCTGCACGAGCTGAGCTTCCCAGGGCGAGGTAAGACTACCCAGTGGGAGCCCCTCCAAATAGGAGGACATCCCTCCCCCAGGTTCTCCAGGCAGAGGCCTTGGGATCTGCATGATAAGCCAGTGTTCCCAAGGGTCTCCCTGAACAAAACCGAAGACAGTAGAGGGCTGAGTTCAGGAGTTCCCATGGAGCTTCTGGCTCCTGCCTACTCCAGTTCCTAGAGGCTATTATAATTCCTCCTGGGCCTTCAACACACACAAAGACAGTTCAATTATTCCTCATCTTATCTCTTTAGGCCTCTCTCTTCTGCCTCTCTCTTCCACTTACAAGCACTGTCATGACTACACTGGACTCACTCGGCTCCACCACAGTAAGCTTTTCATCTCAGAATCTGGGGACTGTGGACCTTAATTCCATCTACAACCCTGATCCCTCTGTCCTGGCTAGTTTCATTTCAGCTTAACCCAAGCTAAAGTCAACTGGGAGAGGGCATCAGTTGAGAAAAATGCATCCAGAAGAATAGGCTGTATACAGATAAGCCTGTATACCCTTTTCTTAATTTGTGATTGATGCCCCCCTCACCCAGACCACTGTGAGTAGGAATATCCCTAGGCTGACAGTCCTAAATTCAATGAGGAAGTAGATGGAGCAGGCCATGATGAGCAAGCCAAGAAACATCACCCCTCCATGGCCTCTGCATCAGCTCATGCCTCCAGGATCCTGAGCCCTGTTTGAGTTCCTGCTTTGGCTTCCCTCAATGGACTGTGATTCAGGATACGTAAGCCAAATAAGCCCATTCCTCTCCAAGTTGCTTTTGGTCCTGGTGTTCTGTCACAGCAACAGAAACCCTAAGACATCTCCTCTGCCATGCAATCTAACATCTGCACAGCTTGGTAAGGTACTCTATGGGAAGCCTTCTGCCAGCCTGACCTGCTGGTGGCCCAGCTGTAAGTGCCCTCTTCTATCTCTTTTTCCAGTTGTCTCCACAGCCCCTCCTCCCCCACATTTCCTCATTCCAGCCCCAGGTGATAGCTTCCATCTTTGGCACAGTAATAACTGACCTCACTCAGCATTTCAGGGACTCCTTCAGCCTATCACACCCACATTCCTCCAGCATTTGTCAGGTGCCTGGCACAAAGAAACCCTCCAAATAAGCTGTTGGAGCCCTGGAACTCAGTGAGTAACTTGGGCAAAAGAACATACAAAATCGTATAATAATTTCTCTCTCCCCCCTCTTCTCTCTCTGTCTCCCTCCCTCCCCCATTCATCCTCTTTCTGCCCAGACCATCTCCAGCTTAAAATAAGATGTAAAAAGAATAAATAATTTATTGGAAAAAGAAGAACTTCATCCCACTCCATACACAATGCACTTCAAAGCAGAGTTATTTGGAAACCGCTCCCACTCCCACCCAATGCTACCCTAAGCCACCGAGGCCTTGGAGGATAGAGCACTGTCGCCATCACCTATGGACTGAAGGAGCACGTGAGATTTTTCACCTGAGGGAAAATCACAAAATCATACGAATTTTATGGCTGAGATATTGGATTGGAGAAGCTGGTAGATAGGGAACGATGGATGATGGAGGTGGGGAGAGGGGAGGAAAAGGAAGCCTTTTGTGCCTCGGGGGACACTTTGGCAGAGTTCAAGGGCAAAGTGAAGTATCTCTCACCTTTACCAAGCTTCCAGCAACATGCTGGTTTCCAGCAGGGGAAATATGTTCCTCAGTGTGATAGGAGGTTGCCTGGTAGCCACAGCTGAGACATGGTTGCATAAAAACACCACCATGTGACAATATGCTGGATACCACTCAGAGAAGTGGGTTTGTCATTATTAAGGGCTCTCCTGGATTCCTGGTATATAATCTTATCTTTTGGATATAATGAAGAGTGAAAATCATCTGGTAAGGCCACCAGCAGATCCTCAAAGACCTCCTCTGGTGCTCACCTTGATGGTTTAAGTGAGGGGGAAAGACATGGTGGCAGGGAGTGAAGCTGGCACTCATACCCCCACATCTTGGCAGAACAGGAAGTAGAAAGCCCACAGGAAGTGGGGCTGGACAATAAGCCTCAAGGCCTGGCTCCACAATCCACTTTCCCCCACTAGTCTTGATCTCTTAATGGTTCCACATCCTGGGGGCAGGAGAGTGCTCAGGCGGTAAAATGCTTGCTGTGAAAGCAGAGGGACTTGACGTGGATACTCAGAACATCCATTAAAACTCAGTGGGGTGGCACACGGCCTGCAATCCCAGCCCTGGGGAGGCTGAGACAGGAGGATCGCTGAGGTTTGCTGACCAGCCAGTCTAGCTCACTGGTGAGTTCAATGAGAGATAGTCTCAAAACACATGGCAAAGTGATTAGGAAAGACAGCTCTATGTTTCACTCTAGCCTCCATACACACAAGTGTACACGAAAGCACACATAAACACACACCGACATAGACACACAGACACAGGGAAAAGGTTCCACGACCTTCTAAAAGAGCCACCAGCTGAAGAGCAGATGATTAAACACTGGAGTGGCGGGGGGAGGGGAGCACAACAACCTAAGAGAAAGTGGAAATCAATAAAAAGACAGCAAGTACAGAGAACTGGCGTGAAGGGGCACTGACTGCCGGTCCACGTGTACTAAATACCTACTTACCCTCCTGCAGGCAGGTAGTGGATGCTCCAGGACCCTTTGTTTCTTCTCCCACTACCAGCCGTAGCCCATGTGTTTTATGTAAAGATAGATCTGTAGAGTTTCCTTGCAGATTTTATCCCTCTTTTTCTCAGCACTATCAATATCAAGTTGATATTCCCCAAGCTAAGATTCCACAGAGCATCATTATGCTAGAAGGTTTAAGGTCCTGTAGGACAGTGGGGTCCCATAGACCCATGGCAGTGTCCAGAGTAATGCAGAGAAATATGGATTCCCTCTGACACTAAGGCCTCAGGACATTTTCTAATAAAAAGGGCTTCATCAAAAAAAAAAAATTAAGCTTTAAAGAACAAAGTCATGCTTTTGCAGGAAAATGAGCTCAGGGATAGTGCACAAAGCTCTGAACCGAGTAGAGTACAGCTCCCTTTGGGCAACCAGGTCTGTTTCACAGTGGAAATTCAAGAATGGAATCTGAAAGGACACATCGATCCTAATACAATGCAAGAGGGGGAAGTCTATTGACAACACAGTGCATAGAACACAAGCCTGTCTCTTCTAGGTTGCATTTGATTCGGGCTCTATTGCTTGCACCGAACCTGCCATGAAGCTGTCACAGGTATCCCTATCCCTTCCCCCCATCGACATCACTCAGACCACAAACCCCAGACATAATCATCACAGCCCAGACACTCTGCTTCCTGAAGACCTCTCTATTCTTCCCTTTTGTGTTTCTATTTTCTTTACTCAGGACATCTAGATTACAGATTTTCTTCATTCTTATGTGTGTATGTGATCATTACGTGTGTGTGTGTGTGTGTGTGTGTGTGTGTGTGTGTGTGTGTGCATGCTCATACACAAATGTGTGTGCATATTTGTGTGGAGACCGGAAGTCAGCCTTACATGTCTTCTTTATCATTCTTCACCTTATTTTTCTGAGACATGGTCTCTCGCTGAACCTGGAGCTTCTGGATTCAGCTGGAAGGCCTCCCAGCAAGCCCCAGGGAGCATCCTGTCTCCATCTCACCAACACAAGGAGTACAGGCATGGGCTGCCACGCCCTGCTTTTATCTGGGTGCTGAGGATCTGAACTCGGGTCCTCATTCTTGAATAGTAAGTACTTTAACTACTGAGCCTCCCAGCCTCAGAGTCCCTTAACTGCTTTTTTTTTTCTCTGACCCCACCCCAGCCCCAAACCCAATGTATAAGTTGCATGATCTGAGAAACTAGACCCTCCATTCCTCACCTCAGTGGCTCCCACGGCTGGGGTAAAAATCTAAGCCCTTAATGAGCCAAATTCAATCCATTCTGATTTTGTATAATTCTCCTAAAACACAACATAATGGGTAAAGTAAGCATTTTTATCTTAATTTAAGGCCTGTGGCATTTATTCACCCAAAATTCCTTGGCTTACTGAAAGCCCTCCTTTGAGAAATGGACTCTTCTTTTTGAATTCCCAGTCATTTTTCTTATATAAGCCCTGCTCTGAACATTGTCTATAATTTCCAATTTCACTCTTTAAAATGAGGGAGAACTCAAGCAGGGGCAGGTATTTTTAAATGTATATGACTCTCTGCAGGCTTTTAAAATCTTCTCGCCCACATCCATTTCAGAGAGTATTTTTAGGAACTTCCATTTACAGAACAAGCTTTTCCAAAGACCTAAACTTAGTTTTCGTGGAAACAACTCTTGCTCTTGGCACGCCTGTTCCGTCAGCTCCTGTAAACTGTTTAATTACAACAGCAAGCACAGCTGATCTGGGAAGCAGGGCGCCTGGCGGGCAGCAGAGGGACGGGACTGGCAGACGACAGCCGTGCTCTGGCATCCCCAGATAAGGTAGCCAGAGCTTAGGAACCTTTGCTGGAACAGCTGCCCTTCTGCTTGCCTCTGAATGGCCCCCTGTCCAGATGACCCAACACTCCCTTTTCACTGGCTAAGGGTCTGTGTAACTCCCCTTAGCCTCGGCTACTCACTAGTGCAGTGTTTACATTTTTTACTTTTTAAAATTATTTTGTGTGCATACACATTATTTCTTTTTTCTTTACTTTGGAGAGTTACACACACACACACACACACACACACACACACACACACACACACACACACACACTTACTCTCTGGAATCCCCCTTCCTTTCCCTCTAAATTTTTCCTTCTTCCCCCCAGTCACCCAGTGGCCACCACTAGAGAAAGTGACTCACCTTCTTCTAGCATCCATGAACAGCCCTCAGCTCCTCAGAAATAGTTGGCATCTCGTGGTCACCTCTTACATTCATGGTAGAATGTGAGAGGACCCAATATTGTGCAAGTGTTCATAGTTGTGATGGCTATATCCTATCTGGGTGGCAGTATTTTGTGATACTTCTCTCATCCTCTGGCCCAAAAATTCTTTCTCCCCTCTCTTCTGCAGTGGTCCCTGGGTCATTGGAGGGTGGTGCAGATGTTCCGTGTAAGCCTGGGCACTCATCACCCGCTCATTCGCGGCACTTTGACCAGATAAGAGTCTCTGCATTAGCTATCTCCTTCAGTCTATGGACATCAACATGAATATTTAGAAGGCAGTTGGGCATGTCTGTTTAAGGAAGCAATGGTGGCATTGTTTCCCCCTTGGACCTGTGCTCTACCAGCCACAGGCCTTCGATCTGATTTATAGTATCTATTAGTTAAGTATTCTTTCTTATGAAATGGGCCTCAAATCCAGTCACAAAGTACCTGGTTATCCCAGAAATAGCATGCCATTATTGTTCCAATGGCCACATACTGTCTGAGGGTCAGTAGTGTAGCACAGCTGGCTACAGCTGACTGATCCACATCTGCATTTCCTCCCACAGTGCACATGCAGGCACTATCGATGATAACCAGCCGAGAGGGGAAGCTTCCGGTTCAATTCTATCTGGATTTCTTTGTTCTAGTAGGTAACCCGTAGCAATGACAATAGTGTGTATTCTTCTGGAGGCCTCTGAGTTCTCATCAGCCAATGACTATGGAGGTTATCTTACACCTAGCACTTGCTTAAAAGCCTCTAACTTCTGGAAACAGCGTTCTCTACCCATGGAGAGAGAACTTGCCCACTTGAAACCTTTTTTAAAATGTGTTCTTACATTTTAATTGTATTTTTCAGTCTTCTGATCAACCCATCAACTTCTATTCCAGGGGACCTAAGGGAATTGACTTTCAAGTTTGTTTTTATTCTGACTCTCCCCTATACAATCAAAATATTAAGCTTAAGACCTAACTATCATGGGACTGAGGAGATGGCTCAGTTGGCAAGGTGTTTGCCACTCAAGCATGAGAATCTGAGTTCAATACCCAGAACCTACATAAAAAAAAACAAGCAAACTTGGTGTGGTAGCATATTATTGTCATCCCAGCACTGGGAAGTAGAAGCTGGCAGATCCCTGGGACTGCCAGCCAGTCAGCCTAGCCTACTTGTCCAGTTCCAGGACAATTAGAGAATCTTTTTCAAAAATCAAGGTAAATAGCATCTGTGGTGGTTTGAAAGAAAATGGCCCCCAGAGGGAGTGGCGCTATCAGGAGGTGTGGCTTTGTTGAGTAGGTAATGGCCTTGTGTGTCACCGTGAGGGTGGGGTGGGCGTTGAGGTCTCCTATGCTCAAACTACACCCAGTGACACAGCACATTTCCTGTTGCCTGTGGATCAAGATGTAGAACTCTCAGATCCTTCTCCAGCACCCTGTCTGCCTCCGCGCTGCCTTGATGATAATGGACTAAACCTCTAAAACTGTAAACTACCCCAATTAAATGTTTTCTCTTATAAGAATTGCTGTTGTGGAATATTATTTTAAGGCATGTTACTTTTGTTTATGTTGCATTTATTTAACTCTATGAAGCTATGATGGTGTGCCTGTCTAAAACACCTGATTGGTCTGATAAAGAACTGAGCAGCCAATGGCAAGGCAGGAGAAAGGATAGGTAGGGGCTAGCAGGCTATCTATCTATATCTATATATCTATATATATATATATCTATATGGAGAGAAAGAGGAAGATCAAGGAACAAGAGAGGAAGGAGGAGGACTCCAAGGGCCAGCCACCCAGCTACACAGCCAGTCACAGAGTAGGAGTAAGATTTACAGAAGTAAGAGAATTAGAAAAGCCCAGAGGCAAAAGGTAGATGGGCTAATTTAAGTTAAGGAAAGCTGGTTAGAAACTAAGCCAAGCTAATGCCAGGCATTCATGATTAAGAATAAGCCTCCATGTGTAATTTATTTGGGAGCTGGGTGGTGGGCCCCCCAAAAGAGCAAAATGGAACAACGATAAATTGCCACAGTTATGGTGTATCTTCACAGCAATAGACCCCTAACTAAGACAGAATCTCAGGAATGTGACACCTGAAATTGAACTCTGGTCTGTGTATGCATACACAACACATGTGCGCGCACGCACACACACACACACACACACACACACACATTTACCTGTCACATGTTTCAAAAGTCTGAGATGAGGATTAAGTGGCATGGTGACACTTGGTTGAGTGGCTTTCTGGAGTAATGGGCAGATTCTGCCTGTACCCTGTCCAAAGTCTTTCTGGGCTGAGGGTCACTGGCCCTGTCTGTAGTGACCCTTGAGTCCCTGTATCTCTCAGCATCCAGACATCCTCCAAGACTGCCTTGCAGACCACTGCTTCTGTGCTTAGTGATTTTTCAGAAACTTCTGCAGAAGCACCTATCCCAGGCAGGAACTGTGATGTTTCTCTCTGACCTTCCCCTCCCACACTCCAAACTCACTTTCACAGACTGGTTGGCTCACTTCTCATTTCCTTCCAAAATTAAAATGTTCCCTGGATGTGCAAATGGCGGAAGGAAGGAATGAGGAGAGAGAAGGGGAATGTTTGGAAGGAACAGAGAGAGCAGAGAGGAAAGAAATGCATAGACTAAGTAGCTTCCATCCCTGGGCAATTTTGCTTTTTATTTTATTTCTCAGTAACCTTTTCTGAACATTGGTCTTACATTGGTTAATTCCCCGCGGCAGGTGCTTTTAGCACCACAGTGATATGAACTGATGTTGGGCAGTGGTGATTTCTGGAAGCACTTTGAGCATGTTGGTTCCAGCAGCACGGGAACTAGAGTTTCATGGAAGCAGGAGCCCAGAAAGGTTTCTAGTGAGCCAAGGGCACAAATGGCAGGGGCCAGGGCCACTCAGCACCTCAAGCCCTGCCCTTCAGGGAGCTGAGAGGTGGGTCTATTGGTTCTATTAGTTCTGGTGTTCACACTGCTGATTGGCAGGTTCTCTTGGTGTTAAAACACCTGGTCACAGTGGTTTTAAGATGGGCTTGTCTTAGAAAGGTAGTAAGCTTTCCGTAAAAACAGCAGGGGTAGCTGCTATTTCAAACCTGCTAAAGCTGACATGAAGGGAGCCATTGGACTTTCAACAGGCCATATGCGTTAGCTCTCAAAGGCCGTCCTCTGAGGTGCTTTCTATGGGCCTCTCCTCATCCAGATTGTTAGCCCAGCTCCTCCTGCATCTGACTGCCTTGTGTAGAGTAGGCACCTGGAATTCCCATCACTTTCAGGTGAGGGACACTTTTCCTTTGGGCAGCAGATAAACTTCTGAAGGTTGCTAGAAGCAGAGGGTATGAGAGGAAGATTTTCTTCCCTCAAGGATCTGAGTGGGATTCCAACTGTGAAAGGTGCACTGGCCTTCTCAGTCCCCAAGGGAGAATCAGATATCACTGTCTGACCAATTGTGCCTTCCACTGTGGAGGAGGCCAGGTCATTGGAAAAGAGATTGAATGATAAAGAACTCACGGATCGATCAATAAACCAGAGAGGCCGTTGAACAATATGCCAGTTGATCTGGACAGTCCTGGTTTGTCCCTACAGACCTATAGATTTTTGTGTGGCTTCATGTAAATGAATCTTTGCTGCTCTGAGCTTCATATTGCTTATATGAAAAATGAAAGTGTTGCTTCTGGAATCCTAAACCTCTTCTTCTTTTTATGTCTTGGCAGTGGGAAAAGGAAGAGCAGGAGAGGAGGGTGAGATTAGGTTTCCCTTATCCCTTCCGAATTGTGTAAGGAGCTCTGCCATGTGACATGTTGGCTGTGGCAGGGTGGGAGTGGAGATGAACCCTGTCCCTCAGGGGAGGGAGAGTCAATGAAGAAACAGAAATTCTCCGTGTGGTATTTCTCTGATCAGGAAACAGACATTCCAACATGACTACATTGATTCCCAGAAAGTATTTTTCTGATCAGGAAGCACAGACATTCCAACATGACTGCATTGATTCCCAGCCTTCCTGAGATGAGGTTTTCAACAATGAGCTTGGGCAGAAAGATTCTGCCGCTGAGAAGGCTCTGATCCAGCAGGAACTCCCTGCCTGGACTCAGCTTCCAGAGCTTTACTACTTACAGTCTCTTTCCTTCTCAGGGCCTGGATATCAGTCAGCAGTGATAGATACAGAATCGGGGGGACTACTGGAGAGTGCCAAGATTGGAGGATGGCCCCAAGGAACCCCAAATTGGGGTTAGCTTATGCTAGGATGTTGACCAAGATAAAGCCTCTCTGGGACCATCTGAAAAGAATGGGTGGTGGCCCCTTGCCACCAGCAACAGACAGGAGAGCCAACCTCAGGGGCATGAGAATGGAAGAGCTGGTCCTGCCCCTCACCAAGTGCAGCAATCCAGAGAGGGCTCTGCACCTCGCCTGGGCAAAACAGTAGAGCTGGCCCTGGTGTTGTGAGTGCGGGTGAGTTGGAGCCCAGGGTATGAAAGCAGGAGAACTGGCATGCTCCTTGCTGTCTGCTATATTGAGTGAGCTAGTGGGGGCAGTTCTGGACACTCACCCCAGGTGGTGACGATGAAGGGAAGCTGGCGGGCTGATCAACCCAGCCACTGCCAAGGCCTAGAACCAGGACTACGAGATAGCCTACCCCAACACCCACCTCAGCTATTAACTGTTGGATTATATGAAGGGGCTGTACCTGCAGATCCAAAGCTACAGGATCTCCAGGACACAAGGCAACAATAGGATATCCAAGAGGAGTCTCCGTGAAGGCCCAGAATCCAGGGTGTAGCGGAAGCCAGTGACCTTGAGCCAGACCAATGACTCATTGCAGCGAACACTTACAAGTAAAGATGCATGAACTAAAGGCTACACTGTGGGACTTACTGGGCCACACTACAGTTTCCATGCCAAGATTTTGGTGTTGCTGTTGTTGTTGTTGGAGGCGTTTTGATTTTTTTGTTTGGGGGTTGTTTTTCTTTTTTCTTTTTTGGTTTTACTTTTAAATTTTGTTTTGGGGAGGAGGTTGCAAGGGCAGAGGGCAGAAGTGAGGGGACAGAGAGATGAGTGGGATCAGGATGCAAGATGTGAGATCCACCAAGAATCAACAAAAAGTTAAAAAAGAAGAAGAATGGGCGGTGGGACCCTTAAGAGACCATCTAAATGTGTTGCATCGGTTACTAACGGATCGACATCATGTTTTCACTCTGTCAGGGAGAACTTGAGTCCTAAGTTCATAATGGGTGTGTCATCCCACAAGTCAAGTGAGTGGTAGGCCAGTAGCAAAGGCTTTTCACAAATGAGGAAACTCTGGTTTGTTGTCACACTGCATTAATGCAGTCAGTAAGTTAGCAAGGAGCCCAAGTCTCTGCTTAGCTCACAGCCACGGCTGTTGCTGCTGGTCCACGAGCCATATTTGTGCCGCCAGGGTTTCAGCAGGGTAGGACATTCCAAAGGTTAAAATCGTACTCTTTTATATCTATTCTGTTCATGAAAAACCCTAGCTCTCACCTCAAAGAAAATAAGGCTTGTTCTGCAGTCACATAAGAGTGATCACAGCCCAGGAAACATTGATGCAGATTACCTCCAATTCCTAGCTCCAACATGCTAACTGTCCCATGAAAGTCTTATAGAAACAGAACAAAGAAGGCCATAAATCAAGGAACTTTTCAAATAGATTGGTAGGAGGAGGGGTCAAAGTCCCATTGGTAGAGTGTTTGAATGATACATACTGTAGCCTGGCTTTCATCCCCAGCATAGGATAAACCAGGTGTGGTGCTCAGCACCTGGACGGAAAGACAGGAGGATTGGAAGTTCAAGGTCATCTTTGGCTACAGACAGAATTTAAGACCAGCTTAGGATACATGTCCTGCCTAAAATAAAATAATAAAGTAAAATAAGGTTAAATAGATGGGGACAGCTGAGTTGAGGGGATCTCTACAATAGTTCTCAGAAGCCATCTGACAACCTTGTTCAATTTCAAGTTGACAGAAACTAGGGGTATATTGTACAAAAAGAATTGCTACATGGTCACAAGGATTTTAGGTCACATGAAGACAGTAAACAGCTCTTGGGAGAGGGACTTTTAAAGGTAGCGTAAGATCATTTGACACCAAACCTTACAACTTTCCTGTTCTCCACAACCAGGGACGTTCCGATCAATCGATCAGCCCTGTAGTGGCTTTTGTTCTTGGTACTTCAGGGCACGTTCCCGAGCCTGTCATCCTCTCAGCACTGTCCTCAAGCAGCAGTGCCAGCCCCACGGGACTGTGGTGTATGCATCTCTGTCCCTGGGGTTGGACTGACATCGTTTGTCTTTGCATCTCTGCAGCCTTCTCAGGGCTCAGCACAGAGCAGCTGTTCAGGGACTCTTGTCTCCCCGAAGGAAAGTCTAAAGCAGCGAGGGCTACATCAAGTTAAAACAGAAGGAAAAAGAGACAACTCCAGATCAGGTTGTTCCAAGCGGTCAGACCCCTCTCACCCATATACATAGGCACATGTAGACATGCATGCATACATATATGCACACTTACACACACACACACACACACACACACACACACACAAATACTAGGTAAGAAGCTTTTCAGAAGAAAGCATAGGAACAGACTAAGAGTTCCTAATCTGAAATGCAAAGTCACTTGGCCACACTCTCCAGCTCTAAGAATGGAATGTGTAGCCAGAGTCCACATTGGCAGAGCTGAGTGACTGACTCATTCAACACACCTGTGCACCAGGGGGACGCTCTGCCTTCAAGGAACTGAACATCGTTCCCATCCTTCAGTGTGGGCTGTGGTATAGTTGAGGTCTTTCTTGGAGTACAACATGGGAAACTAAGGGCTGTCACCCTTACTGACATCAGCAGGGTGAGTCACTCGGGCAAGATGCACCCTTGACAGATGTGTAGGAGTGACACGTGACCTCTGTGTCTTCTTCTCTAAGCCCCTCCCCCGAGTTTACACAGAAGAAAATGTCAGGTGAATTCCCACAGGGCCAGTTCACAAAACCTGACCGGCGCTCTTCAGAATTTTCAAGGTCATAAGAACAAAGGGGTGGGAGATACTGTCACAAGGAGTCCCAGGATGCAGGACAAGGATACATGGGACCCTGAATGAGATCCAGACAGAGTCAGGGCAGGCACTGAAGAGGCAGCCCACAAAGAATGCTGACTTCCCTCAAGAACGCTGGCTCATTCCATGTGGCACTCAGACCGCACTAACGGAAGATGGAGGCCGAGGGAGAGCTGGGAACACTTCACAACGAAAGCCTGGGCTTCTGTGTCTAAACCTCTCCTGATACAGCATTGATTTAAAACAGCAAACGGCAGCAGCAAACAGTGATGAGTCGAGAGGGGCAGCTCTGACATGTTCCCAGTGTGACGGCACCATATGCCTGGGAAGCTGCGTCTCTCTCTCTCTCTCTCTCTCTCTCTCTCTCTCTCTCTCTCTCTCTCTCTCTCTCTCAGGGCTTTGGGAATTAATCATGCATAATGAATCAACTTAAAATTAGACCAAGCATTTTGGTAACAGCTGGTCCCCCAACTCCCCAGAATCTATAATATGTAATTTATTTTGACGGGTTGCTCATGGAATTGCTGGTGGGGGGTACAAAAGAGATGCCTGGCCTTAAAATAAAAAGGGTCTGCTGGGTCCCCAGCCAAGGCCTCAGTTTGGAGGAGCTAGATCCACCCCAACCCTTGCGTCCTTAGCCTAGCTAGCTCTTGCTTCTTGTCTATGGAAGGGGTAGGTGTGGTTGCCTTTTCCAAGCAAGGTGCTGATATCAGCCACCCTCTGCCAAAGGGCATGCCAGCCTCCTCCTCACAGGGCATGCCAGCCTCCTCCTCACACAACAGGCGTTGAGTGTTGTTCCCACAGCAAGACGTGCTAACCCGGGATCAACAGAAGCCAACAAAACCACTGGCCTAGAGGCCAGGGCAGTAACAGAGGCAGGGATGGTAGCACAGCTCCTGTGTGGCAGCCAAAAAGGAACTTAAGAAATGCCACCCATGTTTCTGCGCCTTGGTCTCTCCACCTGGCTGTGAGGAACCAGTGAAACAGTTCCATATGAAAACAGAAAGTATGGTCCTGAAGAGCTCTCTCCGCTGTGAGGAACTCAGTGCCCTGTGACTCAGAGTGGCTTCTGAGTATCAGAGACAACAGCCAGGCCTGTGAATGCATCTTAATGTGCTCAGTCAAGAGTTTCGGGAGACCTAGAGATGGACTCCAGAAGATTACAGAACGAATGAAGGGATCTAGCTCTGGTGCTCGTGGAGTTGCAGAGGATATGAATTCTGCTCTTGGGGCACTGGGATGTAGAAGAAGCCGTGAGCTCCAGATGAGAAAACATCTGGCCAGTGATTTGACCTCAGCCTCCCAAAGCCTTGATAATAAGAACCAGCCATAGCAAGGCAAGACTTTTTACCCATAGCACAGGAATGTGTCTTGGTGGCCCCTGCATGAACTTCTTGGAAGTAGCCTTTATTCTGCCCTTTACAAACCTAAGAGGAAAGAAAACTAAGCATTAGCCCCTGAATAGAATCATTCCCCAACACCATAGGGAAGTCCCAAGACATTTCATTTCATAGCTGAAAAACCACTCCAGGGAACAGCTGTCCACACTCTTGCCTGGGTTCCAAAGTCTCCTGAGACGCATGGTGTGTTAACTGAGTCCCATGTTGAGTACGTGGTGTCATTGCCCTGCCCTGTGAAATGCAGTCCCATTGCATTCTGGTCCCTGGAGCCTTATCACTACAACCTGCACCGCCCAGTCTCCTCTGAACTAACCGGGAAGTGGTGAGCACAGATTCCAACTTTAACTTTTGTGTATCAATCATCAATCTTTGTGTCATCCAGTTACTTCATTCCAATAAGGAAGTGAAAAATAACCCTGCTTAGTATCAAGACAAAGCAAAATCCCATCTTTGATCTCTCTGCCCAGATAGGCGCTCCCAGTAGGCAGTAATGCCTAGAAGAGGGCACAGATTGGTTCTTGAGGGCTGTGGGGGTAAATCTCACCATTTTTTGTGAATAAAGAACAGTGCACACAATGGCTGTATAATGCATTGTACTAATTGTTCACAGCAAGCGCTGGGAAGGTGACTCAGTCAGTGTTGTGTCTCTTGGGATGAAGTCAAGAGCATCTCTGAAGCTTGCTGGCTGCCAGTCTAGCCCCATGTTTGATCACCAGAGCCTGATTTTGTTGTTGTTGCTGTTTGTTTTTTGTTTTGTTGTTGTTGTTTTTGAGACAGGATTTCTCTCTGTAGCTTTGTGCCTTTCCTGGAACTCACTCTGTAGACCAGGCTGGCCTCGAACTCACAGAGATCAGCCTGCCTCTGCCTCCCGAGTCCTGGGATTAAAGATGTGCACCACTGCCACTGCCTGGCTGTAAGCATGGTGACAGCCAGTGGTAATCCCAGCCCTGGGAATACAGAGGCTGGAGGAACCCTGAGGCTCATGGGCCAGCCAGCCGAGACAAATTGACGAGCTCCAACTCACTCAACAGAATCTAGGCTCATCTAAGAGACCAACTTCTGGACATATCTTTGAAGGAGTTTCTGTAAAGGTTAGCTGAAGTGGGACGACCCATCCGAACAGTGGGCAGCACTGTTCTGTGAGCTGGGATCCCAGAAGAAGTAAAAAGGGGAAAGGAAGCCGAGCACCCACGTTCACCTTCCTCTCTGATCCCTAACTGTGCAGGGTGACCAGCTGCCTCACACTGCTGCCCCTGTGTCTTCCCCGCCACGATGGACTATAACATCGAACTGTGAGCCAAAATCAACCCTGTCTTAGGTAGGGTTCCTGTTGCTGTGACAAAATGCCATGACTACAAGTAGCTTGGGGAGGAAAGAGTTTATCTTAACACACAGTTTTCATGCCATGATCCGTCATTCAAGGAAGTCAAGGCGGCAACCTGGAGCCAGGAACCTGGGAACTGAAGCTGAAGCCAGGGAGGAGTGCTACTAACGGGCTTGCTCCCCATAGCTTACTCGGCCTGCTTTCTTACACAGCTCAGGACCACCATCCCAGGGGTGGGACCACCCACAGTGAGCTGGGCCCTCCTGCATCCATCACTAATCAAGAAAATGCCCCACAGGTTTTTCCACAGGCCAATCTGCTGGGGCATTTTCTCAACTGGGATTCCTTTAAATGATTCTAACATGTATCAAGGTGACATAAAACTAGCCAGCACACCTTTTCCTTAAGTCAGTTAAGTGATCTGGAATGGTTTTATCCTTGCAGACACATTTCGGGCTCTCCAGATAAGACAACGAGCCTTAAGTCACAGGCTGAAGCCACCAGCTCCAGCAGCCTCTGCTGCTGAATGTTCACAGTGGTTGTGTCGGAGGAGAGCTTGCTGCCCTGTGTAAGGTCTGAACTTGATCTGCTCCCCCTCTCACTCCAGGGAAAGGCCTCCTTTCACACCCACACAGGTCAATATTCAGCCAAACACTCTAGGGATTACCCATTTTATACCTAGAGCGTCCGTCCCCCATCCCTCTCTCTGCCGTGTCTCACCAATCCTAACATTTTTGTCTTCATCAAGTCTGAACTCTGTTCCTGTAAGGCTGGCCTCTGTGCCCCTCCCCTCCCTGCACTGCTGATGAGGAGCAGTCATGGACTAGCTTAGTTGGTTTTCTTTCTAGGCTGCCACAGTCTTCTGTGTATGTTCTCCAGCTTTCTCATTGAAAGTGGAAGCAAAACACCAGTGTTTGGGAGTACATGTGTGTGTGGGGGGAGGGCTTAATGTAAACAGTGCTTTATTACAGAATATTTAACTGTGAAAATAAGTGTTGCATTTGTTTAGCTCTGTAAAGACATGTTGCATTCATTTATGTTGCAGAATATTTGTTTCACTATGTAAAGATGTTTTGCATTTGTTTAATTATGTAAAGATATGTTGCTGTTTTACCTTGCCCACCTAAGGCACCTGATTGGTCTAATGAAAAGCTGAACAGCCAATAGTGACAGAGGAAGTAAAGGCAAAACTTCTGGGCAGGGAGAGTAAGGAGGAGGAGGAATTTAGGCTTTAAGAAGAAAGAAAAAGCGATGACAGGGAGACTCCAGGGGCCGGCTACCCAGACACAAATGAAAGAAGGACATACAGAATGAGAGAAAGGTAAAAAGTCCTGAGGCAACACGCAGATGAAGAGAAATAGGTGAAATTAAGTTATAAGAGCTAGCGGGACAAGCATAAGCTAAGGCCGAACTTTCATAATCAATAATTAAGTTGCTGTGTCTTTATTTGGGAGCTGGTTGGCAGTCCAAAGAAAACCCCAACTACGGTTCTTGCTGTGTAAGCTTAAGGACTTGAGCTAAGACCGTAGGACCCACATACAAGCCAGGAGTGGTAGCATGTGCCTGCAACCCCAGGCTCTCAGTGGAAGGGTTCACTCACCAGCAGGTCTAGCTGAAATGATAATCTCTAGGTTCAATGAGAGACCAGGTCTCAAAAACTAAGATGGAGAGTGGTGCCAGAAGACACCTAGAGTTACCTGTGGCCTCCATCTGCACACCCACAGGAGAGCTATCTGCAAATACATTTGTGTACAACCATGCACATGCACACATGTGCATACACACATGCACTCATCTGGTGCTCCTACTACATCAGGAAAAGAGAAGGTGTCTCTAAAATTTTGTGAATGAGAGAACTAAGATCTACAGAAGGGAAAGGCTTGCCCAAATTCCACTTTTTTCCCCTTTCACCCTGAGTGTCTGGATGAAGTCATGTTCAGAAACCACAGCCCTCAACCATCTGTTTAAATCGTAAGATTTAAAGGAACCAAATTATTTATTCTTTTTTTGCCACCACAACAGAAAGGAATTAATTAATGTCATAATGAAAGTATTTTTTATCTCGCTCACATGGCATTCTTCCATGTAGCCCTAAGCCACCAACCATCTGAATGTCTCAATCATCTTCCTAAAGCTGCCTCTCCACACTCAGAGGAACTTGGTCTGTTCTTGTTTTAATTCTTGTATCCCAGAAAGTAAATGCATGCCAATGAAATAAAATATTGCTGCCCCTCGGAAGCGTGCACAGTGTGGAAACCCATTTCAGTGTGTTTGTTGAAAGCCAGGAATTCTGAGGAGCTAAACATGGCTATAGGACCCAAAAAGAGCTGTTTCAGGGCTGGAGAGGCAGCTCGTGGGGTAAAAGCACTTGCCGCACAAGCGTGAGGACCTGAGTTCAAATCCCTACACTCACATAAAAAGATGGGTGTGTTTGTACTCTCACCTGTACACCAGGGCTGTGGATCTCCAAGGCTTTGCTAGCTTCCAGTCTAGCTCCAGTTTCAGTGGGAGACCCTGCCTCAAGGGAATAGGTGCAGAGGGATAGAGCAGGAACCCAATGTCTTCCTGTGAGCCTCTGCAAGTATGGTTGTACAAACATGTACATACACACAACATAAAAACACGAAAAATTTTAATAGTTGTTTAAAAATCATTGTAGCCCAAATGCCAGGTAATCTGTGTTGGAACACTTAGGTGTGTGCTGATTTCAGCAATTCTTCTGTTTTAGGGTTTCTATCACTGTGATGAAACACCAAGAGCAAGTTAGGGAGGGAATAGTTCATTTGGCTTACACTTCCACATCATTGTTCATCATCAAATGAAGTCAGGACAGAAACTCAAACAGGACAGGAATCTGGAGGCAGGAGCTGATGGGAGGTCATAGAGGGTGCTACTTACTGACTTGCTCCTCATTGCTTGCTCAGCCTGCTTTCTAGGGTCCTGAACCCAGGACCACTAGACCAGGGATGGCACCACCCATCATGGCTGGGTCTCCTCCATCAATCACTAATTAAGAAAGTGCCTTACAGCTGGATCTTATGAAGCATCTTCTCAATTGAGGTTCCCTCCTTTCAGATGACTCTAGCTTGTGTCAAGTTGACATAAAAACTATCCAGAATACCCTCAGTTCCAGATTATCCATGACTAGCATGGCCTACTTGCCTGTCAATGTTTTGAGCCATGTGCTGCCCACATTTGAAAGGCTACTTATTGGGCTGCCCTATGTGTCAGGTGTGGGTGGTGAGTGGGCAAGCTGGAATGTAATGGTCTTTGGCCAGTAGGATAAGGGTTAGGGATGTTAGCAAAGGTCCTCTTTGCTAGCTACCCTCATCTCCATTTGGTCCCTAACAACATTGAACTTGGAAGACAGATGTAACTAAGCAAACCATATCTTCAGAAGCAGGCAGCCCAAGAGATACATGCACTTGCCTCCTGAAATTCAATGATTCCTTACCACTTAAGGACCTTGGGAAATTAGTAACAGGTGCCTTTACAGGCAGATGTGTTACAAAAGTCTCAGCTTCTTGTAAACTTGTAGAACCTCGACCTCAGGCCAGGTTACTGTGCACTAGACTTCTGCACGGTGTTTACCATCCAGTCCCACCTACACTCCATTGCCAAGGTACCCATGATCAGCATACAGTTGGTACTAAAGTGTCCAACTCCTTCCCTGGTTCCTCATATTAGTTATATTTCTTGTTGCCATGACTACCTGACAAAAGAAACTAAAGGGGTTAGCGAAATGGCTCAGCAGGTAAAGGTACTTGCCTCAAATGCCTGTCAATTTGAATTCAATCCCCAGGATCCATGGTGGAAGGAGAGAATGACTCCTTAAGGTTGTCCTCTGACCTTCACATGCTTGTCCTGGTACACATGCCTTCACACACACACACACACACACACACACACACACAACTAAATATTTTTAAGGAGAAGAAAAAGCTTAACAACAACTCCAAAAAAAGCAGCTTAAGGAAGAAACGATTTATGTTTGCTCACAGTTCTAAGAGATACAGTCCATCATGGCGGAGAAGTCAGGACAGCCAGAGCAAGAGGTGACTGATTACATTGCATCCACAGTCAGGAAGCAGAGGGTGAACAGGAAATAGGCTTGGGCTCTAAGACCTCAAGGCCCTCCTCTGTTATTCATGTCCTCCAACATGGGTAGTCTAATAAGGTTGCAAAACCTCCCAGCTCCCTGCAGGAGAGAGTGTTTCATTTGGGAGGAAGCAGTTACACTATGGGAAAGAGAGAAAGGAGCAGGAAGAGAGTGGGCAGAGAGGGAGGGAAGGAAGGAAAGAAGAAAGTAAAGAGGGAGGGGAGGTAACTGTACAAAAAGCTTGTATAAAGAAGCCCGGGGAACAGGGGAGCCCACAGAATTACATTCTCATGAAAACAAAGAACTTTCTAGATTCTCTTCTCAAACACAATCTTTAAAAGCTAAAGAGTCTAAAGAGTTAAATATAAAATTTAAGTCACAGAGGGAAAAGCCCAAACTAAGGTCTTATGACTTCCCTGGAAGAGTGATTTTTTTCTTCTAAACTTTGAGGCTCTGGAAGAAATCATCAAGGGAAAAGAAAAGTTGACAAACCCCTGTGCAACATCTGGAAACATCTGTGCAGAATGCCCTGTCAAACCGGAGACGAGAAAGCAAGCTGGGCCTGGTGACCACTGCAATCCTGATTGTGCAATGAAGTGTCCCAAGTGAAGGCACAAAACCCAACTGACAGGCAAACTGGGGTAATGTGCAATACAGAAGAGCTTGCCATGTACTTCACTGAATTGGGAAAAGCAACAGGGGCATTTACAGCAGGGCACAATCTTCTCAAAGATTTCCTTTCATTCCAGTTCAAGCCACAGTACAGCAATTGTCCCTAGGGTCCCCAGCTGTCTGGGCTCCCCACAGGCAGTGGTTGGAACCACACATAGTATGCATTTGATGACTTTGGAGGGAGGACATGCCTCTAGGTTGGGGCACTAATGAGAGTTCCTGTAAATGTCTGCTATTAAGAGGGAACCTCAACTGAGGAATTGCCTCCATCAGATTGGCCATGGACATGCCTGTAGGCCATTTTCTTGATTAACAGTTGATGTGAAGTGAGATGGACTCAGCCCACTGTGGGTACTGTCACTCCTGGGATGGTGGTTATAGTTTGTATAAGAAAGTAGTCTGGGCAAGTCATGGAGGGCAAGCCAGTAAGCATTGATCCTCTATCAACTCTGCCTCAGTTCCTGCCCCAGGTTCCTTTCTTGAGTTCCTACTTTGGATTTCCTGGATGATCCAACCATACTCCATCAACTAAGATAAACCCATTCCTTCCCAAATTACTTTTGGTCAGTTTTTTATCACAGCAACAGAAATCAAACCAGAATGCTGTCCCAGCACATAGTGACTTGAATGTAGACTAGTGTAGCTGGAGTTTTCTCTCCAGGTCCTGCCAAGCCCCGGCAGTCTGACAGCCCACTTATAAAATAAACACACGGACTCTTATATTATTTAAACTGCTCAGCCATTAGCTCTGGCCTACCATTGTCTAGCTTTTACTCTTAAATTAACCCATTTCTATAAATCTATACCTTGCCACGTGGCTCATGGCTTACTGGCATCTTTACATGCTGCTTGTTATGGCGGCAGCTGGCAGTGTCTCCCTCACTCAGCCTTCCACTTCCCAGAATTCTCCTCTATCCTTGTCCCGCCTATACTTCCTGCCTGGCCACTGGCCAATCAGTGTTTTATTTATACAGAATGATATCCACAGCACTTCCCCTTTTCTTTTTTTTTTTTTAAAGGAAGGTTTTAACTTTCATAGTAAAATTACATATAACAAAACAATTATCAAGCAAGAATTACAGTTACAATATTAAAGAAGATATCCTATCTATCTTACATTTGTGAGTCTAAGATTTTATATCTAACCCTTCTTTTATCATAACTGAGGAAATCACAACTATCTAGTCTTCAACCACATCAAAGACCTCAGAAAAATATAATATTACCTGAGAAATGGGAGAAGAATGCAAGCAACTTTCAGGAGTCTTGCAGGGTAGACAGCGACAGCTGGCAGCCTGGACAGTTACCTAATATTCCTTTGTAAAATTGGGACATCTGTCTTCAGCCCACAGGGCTAGAGTCTCTTGGTCATTTTTTTTTTCAGTCTCCTGTAGAATGTCTGGCAGTTTTCTCTGAGAAGCAGGAATCTGAAGGGCCATTTTGTCAAGCAAAGTTCAGTGGTCATCTTTCTATGGGTCCTGCATGTCCAGTTGATCAAGCAGTCCAGGCAAGAACAGTTTCTTACCCGAATGACTGTCTTTACCAAGGTGAAGATAAACTCCATATGGAGTGTCTTTGATGACCATTCTCCTCTCTGAAGTAAATCCAGTGCTGCCAGGAGCAGACATGTCTCACTGTCTAGAACATCTAAACTTTTAAAATACTTTAAAAGCCATATTCTGTAGTTCTAATATGGTGATATTTTATTTGTACTGAAATGTTATTTTATTTGTATATTAATAAATAAAGTTGCCTGGGGGTCAGAGCTCATAGCAAGCCATGGCAGAAGCTGGGCAGTGTTGGCACACACCTTTAACCCCAGCTCTTGGGAGGCAGAGCTAGGCAGATCTCTGTGTGTTCCAGGATACAGCCAACATGGAGACACACGCCTTTAATCTCAATACCAATCATAGAAGACCTGGAGGTCTGTACAGACAGGCAGTGATGAGGTGGTCATGTGGTTGGGTTTACAACCAATGAGAAGGCAGAACAGAAACACTATAAAAAGACAGACACACAGGAAGTAGGTCTCTTTCAGAGAGGTAGTGCAACAGTGACAGTGAAGGGTAAGGTTTTAGCTCTTAGCTATTGCTCTGACCTCTTGGCTTTCATCTCTGTATTGGCTCTGTTTCTTATGGAATAAGACGGTTACTTCTACAGACTAGGAATTAGGAATAAGTAAAAGGAGCCAGGGTGTCATTGACTGCTCTAGGAAACACTCTATTTTTCTGGCACTCCACTTTCTTGTCATATTTGTCTTGACTCCTCAGATGATCAGGTGGGTCAAGATAGTCATGCGCTACAAACCTGCGTTTGGGTTGGCAGTGGGGCCTTGCCCTATGATCCTGTAAGATTATAGCAGCACTGAAATTCCCATCGGCTGATGTATCATTATTATGATACATTGTGCTAATGCTACCTCCCAGAGCAGCGTTTGCAGTGGTGCTGTTTAAACAAGGCCAACGTGTCACAGCAAAGTATAGACATGTAGTGACCAACACTATACTATACCTGATGACAATGAAAGACTGGTTTTCTGGTCTGGACATCTGCTATATTACACTTTCTAAAGCATTATTTTACAATGTAGTTCTACTGGCGGGGGTGTCGGGGCAGGGGGTGGAGGTCAACTTTGGTGGCCCTTCCACCTGTCTTTCTGGCATCCACCAATTGGACAGACTGACCGTCCAATGAGCCCCAGGGGTCCACCTGCCTCCACTTCCCAAACACTGGTATTTCAACACACTCTACTATGGCTGGCTTTTCAGGTGGATGCTGGGAACTGAACTCGGGTCCTTGGGCTTGTATGGCAAGTACTTTACTGACAGATCTCTCTAGTTCTTTCTTCTACTTACAAAAACAAACAAGCAAACAAACAAAAACACAACAACAACAAAAGGTGAACAGAGTGTTGTCCTCCACCAGTTTGCCGCCCGCATCTCTTGATTGCATCTCTGAGGCACATGGAGTGACCCACGTACAACATCTCAGATGTTTAAATATAGTCTGTGGTGTTTGTGCAACCATGAAACCAATAAGTCATACGGTTCCTGAAACACGCCCATCGTTATGGGCTGCTGGTCCTGCTCGGTTCCCTGTGGTTTCCCCAGGGCCTAGCCCCTTCCTGGAGCCTGCTAGACTCTTTCTATGACTCTTCACCATGAAACAAACAAAGTCTATTTCTGTGAGTGAAAGGCACGCATAGCAAAGCACACATGAGTTTGAGGTGAGTTAGGCCGTGAGACAAAGGGTGCACAGGCGTGCTTCACATACTCAACTCACCAAACCCTGGGGACGTAAGGAACTCCAGTGCAAAGCTTAGGTGGAGGTGAGCATAGCTGAAGTCACCTTCTGCCCTGCCATGCTGTGGTCCTTATTGGAATCTGAGTGGCTGGTGGCTAGGAGTTCGTATGTACCAGGGACTAGGCCTGGGAAGGGGTAGGGCACTGTGGGTGCTGAGCTTCTTCTCTAAATGAGATCCTACCCTGCTCAGGGCTGGACCTTGGATGGGACCAAAGCTCTGGGAATGGTCTGGAGCAGAGCAGAAGGCTGCCTGGAGCCCCCTTAGGAGCATATCCACCTCATGCTAGGCCCAGCCCAGTGTGTGTGTGGTGTGTGTGTGTGTGTGTGTGTGTGTGTGTGTGTGTGTGTGTGTGTTACCTAATATCCATCCCCACTTATCCAAATGGGAGGCCCTCAGCCCAGCCCAGGGTCCATCACCATGACAAAGCTGTCCACCCTAGTTGAGGGACAGGAAGGTTTGGCCATAGAACTATGCCTGAGAGTGGAGGAGGACAGACATGATCTCCCCAGGGGTACAGCGTTGGTAACAACCCTGAGGGGCCCAGATCCAGTGACAGGCCATTCTGCCAAACAGGGACTCCTACTCGCAGGAGGCAGCCAACTCCTTTGTGTGTCAAAAAAGAAGACTTCTACCAGAGTGCTAAAAATGAGCAGCGGATAAAAATACAGTTCTGGTCCCTGGAGCCACGCATCCTGGTCACACTGCAGACAACCTGCTCAGAGAGAGAGAGACTTGACATTCTCCTCGAGGCATGGTCTGCCCCCTGGTGGTGGATCTCCTGTAAAGACACCCCACTGCCAAAAGCTGGGGCAGGCCTGAGGAGTTTTAGACAAGAGTCCCATGGGGTGTGGGGGTGTGGGGGTGTGGGGGTGTTGGGGGCCTTGAAAATGAATGTTGGCTTTCCTCATCTTACAGGCTTCTTGTTCTAATGTCTGAAGAGGGAATATTCCCTCTCCCCTTCCAGATGCAAGGGTGTTTTGTCTAACACTTCCTGCCTTTTTTGTTCAGAAAATCAGGAGGACCCACCTCAGCAGACAGAAAAGACTCTAAACCCTAGAGGCAAAAAAAGATTTGTAAGAACAAAGAAACCCCAAGCTGACTCAAATGCTTACCCTTTGGTGAGGTTTTGGGGTAGAGGGGGTACCTTGAGAGGCCAACACTCAGTCCCCAGAGCAGAAGCATAATACAGTTAAGAGGACAGAACACGTGAGTGTGAATCCTCCCTCTACCTCTGACTAGGTGTGTGGCCTTGGGGAAGTGATTTCAACTCTCTGCTACGTTTAGATGCCGTTCAAGTGTGAGCCCCGAAGCTTCTGGGTTGGAATTTTGATCCTCATTGGAGTGCCGCTAAGAGGCATGGAAGCTTCCAGAGGCTGTGAGGTGGGAAGGGCTTATCCTGGCTCCAGGTTCCCAGCAGGGAAGGCTGTATGCCAACTGGGGTCCTATCCATGGTGGGGGAGCTTGTGACACATAGTTCACACCTCAGCAGACTGTGAAGCAGAGGCCGAAACTAGAGCTGAAGGCCAAGCCTGGCTGTAAACCTCATGTCCTATCCCATTCCCCTCAGAGACACACTTTCCCCAGTGAGGCCCTACTTCCTAAAGGTCCCACAACCTCCCCAAACAGCACCGTCAGCCGGGGCTGAGGATTTCAAACACAAGCCTATGGGAGGCATTTCACAGGTCCCCATCAATGTTCTGACAATGGGGTCCTCACCAGAGCCAAAGAGAGGGAGATCCAGCACCACACCGCTGACTAAATAAACCTCCTTTTGTGGGCATGACACAGCTTCGCGTGTTTCCTTACAGTAATAGAAAACAGTTCAGTACACTGCTTTCTTGTCTATGACACCGGGATGCAGATAGAATCCATGTTTGGAGTATTTGGTGAGGTAACGAACGTCAGGCAGTGTGGCCTGCACTTGATACATGCCCAGAGCTGCAGGATCCTCAGGGACTGTGGCTGCTGTCCCGACGGACCTCTGCGGCTGCTGCTGTTTTTCTTCCAGTACACAAGCTGAGGCTGGCCGAGATTTCACCGTCCAGGTAAGGACTGTGACGAATATCAGTCCTGTGTAGCTACCAGGTCCAAAGCCCTTTCCATCTGGGAGCTGGCAGATTTCTAGAACCGTCTGTGGACAGATGGGCTGAGGCCAGGGGACCCCACTCAGGACAGGAACGCTGATGGAGACACAAAGAGGAGAGGGTTCCAGAGTCCTTCAGCAGGGACAACAGCCAGCCAGGGAGCGGGGACAGGACAGGCATCTCAGTCTTGAAGACCTTGTTGGGTCCTGGCTGTCCGTCCCTGTTTGCTCTTTCCTGATTTACTCCATTCTCTGCCTTCCTTGGAATCTGACAGCTTTAGCTGGTCCAAACCAGTTCGACTCGCCTCTGTCCAAGGATCCTGACAGACCCAGAGAGAGCATGTGGCTTGCTCAGAGTCACACAGCAATTGTGTGGCGGAGCCCAGCTCCTCTTCCTTAGCTTGCCCCACTCTGGTCCTGTACCTAGAGGAAAGAGAGGTGCTCCATCATAGCCGGTGTAAAGGACAGCCACAGATCCCTAGCTGCTGTGGAGCTAAAACCTCCAACTTTCAGACAATACCATCCATGCTTGATGGCTCAAGGGCTCCCCTCAGTGGTTATCTTCGTGACAGCAGAGGTCCTGGAGGACTTCAGGGTGGGTTTCACAGGATTCCCTCTCTCCCTGTAAGAAGAAGCAGAAGGCACTGTACCATGACCTCTGACTTCTAGATAAGGTGGCCAGATCAAGTCCCCGAGAAGAGAGGATGCTGACCCCACCCCCAAACAGAAAGGGCAAAAGTCAGCTCAACATACTCCCTTCACCCTGGTATGTGGGTGACAGACACGGGAGGATCACCACAAGTTCGAGGCCAGCCTGGGCCACACAGCAAGTTCTAAGGTGGTCAGGACTACATTTCAATAAAACTGCAAAACTCTCTCACAGAGAAAGAACCCTCCAGGGTTTCATCTCAAAGCCCCTGCAACGTGTTGGCTCAGTTATTCTCTGGGTCACAAACCCAGGCTCCCTGGGTCCTGAGTTCAGGGACACGAAGGAGCTGAGCTCCACAAATGGCTAACATGAAAGATGGCACGTGTATGGTCCAGAAGGTGCCTGAGCATCACACACACACACACACACACACACACACACACACACACACACACACACACACCTCCATCACCAATGGGCAGTTTTGTTAACTCAGTCATCCTCAGCAAGCCCAGATGTTTTCTTTTTCTTTCTGGGATGCTGTCAGGGAGGGTTCTGTGGCCAAGTCAGCAACGAAGAAGAAAGTGCCGGCTGGAACTTTCAGCTAGGTCCTACGGCCGCATTAACTCAGCAAACCTGCGCACCTCGCCTGGTCACTCGCGACACTAAACAAGACACCTCCTCCACCTCAAAGAAGTTATAGTTCTGTGGGAAAACCAGACATACGGTCATCTGCAAGCTAGCCACGGGTCCTGAGAGGACAAATTCATGACACTCTGTGTTGAGACCAGGCTGCACACTGCCCTAAGTTAGTCCATGCTGAGTAAAACAGTGACTTTTCAGACTGTGCCTTGCCCAAAGAGACTTCATTTTACAAACAGCTCCTGATGCCATTTTGAGGATGGAGGATGGCACCTGGGTGGACATATGATCGGTACCAACTGTCCTACGCCATCCATATGGCACAGACTGATAAATGACATATTCCTGGGAGTAGAAGGAGTGCCTCTCCTCTAATTGTTTCTACAGGAGCATGTGAGTTGGGACCATATGAGCACAAGGAGATTTTAAAAAATCAAATCAGGAAATTCAGGCTTCAGAACCTACCTGACACATCAGACCAAAGGCGTAGACACCTAACACTGCAGTGGCCCACTGTCCACTCAGTGTGTCACCAAGAGACTGATGCCAGAGAACATCTGACTGTCCCAGGGACTTCAGCCTGGCTCAGTCCCCATTGTTCCCTCAGACTCCTTGAATTGCAGTTTGCCTATCCTCCTATTTGCTCATCTAGACCTGCCATCTATCTGTCTGTCCAGACCTGATCCTGAAGTGAGTTATAACCTCCATGGTCCAGCACCTTGCCTCTGCAGTTGAACTCAGCTCCATTCAAGCCTGTGACCCAGCAGTGACCCGACCCTACAGCAACCTCTGCTCAAGACCTCCAGCCAGTTCTGTGTCTAAGCCCTGACCCCACAGAGATACCATTTGCCTCTCTATCAGCTTCACTGCTTCTCAGGCCTCTTTGCACTCTAGCCCTTTGAAACCATTCTGTAAATTACATAGATAGGTAGGTAGGTAGATAGATAGATAGATAGATAGATAGATAGATAGATAGATAGATGATAGGTAGATGATAAATAGATTTGATAGATAAAGATAGATATTTAGATAGATAGATGATAGGTAGATGATAAATAGATAGATAGATAGATAGATAGATAGATAGATAGATAGATAGATAGATTTGATAGATAGATAGATAGATAGATAGATAGATAGATAGATGATAGATAGATAGATAGTTAGATGATAGATAGATAGATAGATAGATAGATAGATAGATAGATAGATAGATAGACAGACAATAGATTTACCTTGTGATGTGCAATATATGATCTGAGAGTTAATATTAGTAGTAAATTAGGAATAAAAGAACCCTTTTATGTTTACCTTAGCAGAGAATGTAGCCGAAGTTTTCCTGTGTCCCAGTCTGCCAGCAGTCGGGACAAATCTCTCCCACTCACATCCCCCAAGTAAACACACCAGAGACTCATATTACTTATAAACTGTATGTCAAGGCAGGCTGCTTGCTATCTGTTCTCATATATTAAATTAACCCATTTCTATTAATCTATACCTTGCCACGTGGCTCATGGCTTACCGGTATCTTACATCATGCTTCTCCTCGTGGCAGCTGGCAGTGTCTCTCTACCTCAGCTTTCCACCTCCCAGAACTCTCCTCTCTCCTTGTCCCACCTACACTATCCTTCCTGCCTGGCTAATGGCCAATCAGAATTTTATTTATCAATCAATCATAGCAACAAGGGAATAATGGAAGTGGTACTGCTTGGTAAGTTGCTGCCAACAAAACTGCCATAACTTGTGAATTTACTGTTACTCAATGAATTCTGGTGTCATGGAAAAGCACAAACATGTTCCTCTATGTTTCTAACATAGCGTGTTCATGGCAGTATAGGATCAAAGGGTTAGTGGGACAGTGATACAGGAGAGGGAAGATAAGCCTAAGAGCAGAGCATGGGGGAAGGTCACATATGGAGATGGATGGGAGGATGGTGGATGGATGGATGGATGGATGGATGGATGGATGGATGGATGGATGGATGGATGGGTGGATGGATGGATGGTTGGATAATAGATGGGTAGATGGATGATAGATGGGTAGATGGATGATGATGGATGGATGGATGGGTGGATAGATGGATGGGTGGGTGGATGGGTGGGTGGATGGATAGATTAATAGATGGATGGATGAGTTAATAGATGGATAAAGGGTGGGTGAATAGATGGACATATACAAAAAACATACACAGCATTCACACACATGCACACATATGCCATATGTATGTATATTTATAGTGTATGTGCATGTGTTTGGGTGAAGTGCTGGATATTCCATGCAGGGAGACACAGAGAAAGATCAATGGCAGCCAAATATTTGTGTTCAGAGAAGCTGAAAGGTACCTGAGCTCACGAGAAGAGGAAAGAGTGACCAGGAGAGGCTGGAGGGCCAGAAAGACAGAACCAAGCCTAAGCAATGCTTGTCAGGATAATGAGAGATGATGAAGGCTCTACCTGGGAGGAGGAGTGAGCAGAGAAGCTAGGCAGGGCCTCAAATCAGCAGAGCATGGAGAAGGCTTGGGTAGGGGATAGAGGAAAGAGGGACCAGGGTAGACTCCTGTAGGAGCCACATAGGCCATTTGGACATTCTCCTAAGGCTCTATAACTAGGGCAGAGATACAAAGATGGAAATTCATTGGCTGGTATGAACTCATTCACCCCAGTGAGCAAGCCTTAGATACTTCCTCTTCATGTTGAATGTGGATGGCTGCTGCTTGCTGTCTTAGGTCTCCACTTCCTGAGAACATGTTTGGAGTCATTTCCCAGACTTCCTTATGGACCTTTTGATCTGACTAGTGGGATATGAACAGAATCAAGATGGACATTTCAGACATGGCCCATCACGAACCTCCCCCCTACTGAAGAGTGAGTGAAAAGGATCCCAAGGACACAGCAGGGAGGAATCACAAGGTGGAAGGAACGTGGATGCTGAATGACTACACAGAGCCAGGAGCACCCACCATCGCTGTGGCATGCTGAAGTGGGCTAAGGTGCCACAGTGCTGTGTGTGTTGCAGAAAGTGCCCTGGATTGATTGTTAATAGTTCTGGTTCTTCCACTTCTGTGCCTTCAGGCTCCCTGCAGATCCCTTCCTATATTCTTTCATACTCATTCTATCACCCGCAATCAAAGTTTAACTATGATCTACAAGCTAGAAGGGGCCTTAGAGACCATTTCCCAAAACCGAGGGCTCTAAGCCACCACACCAGCACGATGGTGCATCCAGGACGAGAAGCCAGGCCTCAGGCTCCTCCACTTGGCCCCTTTCTATTGCTCTGGTATCTGTCTTGTGCAGAACATAATAAATCTGGATTCCTTTGATGGAGTGAAATGCACAGAGTCACCTCCAGGCATTGATTTTGCCCAGAGGACCCCCACACCAGCCCTGGGGGCTCAGAGTGGGGATCGATGGTGGGGTCTGGCTCTGCGGTTGTAAATTGCAGCCCGGGAAGGCATGCAGACCTGTTCGCTGGCAGTAAATTCAGCTCCGGCTAACAGCTCAGATTTTCTCCTTTGGTGATTCTATCTCATAGATCAGAGCAAAAGGAGAGAGAGAGAGAGAGAGAGAGAGAGAGAGAGAGAGAGAGAGAGAGAGAGAGAGTGTGTGTGTTTCTTGTCTCATTTATTTTTCCTCAATAGTTTAAAGAAACTTGTAATTTTAAAACAATTTTTGAGTCCAGGAAGAGATGCCCTGATAGTACAGGGGGCCACACACTCGGTCCAGGGTCCCCTGCTGTTAACGTTTTATACAGTCCAGTTATAAAGATAGGAATTAGCACTGGTACTGCCATGAACTGAACTACAGACTGTGTTGGGACTACCTCAGTTTTCCACTAACATCCTTTTCTGTTCCAACCCCGGATACGGAGATCATCGTATCTCCTGTGTGTCTACCGTCACTGAGCACTGCTGTCTTTCTGGGTTGGCATCGCTATGACAGTTTGGAGTTTTACAGACTGACCTTCGATTTGAGTTTGTCCCTTGGTTGGACGGTGACTGTGGGTTCCATGGGGAGGAGAATGCAAAGCCAAAGCATTCTTCTCTCTGCATCACCTCCAGGAGTACACAGCACTGTGACTTATCACTGGTGACTGTCCCTTTACCTCTTGGGTAGTGTGGCATCTGCCAGGTCTCACCACTGAAGGATTCAGTAGTCTCTCTGGTCTAGTAGTGTTGTCCTACTCAGCCTGCCTCAGGGACCCCTGGAAGAAAGGGGAAACCCAGGGCAATTTTTTTTTTTATGATTTGTCTGTCATCATCACAGCTGCTCATGGACAGGGAACAGTGGACAAAGAGCCAGGCTTAGAACTTCCTCTTTAAAAACAAGCAAACAAAACAAACATAAAAGCTACTATAATTGTGTGTGTCTGTGTATCTGTGGCGGGGGAGGGCTATCTGCACATAAAATGCAGGAGCCAATGGAGGCTAGAGGTTTTGGATCCCCCTGGGAGGTGGAAGCCATTGTGAGTCACCTGACACAGGTCCTGAGAACCAAACTTGGGTCTTCGGCAAGAGCAGTACACACTCTTAACTGCTGAGCCATCTCTCCAGCCCCCAGCCGATCTTCTTTTAAGCACCTAGTGGAAGCTAGGGGTGCTGGAGGTCATCTCCTTGCTTCACTCTGGAATCAGAGAGAAAGAGAGACAAGAGTCCCCAAACCAGGCTTCTGGTTTTCTGGGGGAGTAGAGACTTAGTATTCTTTTGTTCTGTGAGGTTCAGGATAAAGCCGACAAGCAAAGTGGCCAGTGTTGGCCAGGGGCTGTTGTGTTTGTCACTGGACAGATGCTGGAGCCAGATGCTCCAACATTGGGGGCTTTGTTTGACTGATTTGGGGATCCTGGATGTGGGACAAGGAGCGTTGAGCATACTAGGCAAGTCCCACTGAGCCACAGCCCTTCTCCAATATGAAACTTCTTCAGTAAGCAGCACCCGGCAGAGCAAAGCATCCACTAAGGAGCAGCTTGCATTTGGGGATGCAGGTGACGGGTACCAGTGTGCCTGGCAGAAGTGACATCAACAGAGAGAGGCTGGATCTGAGGTCTGAGATCCAGCACACTTACCATATTCACCACCTGGCCACAAGTGACCAGAGGGAGCCGGCCCTGTGTCTGGAATAATGTTCTCGGCTTTGGCTGTGCGTTAGAATCCCCCAGGGAATATCGTAAGTACTAATTCCCTAAGCGCTGCCTGGAAGATGACTTCATTTGTGTTCAGGGGACCAGGGATGCAGCTGTGTTTAAAAGCTCCCTCGATGAGTGTTCTGTTGGACTAACATTGCAAACCAACTGGCCGACTCCTTGGAGTGTGGTCCTCCTGCTAGCCCCCAGAAACAGAAAGAGGAGCCTGGGGCTGCCCCACCCTGCTCCAATCCCCCTCCTTACACCTCCCCTTTCATCTTCTCTCTTCTCTCAGGTGGAATTTTAACCCACCTTTGAGGTTCCTCCTCTGCCAAGACTCAGGTCAACCCACCTGAGCAGCAGGTGGAGTGACCGGCAAGAGGCTCCAGCCACAGTATTTTCACTATTTCTGCTTTCTATTGCTCTTGGCAGAAAATCTTCTGGGAGATTGGAAAGACAGAGACTTGACCCCTGCTCTGTACCACTTCCCAAACCTTCCAAGTTTACTCTGCAAAGTACATTTCTGGGCCTCTTGGGTGTTTGAAGAGGCTGTACGTCAGAAAGGGTAGGCAGTCTGCCCAAGTTCACACATCATGAAGTCCATCTGTGAGGCGGATACTGGATGGCATCCTTCCAGCTCTGAACCCTTTTCCTATCATGGAAACTGTGTTTGTCCTCTGCCTTTCCCCCTTATTGGATTTTTGGTTTGTTTTGTTTATTATTTGTGTGTGTGTGTGTGTGTGTGTGTGTGTGTGTGTGTGTGTGTGTGTGTGTGTGTTGTGGGTGGATATGTGGCACAGGCAATCCATGGCACATGTGTGGTGATCAGAGAACTGTGTGGAATTGGTTCTCTCTTTTTATCTTTTTGTGGGTTCCGTGAACCAACTCAGGCCGTCTGGATTTCCTGGCCAGCTCCTTTACCCTCTGAGCCACCTCACCAGCCCCATCCTCTGTTTTTGATCAAACCAACCTGATTAGATTTTTACTGAAAGTAAAAAAATAATGAGTGGTGAGATTTAAGTCCTGAAGGGACTAGGAATCAGCACGACTGCCCTATCCTGAGGGCTTCCTGGGCTGGGTCTGGTGCTGCTGGCTACCTGCCTGGCTTTGCCGTCAAGTCGGTGGGATGGAAATAAGCCCAACACCCCTGGGAAAACATCAGAGGTGAGGTATGCCAAACCCCCTTATGTGACTTCCTTCAAAGTCACCTAGAATACGTTTTTCAGCCCCTGGCCTCCTTCCTCAACTATCTCCAGGTGTCAGCATCCACAGTTCCCCTGCTCTTACTCTGCGTTAGTTCCACTTTCTGGAACATGCCACTCGCATGATGCAATGGTCACCTTGAGGACAGAACTTGGGGCAGAAACCTCCAGATCACGACTCAGGACCAGGGCAGAGTCCCCATCCCCATGGCATGTTCCCTGAGCCTGTCTGGGCAAAGAGGGATCACAGTGAGGCACTGAAGTAGCTACTGTCCCAGGTCACCCTGTGCACCCAGAGGACAAGGATGAGAGCTACCCAGCGCTTTCCCTGGGCCAGCTCAGCAGGCTCACGTGAATAACACCCGAAGTTTCAGTTATAGACACCCACTTGAGGGATGGAAGCAAGGTCTTCAGACCAAGGGCATTGACAAAATACCCTTGTAGACTGAAGTTTCTCGGTCCCGCCCGGTCCTGCCTGTGCAGCAGCCGTTGTTATAAAATAATCACCCAGAGGCTTAATATTAATTAATTAATTAAATTAATAATTAATTAATTAATTAATTAAACTGTTTGGTCTATGGCTCAGGCTTATTGCTAGCTAGCCATTACATCTTAAATTAACCCATTTCTATTAATCTATGTATTGCCACTTGTCTTGTGGCTTTACCTGTATTCTATTACATCTTGTTCCCCTGGTGGCTCACAGTGTCTCCCTGACTCTGCCTTTCTTCTCCCTGTATCTCTCTTGGATTTTCTGCCTGGCTATATCCTGTGTTGCCATAGGCCAAAAACAAACAAACAAAAAAAACAGCTTTTTTTTTTTTATTAACCAATAGTAGCAACACATATTCACAGCATACAGAAAGACCATCCCACAGCACATCCTGAATCTAAGCACCAGGCACCTTTTCTCACTAGAGTTGAGAAGCACAGCCTGAACCCTGGGTCTCCATAAAGGACCTGCAGCTTCAGGCTCACCGGGAGGCTTATTAGAAGGGTAAATTCACAGGACAAACCAGTCCCACTCAACCAGAAGTTCAGTAGAATGTAACAACCTGTCTTACCCAGGCCTCCAGGAGGGAACCCTACTTGGAGCACTTCTCTGCCTCCACATAGCCTGCTCTTACTGGAGCTGTCAGTAAGATGAGCATCCCGGGAAGCAGCCCACCAGAGGGTCAAGTCCAGTCTGAGAGAATCATCTTCTGCAAAAGGCCTCTCAGACCCCAGTCAGGAAGATGGGCATCTTGCATTCATGTTGAAACCCACACCAGGACTCACTTAATTCACAAAGAACTTACCTGCGAGTTCTTTGAGGGGGTTCACCAGAAACTAGGAGAACAGCCAGGCTCAGGACTTTCTCTGGCTCCTTCCAAGGCCCAGCATCCTGGAGAACAGCATGACTAGATGTGACAAGCAGTGAGCCTTGGGTGTGCTCCCAAGTGACGGGCATCTCTAGAAGGTCAAGTGATTAAATTCTCCAAGATATGAAAGTATATGTATATGCCGTGACCTGTGGAACCATTCCACAGTGACCAGAGTTCCCGTTAGCATCCATGTGTGCATGTGTATCTACATCAATAAAGACTCAGGCTCCAGGTTTATTCACTTAATTGCACACCCTCTGAGGTCCCAACGCCTAGGAAACTGATAACTGCAGCTGGTGAGCCAAGACCTTATTAGCAGACAACTTGATACTCTACCAAATGCACATGAGGCCACAAAGTAGGTCCCCAAGCCCATCTTGCAGCAAGCCTGGCCCCTTCTCTGGGTTCCCTTCTCATCCCAGAGCCTCACAAATGGGGCTTCTGGCTGAGCCCGAAGGTCAGAAGAACCAGGCTTGGACAGGCCTAAGCAGATGGCCATCCTCTGGGTTGTCCCTGACCACGCTGTGTAGATTGACTGTCCCCTAGAGAACCGACACCACCTATGGACTCATTCAGCTCCATAGAGGTGAGCACAGCGTCCTCCTGCCTGCTGGGTCCCCCAGGGCCCGGTGACTCCTTGTCTTCCTTCAGATCCTGCTCATCAAGGGACCCCGTCTGTTGTGGAGCCCTAAGGCTCAGAACTTTCTGTTCCAGACCAGCTAGTACTCTGGCATTCCAGTGTTGCTGTGACAATTGGCCAGAACCAGAGTGGATTGCAACAGCCGCAACCCACTTCCTGAGGCCAGAGTCTAAGGTTAAGGTGTCCCCAGGCCTGTGCTCCCTGTCAAGGCTCATGGTGGTTCCAGCCTTTTGGCATGGTTAAGACACTGTCATCTATAAGGTTCAGGCTTGGGAACTCACAATGGAGGTATTCTTAAAAATCACATCATTTTAAGTCAGTTTACAGCTTTGGGTTGGGCCAAAGCGTGGTTGTTTTCAGCTCCATGCACCCCCAGGGTGCCACGTTGGACAAACCTGCTAGGAGAATTTTTTTTTACTCTCTCCTCCTGGTGGCTCAGAAATCCCTTGCTTCCAATGCCTTGCTCCAGCATCTGCATCCTTTCAAATGCTTCCTGTCTTCCTTGTGTGTCTGGTCCCCTGTCCAAACACCCTCTTTCTCTTCTTGGATGAAGATGCTGGTGACGGCCCGCTTGGCTCTAAGGTACTTTAGCTTAACCAAGTTATATCCTGCAGAGACAGCGTCTGTTTCCAAAGTCCCACAGGTAGGTCCTGAGGCCTGGGATCCGTAAATCTCAGAGGACACAAGTCACATCACAGCTGCAACTGTATCTCATCCAGTCCCTGGGCACATGAGCACAGTAGCTCACCCCTTGCTGGTCCAGAGGCCCTTGTTGGCTGCCTCCTGGCCTCTGTCAGTCTTCCTTCTTCCGTCTATCAGGGTGTGTGAAGAATTATTTTTTTCAGTGCCCTGTGGCTGTCACAGGGTCCCCTGAGCACCATCACAGTTTCCAGAACACTCCCCCCCATGTCATCATGTGATAAGAATCATTGACTTCTTGGTGCAGATGTGGAAACTGAGGCACAGGAGGCAAGTGGCTTGCCTAATGTCACACGATTAAAAGGCTTATCTAGGTCTTCAGAAGTGAAGCCCAGAGTTTCTGTTGATCTTGGTCTCTGTGACATCGAATGGAGAATCCCTCTAGGGTGGAGGCCAGGCTCCCTGGGGGCCGGGCTCATGACAAGCCCTTTGATTAAAAAAGGATCAACTCTCACAGATGTATAGGAGACAGAGATGGTAAAGCAGCCCTGCCCTCTCCATCCTCTGCCGTCTATGCCCCTGAAAACACATGGATGAGGTGTCATGAGACTATTTCAGGACATAAATATCCTCCAGAGAGCCTGTGCCCTACCGCTCAGATTGTTATGGCAATCCTTCGCATTCCTTAGCATCTGCTGTTCAGAATGTTTCAAACCTTGAATAGGGAATGACGTTTGAGCATAAATCAGCAGTGGATCACAGCCTTGCCTCCTCTGGGCCCTGGGCTGCCTCGTGTGTTCTCTCAGTTGCTGAGGTAGTAGTTATTTTAAGTGCTACTTGCTTTAAAAGCCTGGTGACAGATCGGTGGCTTTTCTGTATGTGGTGGGTCATTTGTGTGACTGATTTTATGACTCCCGCTGCCTGCTGAAGGACAGCTCTGGACAGGTTGAAGCAGCGAGCTCTAAGGTCAGCGAGCAGTGGGCTGAGCCCACATTGTTTCCTTCCAACTGACTGTCAAGCAGCTAGACCTGGCCAGCAAAGAAATACATAGGAATAAATAAAGAGGAGCACTGGTAGGATTCTGGGGTCTGATGTCAAGTCTTTCTCACTGGATGCAGAGTTTGGTGACTGGCAGCCGTTGGCTGACAGACTCCTCCAGACAGCCACAGGCTGCTGTCGCAGCTGTAGGTGCTCAGGGATTCCCTGTGCACTCCTCCCAGATGGCCAAAAGAAGAGGGAGAAGGTATGGCTGCCTCGCTTCTGCAGCTCACACAGGCCCGCCAGCCCTGTCAGAAGCTTGACTTGCCTGTGTCACTCCAGGGGGGGCAGACTTGTGTTTGCCACCAGCCGGCAGCCTTAGCTGTCAGAGTGGGTATGCCCGCGTGCCCCTGTCCTGAACTGTGGACACTAGGACAGAGGACTCTCGCTCCAGATGGGAATGAACCTGTCCAAATTCCATTACACGTGACTCTCACTGTTTCCATTCCCTGGTTATTGAGCACCCCTGTGGGCCCTGACCGAGAGCTTTTTGTTCCATCCTTACCCCTAGAACCGCAGCAAAATGACAGGAGCCATTCTGGCCAGTGTCCCAGGGAACCTGTTTCTCAGGAGGACCCAGTGACCTGTCTGCCACTTGTGTCTTGTAGAGAGATTCCCTGTGGTCCACAGCACGGTCCTGTCCTCTACCATCCACAGGAGCTGAGGACATGCTGTCTGCCTTAGTCTTTTGTTTGGAGTCTGGCTGGGCCACCTACTGAGCACCCCATCCCCACAAGAACTGCCAAGGCTCTGAACAGAAGGAAAACTCTCCAAATCCAGCACCCACCTCCCTCAGTGAGGATGTCAGGAAGAAAGGAGTCTGAGACCATTGGCAGTATTCAAGATACAGAAGGAACTGACAGACATCTGCCCAGTGGGAAAAGATACCCTATAGAAAGCTGAAAAATGCTCCCGTGGCTTTTAAAATATCAAACTGAAAATGTCAAGCTTCATCCAAGAGAAAAGACAAATTGTGGAAATCCCCATCATGGAATATTGTATGACAACAAAAACCATCAGACTAAAACTCCATGTATTGATTCAGGTAAGTCTATGAATGATATTGAGTGAAACACCCATCATGTTGTGTGGAAGAATGCATACAGTATGATTAAAACCTAAGCAGAGAGGACCTTGCTTTCCACATCTGGTGAGTCACTGAAGAGCACAAGAGAGAAGCAAGATGATGAGGTTCCAAACTCTGTTCTGAGGCATGAGGCTGCCCTTAAAGACAGGACCTTAGGGATGGGGCTGTCACCCTCCTGCTGATGTCAGGCAAACTTGTCACTCTTATAAGTGAACCATTTGGCTCTGTTCAGCCCCAGCTCTCCTTCTGTGCACTGGACAAGCTTCCTGTCTCATGAGAGCATTTCTAGTGAAAGGGACTGACAGCAGCCATTGGTTAATGATGAAAGCTGGCCTTCAAAGAGCCAGGCAGAGCACCCAGCGCATGGCGCCTACCAAATCAATAGTCAGAGATATCCAACATAGATGACGTCATCCAAAATAACCAAAAGTCAGCACGGTAGTATCCAAAGAATCATGGGGTTTACTCGGGAACAGTAGAACATGGCTGTGGGAGCCCATAGGCCATAGTAAAGCATGCGTGTCTTCAAAAAGGCTGAAGCAAGTTCATGGAAACAAAAGTTAAGAGGTTTGCTGCAGGAATTCTGAAACAGTCACAATGATAAATACCAAGGATTTCTTGCCAGCAGGTATCTTGGTACAGGAACTTGATGCATGAGGTTTTGGTGGCCTTTGTGTGGCATGTCCTTCCAGCAGTCTTTTGTGATATCAGATAATTGTGCATAAGAACTTTTTCTTGTAACCTCCTGGCCTCATTGACTTAGCTTTGATAGAGAAGACACAAGGAACTCCGGTTTAAGCTTTTTGATTTTTATTTTATGTGTATGAGCATTTTGCCTACGTGTGTGCATGTGTATCACATGAGTGCATTGTCCAAAAGAGACAGAAGAGGGGATTTGAACCACTGAAACTAGAGTTGCTGGTGGTTATGAGCCACCATGTAGGTGCTGGGAACTGAACCTGGGTCCTTTGCAAGAGCAGACGTATTCCTAACCACAGAGCCATCTCTCCAGCCCCCCAAGGAAGTGCTATGCTCCTGAGGAAGTTCACATTTCTTTCACAGCGTGTAAGAAGTGACTTGTAGGCTTTGGTGTGTGCTATGGGGCTGGGGAAGGCCAGAATCTACCACACATGGAATAATTCTGTGTCTCTAAGCATCGCAACCAGAGGGCCTGGAAACCCTGAGACAGTATTGGCATGAGTACCTGAATCTGGCTCTTTCAAAGCCAAGGTGGGAGATGTCTCAGCTCCTAAAGATAAAATGTCCCCCCCTCTCTACCTTTCCCTCCTATTCAGATCTCAAGGGATAGATGGGCTTCATTGAATCAGATTAGAAAAACACATGAATGAGTCAAATCCCCTGTGTGTCCCTCCCCACATAGTTACCCGGTCCATCCCTTGCACGGTTCCAACCCGAATGGAAGAAGAGCTGAAGGGCTCTGTGGTCCAAAAGCCCCGTTGCCCTAGGCCATTGCCCCCAGGCCTCCTCCCCTCTCCTGCCACTCTCATGGCTCCAGCCATGCTGGCCTCCTGCATGCTCCTTAGGCAGGCTAGGTGGGTACTGTCTCTAGGGCTCAGAGCTTGCTGCACCATCCTCCTGGAATCTTGTTCCCTACATGTCAGGGTGGTTTCCTCCACCCTTCCTATTTCTACCCAAATGTCACCTTCGCCACATACCTGCCCCCACTGACCCCTCAAATGCGGCCCCCTCCCCTTCTACTTCTCAGCCCTTTCCCGCTCAGTTTGTATCTTAGCTTTTCCTCGAGGAACGAGCTGGTTTCCCTTTTGATTGCGCACGAGCTTCAGGAACACGGGGCTATACATGGAAGCTGTGGTGAGCAGAGGAGATACCTGTCTGCTGAGTAGTGAAAAAGCTGAGGAAAGACCCTTGGCCACACGGAGTGGAGTCTGCACTCTCAACAGGAAGCTTCCACAGACCCAGCTCTGCAGGCCAGGGAGCTTCAAGAGTGATGAGAGAGGGGTGAGTGCAGCTCAACTTCTCCACTCCTACACAGCTCGGAGACCCCCCACCCCACCCCCACCCCCCGCATAGGCAATGGTGCCACCCACAGTGGACTGGGGCTTCCAATATCAACTGATTTCATTCAGATAGTCTCCCACAGAACGACCCGATGAAAACCACCTCGCATCGAGACTCCCTTCTCAGGTAATTGTTCTAGATTATATCCAGTGGGCGATTAAAGCTAACCACCCTACACCTTCATCCCTGTTGGGAACTGTGAGGGTGAAAAGGGAGCAGGGGAGGAAGAGAGGAAGAGGAAGAGGAGCCGGGAAGAAGCTCCAGTTGCCTGAGTAGGGACTGCACCGGGAACATGGAAGGAAGGAGACCCCAGTTGTGCTGTATGTGATGTGCAGAGTCACTGGGCCTGGGTGATTGAGGACCCAAAAACTAGTTATCTTTGAGAAAATTCCTAGTGTCTCTGTGCCCTGAGTCCTCACTAGGAATAGGGGTACAACACGGATGGAAATACTTGGTGCACAAGGGTGGTGCTCAGCAGATAGGCAAGGCGATCGCACATGCGCCTAGGTGGGCTTGGGAAATGCTACACGTACCAGCACCACTGTGCCTCAGTGCTCCCATTCAGCAGGTCAGGAAAAGCACAGGCCCATCCCCTTGGCTCATTTGCTCCCGGCTACTGCTCACCCCCACCCCCTCTAACCAAACCTTTACGGTGCTCCCACACTCGAGACTGGAATGCTGGATCCTTGAAGTCCCTCCAGTCTCCAGATCCTCAGGGATCTCCTCTTCCACTGCTGGTCCAGTAACAGCACTGGGGATAGCTGACTTCTGGGCATGGGGACTCTGGCACCGGCCATCTCTAGATTTTACCCTTACTGTTCCTTCTAGCTGGAGCAATTCTTTCCCCAGAGCAAATGCCCTCCACGGCTCGCCCCAGGACCTCTCCCAGTTACTGTCTCCCATACCCCGTCTCATATTTAATCCTCCCTGCTCCCTCTGCACCTGACTTACCATCTTTTGTGTATTGGGACACAACATACTTGAGCTCCATTGTTTTTTGTCTCCCCACCAGAATACAAGCTCCACAAAGGTGGGGACTTCATCTTGACCATGTTGTCTTGTTTTCAACAGCTGAGATTGTGACACAGGGTGTTTATTGAGGTGATAGTTCCTGTTTCTCAGACATAGGAACTGGAGCTCCATGAGAGCAAGTGCTTACCAAGAACCCTTGGCTCTGGGGCTAGGCTGGTCCCTGGGCAGTGGTGTGCTGGCAGGTGGTTAAGAGCTAACACTCCAGAAGCAAAGTCCTGGCTGTGTTTGCTGATTTTCCTGGTGTAAATATTGCCAAAATGGATGGTGCCAAGCCGGGATGTGTCTGGTGGGCTCTTAAACAAAACAATGCAAGCTGAAGCTCTGTAGGTTTACAGCCCTGTCTGTAAAATCGCCAGGCTGCGTTGTATGCAGTCCCTGCTCAGACCACCAGGGGACAGCCTTTCCCCACTGAAGACATAGATGCTCTCATCCCTCAGCGCTAGAGCCAGGCAGGGGATAGTGGGCCCCGTTTGGTTTATGAGTTACTGATGATGCCCAGCCCTGGGTGGTTGTCTGTCTACACAAAAATGGGAAACAAAACAAAACAGAACACCAGACTGGGATTTGAATGGCTCTCTGCCGACCCCTGGAGAGTGGAGAGTAGAAAGACCGAGAAGGATCCCCTCCCCCACGGAAGCTTTGGCAGGTGGCACTTCCCATGCTTTAGGCTCTGTCTGAGGTCCTGGCAGGAAAAGGCCACCCCAGTGTCACTCAGAGACCTGCAGCACCGTGCTAGCACCCCGCTCCTTTCCTCTGCCTGTGCCTCATTGGCTTAAACCTATCCTGTGGGGCCTTGGGGATGATTGCGGCAGGCTGATTCTACCTGAACTCCTGATACTGGTATTCACTGCAACAGAGGGGCATTTCCTGGTAAGCCCAGGCTCAGGGCCTTGCCTGGGTCTTCACCAAAGTGATTCCTTCAACCTGGTTAAGAAGCACAAGGCTGAAAGAGGCGCCTATGTTTCCCAACGGTAGGGCCACAGCATTCATCTCCTGAGCAGACCTCTGACAGCCAGCCCAAGGTTCTGTGTCCTCACTGGGCCTGCAGGGCCTCCCAGTCGGGGTCCAGGGCCTCCTCACTGTTTCTCTTGGGATATTGTGCACCAGAGGCTGCAGATATCCTCCACCTGCTTCCACACTTGCAGATGACAAACCTTATCATCCTTGTTCTCTTCTCAGGCATCTCTGAGGGCCCTTGCCCTGAAAAGCCTCCAACACATACACCCTGAGGTCGGGCAGCAAAATCTGGGCCCTCCCTAAGGAAAGAGGGTATGATGTCATCCCACCCCACGGGGTGGAGTTCAAACATGAGTTCAGGGTCTAGTTTATCCACTGAAGCCTCAGGGGGAAATAAGACTTTCGACTACATCTTCTTTCAGCTTCCTTGGCTGGTTAGTGGGGACCAAATAAGACTGTCCCTGGGGTCAGCGAGAGTCATGTCCAGTCTGAGTAGTGTGGCTGGACTCGTGACTTGTAAAAACTGTGAGGTTTGTCAGAAGGAAAACTGTAGATATGTGTTACCTGTGTGTTAGCCTGTCCTGGTCACATCAGAGGTGAGCTGTGTAGCAAGCCAAGGAAAGCCTGATCTTCCTAGAGTGCTAACACCGTAAGAACTAAGCCAACTCTTCACTCCGAGGCTAGAATGGGTGGCCCTGGTGTTTAAAAACACAGGCAGCGTCTTTACAAGAACACTAGCTGGTTTAAAAATGGACTTGGAGGCAACAGCCCACGCGAGTGCCTGACCTGAAGCCTGGCCACTTCCCACCGGCAGGCAGCGCATGCTGTAACAAGACAGTCACTTCCCTGGTGGGGAGGCCCAGCGCTGATCCACAGCCCTGAGGCCCTGGGCTAAGGGGCTGTCTGCTCGTCTGCAGTGTCTCTCCCATGTCCTTTTCTCTTTCTTTTTTCAAAGAGCTGTGCAGAAAGCATGCTGGAGATTAAAACTAATTTGCTTCCCTGTTTTCTCATTTGCCCAACTCTTTTAGAAGGTGAGTGGAAAACAGTTAGCATTCAGAGAAACTGAGGTAGGTGATGAGAGACTGCCACGTTGGGCTAAGGTTGGTAAAGTTTTGGATCATGGTTCTGTCGTGTGGAGTGATAGACACTCTGCGACAGCACCAGGACCCTCCTGTGCCATTTGGATTATTCAGTCATGGCAGAGATCTCCTAATAGAAACGCAAGGACAGGGATGACAGGTCGGGGCAGGGGGGGGGACTACCTCACCTCCTTTCAACCCTGCAAGCTCCCAGTGGGCAGTCTGTGGTTGAGGACATCTCACTGTGGAGCTTCCCAGAGGAAGAGGGAGGTCTGGTGGTAGTGGGGGTGGGGATGTAGGGGGACAGCTACCATACTCCTGCATGTCCCTGCCAAGCCTGAGCACTAGGTTCCCCCAAGAAGTATCCCAGTGCTCAGCCCCTGGATAGGCCTGGGCCTCTGGATACCTGAGACACCACCCAGTTGGGGAGAGTCAAGTGCAGAGCAAACACCTGCACAGGGGTTTCCAGGCCCCTGTGCTACGCCCACTACCCCTGGATAATGGCACTCTGAATGAGCCTGGGAAACTTAACTCCTGCTTGTCCTCAAGTGAATGGGGATCCAGGGCTCAGCTCACAGCCCCTCAGGGGGCTTGTTGCATTGCAGAGGAGGGACATTCCCCAGGCCTGGGTACCAGGCAGCTCCCCAGGGTTCTCATCACGTTCAGGTGCACTGGGGATAATGTCTCAAAGGACCATGGGAAGATTAGGATATCCTCGGAAGTTTACATTCCCCTAGATAAGCTGGTCGTCCGTCGCTGGCTGCTACAGGCCTTCAAAGCTTTTTAGCCATGATGTCCCTTGAAGGGAAGGCTTGTCATCTGTGTCTTCATGGACCTCAATCGCTTCTCTCCCATGTTTCAAGACTCCAAAGGCCCACAGTTGACAGCTGAGGTCAGTGCACGCCGCCAGTCACCCCCTGCCTCCTTGTAAGCTCCAGTTCCCTTTCCTCTCACCTTCCCCCGCACCTCGGGGCTCCAGCGACTCTGGTGCCTTTCTGCAAAGCTGCCTGTCTGACCCCCGCCCTGGGTGTGGGTACCAGGTAGGTGGAGGGTGCTCCGTGAGTCGGCAGACCCCAGGCCAGTGCAGTCCACCAAGGCGGCTAGGCCACAAGGGAGTGGAGATGACTTCCCCATCGGTGCTGGGGCTGCATGTGGCAGAAAGAAAAACTCCCCCGCCCCCAAATAGTTTAAAATGTTAATTCAAGACTCAGGGGATCAAGAAGACAGCAAAGCCCCGGGAGAGGCAGCTAATCCGTTCTGGTTCTAGTCCCAAGTCCAGTTCCACACTTGAATGCTCACTGAGCATTCCCAGAAATGACACTGTAGCCTCTCTGAACCCAGTCTCGGCCTTTGCAAAGTGGCATATGTCTCAGGGAGCTGAGCTGGGGAAGCCCCACTCAGGAGAAGCTACGAGCCTCCACTGGGCTGGAAGCTGGCAGTCAAGGAACATTAGTGACTACAGACTCCCTTGAGGAACCTGATCAAACCAGCTAAAGAAGGGCAGAAGGGTTGGCGCATGCCCAAAGCTCCCGTGGGCAGCGGTGATTTCATTGGAAATCCTTGTGTTGGTCTTTGGCAGAGGTTCGGGGCAATGGGTTCATACTCTGAAGCTCTACAGCCCCTGTACCCTGATGCTGCTACTCCCAGCTCGGGGGTTGTAGGCAAGTTTCATCCCCGTGGCACCCCTGGACCCAGAGTGCTCCCTGACCCAGGGACTGTTCCGTGAATGTTGGCCGACTTGAAGTAACTTGAAGTTACTTTGTATCACTGGATTCCTCTCCGGCTTCAATGAAATCAAAGTTAGACTTGAACTCTGCTGTGAGGATGGAGTGAGATGACATGAGTGGGTATCTGGTGCGCAGGCCCATGAGAAGCTTCCGGAAGGCTCCTCCAGCTCTGCCAGGCAACAGCACCGTCAGATGCCCTCGAACTCAGCAAGCCTCACAGGCTGTGCTGACGTTAGGGCTTGTGGTCACTCTACAAAACACAGCAATCTGCATCATGGTGTAAACCCTGGGAATCTACTCTCTTTTTATTTTTATTTTTTTATTTTATAATACAATTCAGTTCTACATATCAGGCACGGATTCCCTTGTTCTCCCCCCTCCCACTTCCTCCCATTTCCTCCAGCCCACCCCCCATTCCCACCTCCTCCAGGGCAAAGCCTCCCCCAAGGACTGAGATCAACCTGGTAGACTCAGTCCAGGCAGGTCCAGTCCCCTCCTCCCAGGCTGAGCCAAGCGACCCTGCATAAGCCCCAGGTTTCAAACAGCCAACTCATGCACTGAGCACAGGACTTGGTCCCACTGCCTGGATGCCTCCCAAACAGATCAAGCCAATCAACTGTCTCACCCATTCAGAGGGCCTGATCCAGTTGGGGGCCCCTCAGCCATTGGTTCATAGTTCATGTGTTTCCATTCATTTGGCTATTTGTCCCTGTGCTTTATCCAACCTTGGTCTCAACAATTCTTGCTCATATAAACCCTCCTCTTTCTCACTAATTGGACTCCCGGAGCTCCACCGGAGGCCCAGCCATGGATCTCTGCATCCAGTACCCTCAAAGATACCCCCACAATAGACTGCTGGCAATGGTCGAGAGACAGCCAGAACTGACCTACTCTGGTGATGGGATGGCCAAACACCCTAATTGTCATGCTAGAAAACCCGTCCAATGACTGAGGGAATCTACTCTTTAAAATGAGATTCAGACCCCAGGGCTCTGGAGCTGAGAGGCAGGGGGATCACAGTGAGTTCTAGACAAACTGCCTCAAAAGCCAAAAGACAAACTGGGAATCTTGTGAGAGTTTACCTACCCAAGGATAAGAAGGTGGAGATGGGGTGGGAGCAAATTCTTAGATTCAGGTTTGGGGTGCAGACCTGAGGCCCCAAGTGTTCACAGTCTGGTGTGGCTGCATTGTGAATTCTCCTGCCCATTCCTTCAGGAAAAGGCAGCAAGTCTGGAGCTGTTCTCTCGCCAGGATTCAGCTGCCCTCGGAAGCTTCCCCCGGCTGCTAAACCAAGCGATGGAAAGAAAATTGAGGGTTTATGTATTTTTTAAATAAAGGGATTCTAATTCCAATAAAAAATAATGCCCTTCCATGGACAACTGCCATCTCCTCGGCTGCCTCTTCCCGTTTTAATAAAAATTTTTATTGTGTACATTAGGTTAACCAGACATAAGCGCGGCCTCGCTGTAGCTCGAGTCACTCAAGGGGAACCATTCTTGTTCATGCCAGGACTGTGAATCAGGCTTTCTGGGAGGGAAGATGAGCCACAGCCACCCTGAAGAGCAATATGGCAGCTCTCCAGAGCAGATGCTGGGAGGAGGGGGGCTCGGCCCTCAAGGGACTGTAGTTATATACATATACATACATATACATGCATATATATATACACACACATACACATTTATATATCTATATATATTCACACACACATGCATGCATATATATATATATATACACATACATACACACACACACACACACACACACACACGCACTTAGACGGGGTAAGCTATGCAGCCCAGGCTGATCCTGAACTCTAGGATTATAAGAATACATCACCACATTCAGCTAGAGTCATTTTATTCACACTTTACTTTCAAAGGATTCTGGTTTTAATGATATAGAGCCCATCTCATGTCCTATCCCTCTCTGGCTGAGTCCCAAGACCCAAAGCCAGGAGGAAGCTCACCAGAAGCTGAGGGATAGAGCTGTGATTCCCTGTGCTGTCTGAATGCATTTTTCATGGTGATATGCCTTCTGCTCAAACAGACAGGAACAGAGCTGGATGCTGGTACTGACTTTTTTTTTTTGTCTGTGTTACCTCAGGCAAATTAATTAACTTCTCTGTATTCTAGTTTCATTCATCTGTCAGATGTGGACAACACCAGCCTCTGGCATGCTTCTGAGAATCGGAGCATATGGTCATGTAGAAACCCCAGCATCAGGTTAGGCCAAGCCTACGGTCACTGTGCGGCACTGTATCGGTGGTATGCCTGTCATAGCAACAAAACCTGGCGGAAGTGACGTCGGAAGGAAAGCCTTCTTTTGGCTCAGTTTAGAAGGTGTAGTCTATCACGGCAGGGAAGGCATGGTGGCCAGAGTGAGTCAGTCCTTGGTGGTGGGAGCTTGTAGCCTCTTACATGGCATTAACCAGGAAGCAGAGTGCTCAAGCCAGTAGCCAGGCTACACTTTCCAAGGCCTGCTCCTAGACCTACATTAGCCAGCTAAACTCTAGGTCCCAAAGATTCTACAAAACAGTGTGACCAGCTAAGACCAAACGCTCAAATACACAAGGCTGTGGACACATTCAAACCCTAACAGGATATAAGATATTAAAGAAGGCTTTGTTATGGAAATGATTCTTAAATATTGCTCATATCAAACTCTATAATTTCCGATCCCATAGTAAGTGTTAGGTAAGGGGCTGGGTAGGCTGAAATGTATATAAGTTAGTTCTTGCTGTGTAACAAATACCCTGAAAGTCAGAGGTTTGAAATGCCAATCACTTCTTGTTTATAGTTCATGAAACCAGGCTAAGGATTGGCAGCTCTTCCTGGCCCAGCTGACTTTCACCATGATGGGAGTTACTGGCTGTTGATGGGTCTGGATTGCCTCTTCTAGGGCTGCTGTGCCACCAGCCATGGAGCAGAACCAAAGAGAACTGGGAAAGTCCTCCCAAGACCTCAGTTCAGGCTGGTTCCCATCCTGCTTGACTTGGGCTGTATGTCACAGAGGGTCATAAGGCCAAGCAGACTGGAGACATTCTGCAAAGTCACACGGCAGGAAGCATGGTGCTGGAGGGAAGGGCTGAGCTTAGGGACCCAAAGGGTTTGCTGGTCCAGGGGCAGCAAAGGGGAAATCCCGGGAGAGCTAGTCTTCAGGAGTCAGCTGTGCAGACCTGGGCACTTGTTCACCAGGCCTCGTGAGGCATACCCACAGAGCCCTGAGCTGCACAGCAGGGTCTTCTAGCGTAGAATGTGGGAATAGCCAGAGACTCAGTCTCCCTGACTCCAGAGCCTTGGGTAAGTGGCTAGGCAGTGAAGGAAGATGATCTTCTCAGCAACTCCTCCACAGGCGCATGGCTCAAGCGGCCGACTAATCACCTCATGCAGCCCTGATGTCCTCTTTGTCACCCCTCACCTCTGCCTCACACTGACTGAGGCTCTCTTAACCCCCAGCTCAGTGTCCCTCAAGAGCCCAGAGGCCTTGGTCACCATCCCTCAGGGGACCTGGCCCACGAGGTTCAGCTGCTTCTTCCTGCAAGAGGATGACTCCTCCAGGAGTCATAAGAGACACCCCCAATCCCTTGAGCTTCTGTGTCTGTCATGGCCTTTGTCCATCCACACACCCAAACTGGGATGTCTGGCTCATGGTCATCTGCAGGTCCTAGAGCCCTCAGGAACAAATATGGTGATGAGTGCGGGTGTGTGTGTGTGTGTGTGTGTGTGTGTGTGTGTGTGTGTGTGTGTGGAGAGAGAGAGAGAGAGAGAGAGAGAGAGAGAGAGAGAGAGAGAGAGAGAGTCACAACTGTGAAGGGCCATGCGGAGCTGACTGTGGGTCTGCCTCACTGTGGGACAAAGGCAATGCGCCATGTCCCTGTCCTGCAAGAATCAAGAGAAGAGGGTGATTTTAGATTGGGCAACTCTAGCAACCCTGCTCAACCACCGCTCACCAGCTATGTGGCAGGGAGAAGTCTCTTGTCCCCACCCTGAGCCTCACACAAAGATGGGGAGCCTCAACTACTCCTATCTTAGAGCTGGCCAGCTCTGAACAGTCCATGAACCATCACCAACTAAAGGGAGAGGTGACTGCAGCCAGCTTCCTCGGACCCTCCTATGGACTTGGGAAGCCACAGCGTAGTTTAGAACTAGCCTTTGGGGTGTTTTCCTAAACCCAGTTTCTCCCTTTGCCCTTGGATTGACTCTGTACTCAGAAAGATCTTTGAAATCCCAAACTGGCTCATGTTATTTTCAGCCCCATGCCCTTCCAAAGCCTGCCTACTACAACAGACACACTCCCTACCTCCCTACCTGGACCTCACGCTGCTCTGTCACTCAGATGACAGGTTGCCACATAGGGCTATATACCATGAGGTTTGTAGGCTTTTTTGTATGTGTGTATACATACGTACACACGTGTTCTGCATGTGCACATAAGTGCATACTCACATGTATGCATGTGCATGCTGAAAAACAGAGGTCAATGTCGGATATCTTCCTCAATCACTCTCTGCCTTGTTTTTTAAGGCAGGGTCTTTCACTGAGTCTGAAACTCATGAACTCAGCTGGACTGGCTGGGCAGCAGCCCCTAGGGAATCCCACTGTCTCTGTCTCCCCAGCACTGGATTATAGGTGCCTGGGTTGGTTGGTTTTTCATTGCAGTTGGTTTTGTTTTTCCATGGGCTCTGGAGAACTGAACGTGGGTCCTCATGCTTTCATGGTGAGCACTTCACTGCCCGAGCCATCTCTCCTGTCCCTTGCGAACCTTTTGAAAACCCAAAGATGCCTCGTCTGACTCATCTCGTCTTCACAAGGATCCTCTAATACGGAGAGAGTCGTAGCCCCATTTCCTATGAGGACAGCAGAGCTCCAAGAGCTGAAGAAACTTGCCTGGAGCCACACAGCTAGTGGAACCCAGTCTGGGACCAGTCCCCTTCCCAGTGCTGTGCCTGCCCATAGAGGAGTGCCAGATGGTTGTGGGATGCCCATCTGTGTCCCCCAGGTGATGGGGCAGGGCTGTGCTTATGGTGGCCCACTCTCAACCACAGAAGATTCATCACGAGAGCAATGGGCATGGATAGTATGAGATCCTCACAGGGAGCCATGAAAAAGTGGACAGTCAAGGTCACAGGGAGCCATGTCATTTGCATGCTAATGGCAAGGCCAGTATGGAAGGCTGGAACCGGAGCACTGGTTGGTACCTGGCATCAATCATGGGCTTCATCTTCAGGGCATTTCCAGCTTCACAAATCCTGACGCTGGAGCAGGGCTCTTCTCTAGCTTGGAGCAGATGTTAATTTGCATGCAGAGCCTCCATTTGTCGATGGTTCCCATTATCCCTATAATTGCCCCCACATACAGGGCTCGATAGAGTTATAAAGCTGTCCTTTGGGAGCTCCAAGTCAATAACAGGGCTATTGATCAGGTGTGGAAATGGTCTCCCGACACTCTTACTGCCCAGAAGGAAAGTCCCCTGTGGAATCGTGGGTACAGGCTCAAGTCTCCCTGAACCTACATGCTAGAGGAGGCCATTTTTTTTTAATTGAAGGCAATCTGGGAAGGCCCCTGAACACCAGGGAGCTTGTCCAGGTATCTGGAGGCTCTCTAAAAATGTACCTTGGTAACCGGGGGTGGTGGCACATGCCTATAATCCCAGCACTCTGGAGGCTGAGTCAGGAGGATTGTCATTGCAAGCTTGAGGCTATATCCCAAGATTGTGTCAATAAATAAACAAATGAATACATTAGTAAATAACAAAAACAAAGAACATCCCTGGGTGGCCGTCAAGTGGGTCATTCTAGTCCATGTGTGGCAAGGACAGCATTCGGGGACTTCAGTCTCTTCTCTCTCATTCTCTCAGCATGTGACCTTGAGCAAGTCAATCTTTGTAAGCCTCTATTTCTCTTTAGGTGAAATGGAGGGTATACTAATTCCTTTGCCTCTCTCATGAGGGTGTTGGAAGGATTAAAGGTCATCGACATCTGTGTTCTTCAGGAAAGCAGCCTCTCGTAGATTGTCCACGATCCAGGGTTTGACGGTACACTCGTGCACATATGAACAGCACTGACTGGGCTCAGTGGGCTGTGAAAAGAGGACAGGAAGTTGGGAAGGGGTGAGAGGGGTCTGAGAGGAGTTGGAGGAACAGTGGGAGGTAGATATGATCAAAATACATTGTATACAAGTATAAAATTCTCAAGAGATGAATAAAACCAGTAGATAAAGACATTTATTTCCGCTAAAATGAAAAATAAAGGGTGCTTCTGATGTGTGGAAGCCCCTTGGGAGAACCTCCACACTGTGGCCTCAGCAGCAGCCCTTTGAAGATTTGTGCCATATCAGCATCCATGACCCCACTGACACATATCTCTGTGTGCTCCGTGTTTCAGATTTAATGGGTCACGATGGAGTCTGACTTCCTCAGTGACAGTGACAAGACTGGCTAGGAATGACATTTGGAGAGTCATCGGTCTGTTCTAGGTCTGGCGATTTGTTTCACCCTTGCAGCCTCATTTTGCTCAGCTATGACCATTCCGGACCCAGCAAGTGTGTGAGGAGGAGAATGAGGGAAAGATGCCAAGAGCTGAGGCTATTTTCTTGGACCTGGTACTTCCCCCCACGAAGGCCCTTGTTTCTGAGCTCTGAAGGGTTTTCTCTTATGTGCCCATGGGTTAGAGGTCAGAGGTCAGAAGTTGTCTTTCATCCATGCTCGGCTTCAGTGTATGCAAAGTTACTGGAAGTTCCCGATCAGCGGGACTGCCATGTTGCTGCTAAGGCTAAAGTCATAGGAACATGGTAAGAGAGTTCCTGAGAGGCAGCTAGCAGAACATGCCCACAGCCTTTCCCTTTTCAGAGTCCTCCAGGGAGATGTCTACGAAAACGGTTATCAGCAAACATCCCCTCTCCACCGTAAGAGCCAGTGTGGGCTTCAAGCGTGTCGCCAGGCAAGCCTCCGCCCTGCCAAGCTGTCTTTACCTAGCCTACCCCCCACTCCCTCGTTCTCTCTCCCAGGGCAAGTTTAATAAGCCAATATCAAAACCATCTATGCCCAGAGCTTTCAAAGATTTAAGACTTTTAAATGTGAAGCACCTCATTATATCTGACTATTTTCAATAAAAAAAGAGTCCCGATAAGGCTCTGATATGACACCAGTTATCAGCAGGATTTGTTTGACGTTGATTTGAAATGGGCACTGCTTGCTTTGGGGGTAATGGAATCAAACACTTGGCAACTGCATGGTGCAAGTAGATCGCTTTTCAGGTGTGGACACTGAGATGGAGGGAGACTGTGTTTGGGGTTTACCAAAATAAAGCTCCCTTGTACGGTGTGGCACACAGCGCTGGCTCCATGGACAATTGACTTCCTTCCCTATCAACCAGCTACAATGTTTACCTTCTTATTCCAACCATTTCCAAACCATTAAAACTAAGAGGATTAGCATCATGTTTCAGCCAAGGTGTACTTTTATTTCAGCAAATACTTCTTTCACTCTCGAGGGGATTAAAGGTCTAAAAGAAATGGTGCCTTTATGTGACACACTGTGTCACACAGGTTAATATATATATTTTAGAGACTATATTGTCCTTGTCTGGTGAAAGTGAATTTTGAAAAGAGTTAAGTTTCAGGACAAACAGCATAAATGGTGAAGATTCCTGAAAGTCAGAACCAGGTTTCCTGCCCTGTGAATGCTTGTAAGGGTATCAGTAAGGATCCAGGAGAGCAATGATTACCTCCACCCTGAGCAGGCCTGCTAAACCACATGACTGAGATGGAGCTTTCAAACATGTGTGAGTGCTGAGATCCTGGCTGGAGGAGGCATGCCCTTGTGCCTTTACCCACTTCTGCGGGTCCTGGGAGTCTAAATTTCAAGACTTAACCACTTTCTCCTGTGGCTTGCTGGTTTTTGAGACAGGGTCTTCCTGAACTTTGGAGGCTGGCCTTGAACTCAACACATCCTCCTGTTCAGACCCACCACCCCCACCCAAGTGCTGGGATTTAGGATCACGGGCTCTCGTTCTCAGCTCATTCACTCTTTCTTTATTCCTTCCCTCCTCCCTCCCTCCGTTCCTCCCCCCATTGTTTCCTCCTCTTCTGCTCTTCTCCCTTCAACTTTTAGTGTGTGTGTGTGTGTGTGTGTGTGTGTGTGTGTGTGTTTCCTACAGCCTATGTGTGGAGGTTGGAGAATGGCCTTTAAGTTAGTGCTCTCTTTCTACCTTGGGTCTTGGGGATCAAACTCAGGTCATTGGGCTAATGTGACAGGCATCTCTACCCGCTGAAGTGGCTCTCTGGCTCTCTACCTACTTACTTTTTTTAAATGAGAATTTTATATAAAATCAACTCGAAAAAGTCACAGCTGTGTCATGTCCCCTCAAAACTCACATTCTGTTGGGTGCTCTTTGTACATGTGTCTTTATTCATCTCACAGTTACCTTAAAGACCTACACATGTGATTTACAAGATATGGTCTCACAACCTAAAAATCGACTCAGAATTCATCAGAAACACAAAATCCCAAGACCCATGATAGAGCTAAATTTTTGGAACTCTAGAGCAGGATCTTATGACAGCCTCCCCAACCCCAGCTAACTTAGGAGGTAGAGAACAACTGATTCAGGACAAATACCTGTTTTAGAGTTATGTTGCCTAAGCATTCATGTTAGCTTTGTCACAGCAATAGAAAATTAACTAAGACAAACACTTATAAATTTTAAGTACTAGTGACCTGTGCAAAAATGTCAAAGGGCCAAACATACATGTAACTGGAATTTCTGAAGGAAGGAGCCAGTGAAGATACAAGGAAGTAATACTTCAAGTAAATACTTGAAGTAAAACACTATTTTCAAAATTTTATAAAAACTATAAATCCATATAGCTAAACATATCAATAAGCTACAAGCATGAGAAACATAAAGAAATCTAAACCCAGTGATATCATATTCAAACTATTTAAAAATCATCAATAAAGAGAAAATATTAAAAAGAAACCAGAGAGAAAGAAATACAGCACAATAGAAGAATAAACCTAGGTGACAGCATATTCTTCATTGAAAAAAAATGCTAAGAGACAGTGGAGACATATCTTAAATGAATAGGGAAACTGATATTCTAGAATTATCTGCCCAACAAATACGTTTTCCAGAATTTAAGGCAAAAAGGAATTTTGAAAACATGCAAAAGTCAAAAGAAAATCTTTGCTGGATTCAAACTGTAGAAGGTATTTATGGTGGCTAATCTTGGTTGTCAACTTGACTGGTTCTAGAATCAACTAAGACACAAACTGGGAGGGACTTCCTTGATCCAGCTATTTTAAGGGGGAAGACAGAGCTGAAATGTGGGCAACACCTTTAGGTGGCAGCCGAGATGAAGGGTCCTGGAAGAAGGAACACTTCACTTTTGCCTGCTTGCCTTCACTCTTGCTGGTAAGTTCATCTATCCTGCGGCTGCAGCATTCCTTTAATGATATTATAACCAGTTTTCTTGGGATTCCAGTATAGACTGAAGACCAGTGGCTCTCTGAGAATTCTCAAGGCCTTTCGGCCCAGCTTGGGACCACTGAGAGAGCTACACTACCCTGTGAACTGAACAACTATCAGATTCTTAGCCTCTTTAGTATGGGATATCCATTGTTGGACTACCAAGACCATATCATGTAGGCCAATCCAATAAATTCTTGTGTGTGTGTGTGTGTGTGTGTGTGTGTGTGTGTGTGTGTGTGTGTGTGTGTGTGTGTAGAATCTTAGGAATATATACATAGAGCAAAATGGGCTACTTAGACCAAATATAAAGATAACACATGATAAATTTTGGCTCCCAACCTATAACATTTTAGCTTTCTACAATCACAGACATTCTAACCAATTAGTCACCCCTGTAGAAACCATACACAAGTATGACACCTTCTCTGGGAATTCAAGTTTATGGTTCATCCATCTATCCGTGCCTCCTCCCCATTAACCAAGCATCAAACTTCATGCATGTGGAGTTCTTCCTCTCCTTCCCCTCTTACTCCTCCACCTCCTTCTTCCTCCCCAAAGAAGTAAAGGTAGCAGATGAAGGAAGGAAGCATCCCAAGAAACAAAACATCTACATACACCTTTGTTCTCAGTCAGACCGAATAAATGTGATTTCCCTGTCTGCAGACTCTTTTTATAATGAAGACATATCTCCAAGGGAAGATGAGATGCTCCAAACTACAGATCCCTGTGAGAGAGCAAGTTTATGAAGTCCTTCCAATTAGGAAAAACAAAGAAAGCTATCTGTCAAGGCACTTTTAAACACATTGGTGGAAACATCAGGCAGGTAGATTGCACAAAGCAGGGAGATCATTGTTCTGAGTCTCAAAGGCTGTCTGGTGACATTCTTAGCTTTGGGGTTGATCAACCACAAATAGGTAATTTACAAGAAAAAGTTTATTTCGGTTCATAATTGTGGGTGCTAAACGTGCAAGATCTGGTGAGGGCATGATGTTGCTTTGCCTTGTGGGACAAAGAAGAGGAATGGCAAATGGGAGCATGTAACAGAGACAGAACAAGGAGAGACGGTCAACGTAGCAGTCACCTTTATATTGCCATGTGATAAGACACCATAACTAAGGTAACATAAAAAAAAAGAGTTTGTTGGGATTTACAGATTCAGAGGCAACAGGCAGGCAGGTATGGAGCTGGAGCAGTAGCAGAGAGCTTACATCTGATCCAAAAGTACAAAGCAGAGAGAACTAACGGAATGATGTGGGCTTTTGAAATCGTGTAAGACAGTGCTTTCTGGCTCACTTTCTTAGTCATGCTTAGCTAGATTTATTTTCACACAACCCAGGTCCACCACCTGGCGATGGTGCTACCCACAGTGGCCTGGGGCTGCTTACATCAATCATCTATTGAAACAATATCTCACATACATGACCACAGACCACAGACCAATCTGATCTAGGCAATTACTCAATTGTAGTTCTCTCTTCCTGGTTGACTCTAGATTGTATGAACTTGATGGAAACTAACCAGTACAGGAACTGAGACCTGGTATACATTTGGTTGGACAAGAGCAGAGTGAATCCATAGCAGAAGGCAACTGAATCATGAGAGCAGACACTTCATTAATGGAATCAATGTCTTTATAAGAGAAGCCCCAGATGGCTGCCTTGTCTCTTCTACCGTGTGACCATGTAACTAAAAGTTACTATCAATGAACCAAGACTCTCACTAGGCCTGGAGTCTGCCAGCCCTTGGATCTTGGACTTTTGAGTCTCCAGAACTGTAGGAAATACATTTCTGTTGTGTTTAAGGTACTTGGGTTATGGCCTTTCACTACAGCAGACTGAACACAGGAAGGAAAGCTTCCTATCATTATCCACTGTCCTTCCTGGAGAGCTCTGCCCTCCCTTCTTCGTCCAGCTTCATCCAACTCAGCCTGAACTTCAGCCCAGGGTCTGCCCCACAGTGAAGCCTCCTCCGGCAGTGGTGTGTGTGTGTGTGTGTGTGTGTGTGTGTGTGTGTGTGTGTGTGTTTTTAATGACCCTAAGTCCCATGTGGACAGGCATCACATTCTTCCTGTCTTTTTCTCATGATTATCACAATGAATGACACATAGTAGGTGCTAAATAAATAACCACTGAACTGAACTAAAGATGTGCCGTGATATATTGTAGAGACCCCAAGGTCAGATAGCATGTTGCCTAAACATCAATTACCATCTTGTTGGTTGGGAGGCCATCTTGATCATCTTTGAATTCTCAACCCTTCCACCAAGACCTGGTGTCCAGAACTGGGTGATTTAATGCTGTGTGTACATGTGTCTGTCCCTCCATGCAGTCAGAAGCCATGTAAAGTCAGTGCCCAGAAAAGCCTGAAGTGACAGTGTTCTATCTGGTTGTTGTTGTTGTTGTTGTTACAGCTACAGAATACTCTGTCAAAAGACAATTTAAGGGAGAAAGGGCTTGTTTTAGCTCACAGTTCCAAGGGATACAGTCCATCATGATGGGGAAGACATGGCAGTGGGAGAAGGAAGCTGGGTCATCATATTTCACCTCACACAGGAAGTAACAGGGGGAGAAGGAGAAGAAGGACGAGAAGGAGAAGAAGAGGAAGAAGAGAGTAGAGGGAGAGAAAGAAAACAGGAAGTGGGACAAGGTTCTAAAACTTCAAGGACTGACCCCGGTGACATACTTCCTCCAGCAAGATTCTACCTCCTAGAGGTTTCATAACTTTCCCCAAAAGTGCCACCAGCTGGGAACAAAGTGTTCAGACAAACGAGCCTGTGGGGACATTTCATCGAGGTAGTGTGGCTCAAGGAAAGCATTGGGGTCAGCAGCCCTACTGGAAGTCACTCAGCTGTGTGACCATGGGGCAGGTGCTCTGCCTATCTGAACCCTGCTAGAACCCAGGCATCAACTACAGACTCATAAATAGCCAGATTGTTAATGGGCCCCAAAACCCCATCCCTATATACCTATGTCTCCTGAGTTTCATTTCTTTAAGGAACGCCCCCCCCCATCCCCATGGTAATATCTCACTGAAACTCTGAACATCTCCTTAAGACGCAAAGGTCATTTCACATGGAGCCTGGTCTCCAAGGTAGGAGAAGGCACCCCACTGCCACATTTCTTACTTTACTCTGGCTGTGAAGCAGCTTGCCCCCATGGCTCTTCTCTGTGTGGCTGGCATTGACATTTTTCAAGGCTTCTTGCTCCAAGGTACCAAGTTAGCTTCCAAACAAGGTGTTCCCCTCCCACTCCATCTGAAGAGCCTCTGGGGAGCAAGGAGCTCCAGTGTCCTTCCCCTCCACCTGCCAGGCCAGGGGACACTTACAGAAGAGAACAAGGAAAGAGACCTGGAGAGGTCCAGATCCACAAGGGCAGAGAGGCGTTTTAAAATGAAGGTGACCTCCAGCTGCAGCTGGCAGAGGTTGGAAGGACAGAACAATAACAACTCTGTTCCTAGAGTGCACCCTCATCTCACCTAATACACCGCAGTCCCAGACTAAATGTACTGCTCACATCCACATGGGGGAGATGGGAAAAGCATCGCCGAATAGTCGCGCATCTCTTCAGGGGATCACACAGCCCAGGATGAGAGTTTGTAGCAGTCTTCAGGTTAAAAACTACAGATGGCAGCCACATGTCAGTCATGCCTGCATCCATTCGGTCGTCTTGCTACTGAGAGCCTTCTCCCACCATGCTAGATGTGGGACAGACAGGTAGAACAGAGCTTGCTCTTGGGCTGGTGAGATGGCTCAGAGAGAAAGGTGCTTGCTACCAAACCTGATGATCTCCAAGATACCGCCCCCCCCCCCTGCCATGATGAAAGGAGGAAACCAGCTCCTGAAGGCTGTCCTCTGACCTGGACATGTGCTCCATGGCAGGCACACAAATACACGTAAATTAAAAAGTAAATTACAATTTAAATTTCATTTTTTACAGGCTGCTTTCCTACCTAGTGGAAAAATACAGTGACAAATAATCACCCAGAGAAACGTACAGTTACAAACTGTGATGTGCAGTGGGCAAGTGGGTGAAAGGCCCCGGATCCACAGCACAGGTAAGATGTCTTCCGGGAAAGAGCACTGCATAGCACCAACAGCTTGCTCAGTGACCGTGGGGTGACTTTGATGTGGGTCTACCAAGGAAGAAGGCAGTCTGTGTGTCTGTCTGTGTACAAACACCAGGGCTGTGAGGCAAGAGCAGGGGCAGAGAGAGAAGAGTGTGCACGCATAGAGAGAGGAGCTGGGTGCAGAGAGAGGTGGGGAGGGAGAGAGAGAGAGAGAGAGAGAGAGAGAGAGAGAGAGAGAGAGACAGAGACAGAGACAGAGACAGAGAGAGAGAGAGAGGGAGGAGCAGGCGGGTACACAGAAAAGCAGAGCTCAGAGCCTGACAAGCCTCTGATTCTGCCCAAATGATAACTTGCTGAGGGAAATGACCTTGCAGCTTCCAGGCTTTTCATCTAATTGCAAACCAGGCAACCTTAGCCACAGCGAGATCTGCAGATAGCCCACACTGTCATCGCCTTGCCTGGCCTTGCTGGCACCTGCCCTGCTCCATACCCTGGAGTAAAGGCACACATGTGCCTTCAGGACACCCAGCTGTTGGTGCTGCACTCACTGCCTAAAACCCTTTGAGTGTGTGAGCGCTGAGAATCCAGCAGGGAACATGGGTCCTAACTTAGACCCTGGGGCGGGGGTGGGGTGGGGGGCGCGGGAGGGCAGCAGTTTAACACAGAAGCATGTTTGAGGGCACAAAGCCACTTCGACACCCTCCTGCAAGGCTCTGGGAAAAAGTCACCAGTGCTCCTGTGGGACCCAAGTGTGGGGACCCAAGAAAGGAGTTTCAGAGAAGTCTAGGAATGCAGCCTGGCATTCATGCTAGAAGCTCCAGACTGGTCTGTGTTATTGTGCCATGCTGCCTTTCCCACCTACAAAGGTGAGTGTGGATCCCAGGAGACAGGGGAGGTGTTGAGGAGCGGAGAGTGTGGGTTGTGAAAAGTGGCTGATCTTGAGTCAAGAGCCGTCTTCAATAGGCAGGAGACAGACCCTTGCTTTCTCTGTTACATAAGATGGGTGTCTATATATAAATGCAGACACTCTATAAAAGATGGAAGGCGCAAAGGGATAAAGAGGAGAGTAATCCTCACCAGCAATCTCAAGGTGATGTGCGAGCTCTCTCCAGGCCAGGAACACACTTACCCAGGCACACGTACACATCTATTCATGAAAATGGACTCTACTGTGCAATGCTTTGTCACTTGGCAAAATGTAGAATATACTTCTGAACTACCATTTTCATGGCGGCATAATGTAGCAAATGGTTAGCCACAATTCAACTAACACACTACCTATTTATTATAAGGCATCTAACTTATTTCCCAATTCAGCATCCCATAAGGAGCATCCTTGAAGCTAAATCAGGACGTTGAAGGACTGGGGATAGGACCCCATTGGTAGAGTGTTTGCTAACATGCACAGGGGCCTGGGTTTGATCTTCACTGCTGCATAAGCAGGACATGGTAGTATGCCTGTAATCTCAGCACTTAGGGGAAATGAAGGCAGAAGAATCAGGAGTTCATCTACATAGGAAGCTCAGGGCCGGGCTGGGTGTGCAAGCATATATATATATATGTACACACATACCTCTGCATAGTATGTGTGTGCATGCAGTCTGAGCTCTTTTTTAGGAGCCCAGAAGTTCAGGGGCCAGTTGCATTAACCAGTGAAAGGGGCATAGTGTCTGTCTCCTCATTTAGTATCAGAGTCCCAGGTCTGGGTCAGAGCAGCTGTGACGTGCTAATGGAAAGATGTCTTTATTTTGGAGGTATCATTAACTCTCGAGAGTATTTCAGCAAAGAGCCCTTCAGTTTAGTCCCTCATGAGCCAATTCCAGCATTAGTTCAGTCAGAACTGCCTTTGACTGACATGCCCACCTCCATCCTATTGCTAAGTATCTATCGAGTGTCTCTGGGAAAGAGAGAGGGCTGACACATCCTAGTCCAGGCTGAGTGAGAGCCTAAACCCTTTCAACTCCAGCAACCAATAAGTCGTAGCAAACAATAGCCTCACTTTTGTTTCTGGAAAGTTCTCCTTGCTCCTTTGATTCATGAGGCCAAACGCAGCGGCACAACTTCAGGAAGACCGGAAACTCTGTTTAATTATTATGACAGTGCCTGGGCTTCCCTTTATGACCTTGAAGGTGACATGTCTGAGCTGGCTAGCCTGGAGCCTGGAAGCTCCATGAGCCAAGACGAGGGAGGAATTTAAATTCCTAAATGCCAGCTGTAGAGAGGGTAACACGAAGGAAGGATCGTTCTCAAAGGCAACGAGTGAACTGCCCAGAAGTTCCAGTAAAGGATCTTGTGGAATTCACTCCAGCTCGGGCTGACCCCAAACACTGTCTTAAACTGCAGGCCTCTGCCTCAACCACTAGATGAAGCCAGTAGCCCCCAACTCTGCAAACAGGGCTTGTTTGCTAAGATCATTGGGGGTGTGTGTGTAAGTGTTCTATATCTAGCTCTCTTTGAGAAGTAGCACTTGGCCGTTTGACACACCACCACTGTGCTCCAGACACGGGACAGCACACAGGAAAAATAAAGCTAGGTAGGAGGAAGGTGGCTGTGTCTCCAGGAGCTCCAGTGAGCTGGCAGGTTCTCAGCAAAGGCAGAATAGAGGCAAAGCCAACCTCGAGGACTCTAGAAGTGAAGGCTGAGTCCGGCTGGCCCAGGCCTCAAAAGAAATGCTAGCAGCATTTTCCCCTGCTGGCTCCATGCCCTGGGCTGAACACTGTAATGAGCCACCCAGATCCTCTCAGGGTCACGGTGCTTGTGATGTTTGAATGAGAAGTCCCCTGTAGTCAGGGCATTTGACAACTTAGTTCCCAGTGGGTGGCTGTTTGGGGAGGTTTGGGAGGTGCTCCCTTTCTGGAGGAATAATGTCACTGGGAGTAGGCTTTGAGGTTTCAAATGATTCATGCCATTTGGTGTTCGCTTTCTCTGTTTCCTGCTTGTGGTTCGAGATGTGATCTCTCAGCTGCTGCTCCAGTCACTGACATGCCTGATGCTTCACTTCCCCTCACTCCCTTCTCACTTCCACCCTCATTCCTCCCTCACATCCCCCTCATTTCTACCCTCACTCCTTCACTTCCTCCTTATTTCTACCCTTATTTCCCCTCACTTCCCCCCACTTCTGCCCTCACTTCCTCCCTCACTTCCCCACTCACTTCTCCCTCACTTCTACCCTCACTTCCACCCTCATTTCCCCCTTACTTCCCCCCTCACTTCCTCCCTTGCTTCCCCCTCACTTCCACCCTCACTCCTCAGGTCAGCTTCTCCCTCAGCCCACCCAACTCTACTTCCCAGAATATCTAAGAACCCACTCTACCCTGCCCAGGGCACCTGCAGTCAATTCCTTCTGAGACCCTGCTTCCTGGAGGCCTCATCTAAGATGCTGGCCTATGATATTCTTAAATGTTCTGGATCCTACAGCTTGCTAAGCACATGGACCATTCTAGCCATCAGTCCTCACATGACTCTGGAAGGGCAGCTTTAACCTTTTCAATGTAAGGAAAATCTTAGAGAAGCTAAGATTTCAAAAATCTGTCCGAAGTCACGGAGGTACATACACACATCAGACCTGGAATCCAGAGTGACTGTCAAACCTGATTCTCTGATATTCCATCTAATACACCCCACTCTTCAAAGCTAAGCTAATTTCTACCCTCTTCAGGGTTCTATCCAGGGTCTCCGCTGTGGCCTTATTGTCTCACCGTGATTTCCTCTACCATGTTAGGATGTAGCAAGGAAATACTCTGTAGACGCTGGACAGAGACTAGCGCCTTGCTCTTGTATTTTCCACCACCTATAACTATGAGCCAAATAAGCATCTATTCTTTATAAGTTACCCATTCTCAGGTATTTTGTGGTAGCAATAGAAAATACACCAAGACCATCTCCTTATGATGTTCTCACTCCCTCTCCCCTCCCCATCTCTGTATAGCTCCTTGTTAAACTTCTCTATGCCAGCTGCATTCTGCCTTCTATATGAGTTCTGAGACCATATCCCACACATGGAGGGAGAGCCATGTCACATGCAATGCTGGGTCGGCTCTCTGCCCTGCCTGGCAAGGAACAGATGAGTGGGAGATGCTTAGATTGCTGAGCCGTGTAGCTCCTCACACACATAGGATCTCCATCGTCTTAGAGCTTCTGGACTACACAGTTTGTGAAAATACACGTGTGTTCTCGAATGTGTGTGACATATTTAATCTTCAACAGCCATGTTATCAATGCAGTATCTAAGGATACACAAACACACTGGATTCAACTTGTGGGTTTAAAGAGATTTCTAGAAACAACAAGAATCTTTGTTGTCATTTTTGACTGTGACTGTTTTTTCTTTAAACACACAAATAAATCTAGGGACATTAAGTTCTGAACCAGAGAAAGGCCTAAAGGAATCATTAAATGTAAAAATGAAAAAACTCATCTCCTACCTTTGGCATCAAGCTGCCAGGTCACAGGTCACCTGACTGAGTAATCAGTCCCCAGCTGGTTTCTCATGACTTACGTTTTCCTTTGTATAAAATCATTATTGTCTTGCCACTTTGCAAGGGTGAAGAGCACCAGTTCATTGAGTGCATTGCAACGGTCACTGGCCTGGACAGTAAGAAGAGTGCAGTCTGTAGCTAGTGCCACCATCTGCCTCCTGGACAGAGCCCTTGTGTGTGCAGCCATTAAGCTAAGCATTGTTGAGATACAATTTGATCCTCCCTAAAATAAGTGCCATCACCACTCCCATTTTAGGAACACAGAAATAGACGGTGCAAATTGCCCCAAGTGATCACCCTGGGAGTGAAAAGCCAAGACCCCGGGCAGACCTACAACTGTACATCTTCCCAGATGAAACAGCAGCTGGTGGTCCCCAAGTGAGAGCCTGGATTCTCGCCCACCCCAGAATTTGGAAGAGGCCAATGAAGAGCAAACAATGGCCATCACAAGTAGTCTTTGCTGCTGCCTAGTTCTCTGGCGTCTCCTGTGGGAGAATCATCCTTACTGTCCTCCTGTTTCTGCGTGTCTTAGGAAGAGGGATTCGCAACTGTCTTTGCTCCAGACTCTTCACTACTTGTACTGCAGCCAGCCTTAGAAGGGCAAGAGCTTTGCAGGCTTCACAAGTAGAGCTGTCAACTGACTGGTACAGTGGTATAATTAAAGAATGATACCAGTTTCAGGGCACAGTTCAGGTAAGCCTGTTGCCCGTGATAAGAACTCCTGTTGCCCAAAGCATCCACTCTGCTTCAATAGTGTTGCTCCTTATCTGCACTGGGCAACCCTGTCCACATTCCACTGCCCTGGGGAAACTATGGCTGGGAGATCCCGTGCACACACACTGACTTGGCATTCATGAAACATCTGTCAGGTCTCTTACCTGTGCTCCCTTCCATCTGTGGTGAGCTGCACAAGACCTGCACAAGGTCAAGCCAGGCAAAAGGGCAGCATGGATGTGGCGGGGTCTCAGAGGAGGAGCTCTTGGGAGTTGAAGGAAGCTATTAGCCGTTGATGTTGATGGCTTCTGAGAGAGGGAGAGTCACTTCCCCTTTGGGAATGTGGCCATGGCAGGTTGCTCATGCCCCAGCGGATGGCCCACACTCACCACTCGCGTGCACATGGGCATCGTTAATTAGACTCAGGGGGTGATTAATAATCATTAAAAGGTGGACATGAGGCTGGAAGGGAGATGGAGTGGAGTCACTAAGAGGAGTTGCAGGCAGGTAGTAAGTGGATACGGTCAGTAAAAAAAGTATGAAACTTTCAAAGAGTAAAATGTGTTTTTTTTTTTAAAGTCTTTCATCTATTTCCAATGTGGTTGGCTCTATCCACAGCACTTACACTGCAGCATTTAAGTCCCCAGGTCCCTGACTTTGCCGTACTTTCTCACTTGCATTTATCAACTTCTCCGGCGCTGTTTGCTGTGCTGATGTGTTGTGTTTCTAGCTTTTGTCTGCTTGCTCCAGCTGGGACAGGAGCCCTGGAAGGGATTTGTGTGCTTTGTTCAAGGGAGCCTCAGTAAATAGAAGTTCAATAAATGAATGAATGGACTTGACTTTGTGTTGCACAAATTCTAAATGGTCTTCATAAAAACCCCAGAGCCAGATATCTGGATAAATACTGAAAGATCAGAGAGACAAGGGAACAAGCCACAGGTACTTCTCACCTTGCCAACTCCATGAATCCTCTGACTGAATGTCTCTGAGTCCTCAGCCCAAAGGGGTCCAGCTGGAAAACTTCCAGTCAAAAAAGCTCTCCAACTGAAAAAGGCTTAGTTCCTGTCTCCTCACACCTTGTATACCTTTCTTCACTCAGCCATATCACTTCCTGTCTAGTGCTGGGATTAAAGGCGTGTGTGCTTCCCAAATTCTGGTAGCAAAGGCATGAGATCTCAAGTGCTGGCATTAAAGGTGTGTGCCACCACTGCCTGGCTCTGTTTCTCTCCTAGACTGAGTCAATCTCATATAGTTCAGGGTGGCTTTGAACTCACAGAGATCCAGATGGATCTCTGCCTCCCGAGTGCTAGGATTAAAAGTGTGTACCACCACTGCCTGGCCTCTTGTTTAATCTAGTGGCTTGTTCTGTTTTCTGACCTTCAGGCAAATTTTATTAGGGTACACAACATATCACCACAACTTTGTGCATCTCAGGGAAAGCTACAACTTTAGATCTCATAGCCATCCAAATAAGAGCTTTGGTGGCTTTCTGTGGCTTGAGTCATTCCTGAAATCCTGGGGGCTTCATAGACGTAGCACATTAATCTTCCTCTGTGATTACCTGACATAGTCATAATTTTACTTTGTCAACTGTTTCAGCTTAATTTTATTCTTTAATCACTCACTCATTCATTTAATCAATTAAGAGTTCTCAAAGTCTCCTGGGCCTAGACACTCAGAGCTTTGGGAAGGGTTCTAGAAGAAGCCAGGAGCATGTGCAAACAAAGGTGGTACTCCATTCAAAGAAGCTCTAAATTTCTGACAGCAAGGGTGTTGGGAGGGACAGAGGGAGACAAGACTCTCTGGGTGACTTGGGCTCTTCAGCAGGTAACAAGTCCACAGAACCTAAAAACTCTCTGTGTCTGTGGGGTTGAGGTCCTGGGATACCCAAAGCCTGGATCCTGACTTGCTTTCTGTTGCCGTGATAAATGTCATGACCAAAAGCAGCTTGGGAGGAAAGGTTTTATTTAGCTTTCACATCCTGATCACAATCTATCTTGAGGGAAGCTAAGGCAGGAACACAAGGCAGGAACCTGGAGGCAGGAACTGAAGCAGATTCCAGGAAGGAGTGCTACTTTCTGGCTTGCTCCCCATGGCTTGCTCAGCCTGCTTTCTTTTACAACCTGGAACAATCTACCCTGCACGGAGTTGGCACCACCCATGGTGGGCTGGGCCTTCCCCCATCAGTTCCCCACAGAAACTCCCTTAAAGCTACTCTCAGAAGTTTTTCTCTTAGGTGATTTTAGATTCGTCAACTTGACAGTCGAGATGCATCATCACAGCATGTATGTGGCCTGGAGGGATGTTGGCTCACTGGGTTCAGAAGATGCTTATTGGGTGGGGTGTGGCCACATGGGATTTAGGGAGAAAGGATGAGACATAAGCTACTTAGGAAAGCAGTTGAGCTAACCCGGAGCTCACTTACTGCTTCATCCTTGGGAACTAGCCCAGCATGTAATGGTACTTAGTAAATATTGACCCAACAAGTAAATGGAGAACTAAAATGAGAGACAAGCCTGTCACATAGGAAAGCTATCCAGTGTAAGGATCCTCTGCTAAACTCAAGTTCCCTCTGGACAAAGGTAGGTCTGGACCTCTGCAGAGCCCAGTGTCTAGTACCAATCTGGGTCCTGACATCTCTCTTTACACGTGTCTAGCTAAAGATACTCAAACTTGGGTAGGCTCTAGGGGGATGTGCAGCAAAGGGTGACATCATTCAGGGAAAGCAAGGAGGAAGCCAGGCTCTTTGCTCAGCTGTGAGATCCTGAGAAAAGACACACAAGTGTGATAGCCTTGGAACACATGATTGGAGTGAGCCAGACAAGGTTAGGGACCTGTGACAGTTTCTCTGTAGACAGTGTACAAGATGGGCCTTGTGCCCATACCTCGGGTTTCCTCCTTCCATCTTAAATGAAAGTGTCCCCACCCAGCCATGTTGGTTAGAAATTAAATTAAGAGGATCCCTAGTATGGAAAGCAGGTCTTACTCTCTTCAACTGATCAGTGTGCTCTGGTGAACACATAGCCTTGAACAAGAGGAGAGTGGTCACTTAGGAGGAGCAGGAAATCTCTCCACTCTCATAAAGGGACAGATACTGGCAGCTGTGGATGGGATTCTGTAACCCTTGGTTGGAAATAAGCTAACACTGTACCCAAATTCCCTTCCCTGAGAAAGGGGGAGCAACAGGAAGACTCAAGCTACCTTGGCAAGGTTCTAAACCTGGCCAGGCCTCAACCTGTGACCTGCAGGGGCCGGGTGAGAGTTTGATGCAGGTAGGTACATGCTCTGCCTCTTAGAGTAGTTATCTCCTCCACCAGATTAGCAGTATCGAGTGGGACTATTGTAGATGCGCTGACAGGAGAAGGGAGGCCAAAGGTAGGAGGTAATGGTACGAGGTTGGTAGGACCAGAACTCCAAGACAGGGCATCCTTTAGGGGCTGAGTTGTTTTTTGGGGACACCCTGTTAGGTAGGATTCAAAAACCTCTTCAGGGTGCCTCTAATGGGAGGGCACAGCAAAGCAAGATGTTTCTGATGCTTGGAAAGCATTAGGATGGGAAAGAGGGTCCCCATGAGTCTCTAGGAAACCAAATTGGATTTGGGACGTGAGCTGAGCACTTCTCCAGCCCACTTCATTCACCTGTGGTGACTCCCCAAATGGAAAGCTGCTTGTGACCTCCCATCTGTACTGCTTATTATGTATCATAATTAAAATCTGATTCCTGATGAGGAAGACCTGGGGCTGGGGTAGTAGTCAGCCAGTGGCCTTTCTTGGTGTTCATCTTGAATCAGGGTAGAAGCCAAAGGTTGGCCAGGATGAGCAGGAGCTGGAAACCAAGATGGCTGCAAAGCTTTCAGGACAGGTGTTGTACAGCACCGTCCTGTGAGCAAAACAACTTCCATCTTCATTAGGCTAGTTGTGCCTGCTTCCAAGAGGCTATCATTATCTGGCTTGTTGACTCTTGACACTCCCTCATAGAGGGAAGAAATGGGGAGGGTCACTGGACCCTTACCTGGGATTCAGGCTGCTCTTCCTAGCCTTTAGTATGCAATTCTTCACTAACTGCATGTGTCATCAGGGTCTTGAGAGGTGACAGAATGTATAGGCTGGGGGTGGGGGAGGGTTAATTAAAGGGAAACTCCATCTCTGTGAATACAAGAAAGCTGTCATCCATACTGGGGGAGAAGCTTCCAGGACAACTGCCTTGGGGTCACCCACACTTCTACAGGCAACCTCTTGCCCATACTCTGTAAGTAAGCCCAAAAATCTCAATGGTTCCCTGTGTTGAGCTTTGTTACAATCATACTTTAGTTTGTTGGGATCTTATAAGAAGGGAATACTTATTATCTATGCCTTCCCAGGAAAGGAATTTTTTCAATGGTTGGGGAAATCATCATGAAATCAGAGCCCTAATTTGACATTTCAGTTCCCCATGTGCCTTACTTCTCACAGGGCACACGGAAGACAGTGGCCTGTGCACTGCCCACCCCACCCCCCAACCCTGGCACCATGCTCACCTAGGGTGGAAGCTCCACTGAGTCTTATAGCAGGAACTCCCATCTCCCCTCTGCTCCTTTCCCCTCCCTTTCTCAATTGAACACATATAATTTATGGTCTGTGATATACTGCCCTTCAGAATTGATTTTTGTACTCAACTGTTGTAGAACATTTTTGATGGACTAATGCCTCTGGGTGAGATATTTTTTTGTTATTGATGTATGGGGGTGGGCTTTTGTCCCCACATTGCAAAGCCCCCTGGCTGGGGGTCACTCCCTGGTCCCTTATAGCAAGAGCACTCAGCCAAGGGCAAGGCAGCCTTTTGAACTAAAGAAAATATTAATTTAAGACATTGTTTCCACATGAAATTACAGGAGCTTTCAGAAGCCCTCGTTAGTTTGATTCAGGGCTGGGCAGCATGGTGTGTCTTAAGGCTGAGATTGGCCACGGCACAGAAAGTTGCCTGACAGGGAACTAACAGAAAGAATTTGGTCAAGGACTCTAGAGCTTCTCCTCAATGGTCATTTCCAGTTGATTTGCCTGGGAAATCTCGTGGAGACAGGAAAGCAAAAATACCCTTTGTCTAATCTTTGAAATCAGAACCAGAGAGGCAGTTATCAGGTCCATAATTCCTGGAGTTGCAATTGGGCCATGTGGTTGGCCACACTCGAATGCACTTATGAAGCTCTTGGAAGTGATGGATAGTGACACTTCCTGGAAAAATAGGAATCCTGTTGTCATCGTATATGTGACATTCCAGCATAGCTCCCATTTATCAAGTGCCTCAAGAGACCTAGACTCATTTTACAGACTGACAAGGGGTGGCCAAGCCAACAAGGTCATCCAGTTAGGTAGGTGGTTGGAAGATGAGAGCCTAGAAGTTTCTGACCCCAACCCTCACACTGTCCTGCTGTACCAGGCTGCACAGGGCTGGGACCCTGAGGTTAGGACAGCCTCCATTTAGCTTCCCAGACAAGTTCATGAGACAAAACTCAGCAAGGTTCCCATTCTCTTTGGTTCCTGTGGCTAGTACTGGGTAGAGACTGGTCATCGAGATGCAATTCCAACAGTTGACTGGCAGCCTCTGATGGCTGGTGACTTACTATGAATCAGTGAGCAAATCACACATATTCATGACTCCAGGTGTGTGTGTGTGTGTGTGTGTGTGTGTGTTGTATATATGTGTATATTTGTTAGCATGCTGTGTGGTATATGCACATGTGTACATACACATGCAGTCACACATGTGGAGGCCAGAAGTTGACATTAAATATTTTTCTTTATTGCTTTTCACCGCACGTCTTGAAACAGGGTCCCTCACCATACCTGAAACTTACCAATTCTTAGGGCTTGCTGGCTGCTGACTGGCCAGCAAGCCCCAGGGTTCCTCTTGTCTTCTACACCTGGCTTTTTGCATGGTTCCTGGGGAGCTGAACTTTAGTCTTCAGGCTGATGTGGCCATCACTTTACCAAGTGAGCTCTCTCACCAGCCCCTAACCACTTCTTAAAGATTTGTGACAATATTTTCTTTTTCATTTATATTCCTCTTAAAATTAGAAAGAAAAAAATGAATATATGAATCAATGAATCACAGATGAATAATATGAAATCTAGTCAGTATTGTGAGTGTATATATACATATCCAGGTGTGAGTGTGTGTGTGTGTGTGTGTGTGTGTGTGTGTGTGTGTGTGTGTGTGTATAGGAAAAGTCTGTGAAAGCAAAAGTACTTGGGTCTCCCAAAAGTCCTACTTAGGCAGACTGGAGATGCAGGGTTTTCAGATATTTCTGTAATGCTCTACCTACCTACCCCTACCACCTTGACCCTTTACCAATCACACCAAGAGGAAAGGCTGACCTCAAGGGCACAAGCTGAGACAGGCCTCCAAAGGGTCCCATCTTCAACAGAAGGGACATTAAGGTCAGTTCATAACTATCTCCAAGTAACAGCATCTCAGAGACCTCCCACGCCAACCCCTCATCTACAACGGGCAATGCGAGCCTCCATAGGGAAGGCAGCCCAGGCACGTGGAGTTATCCATTCATCCCTAGAGCCCTTTTTCCTTTTATATCCCTGTCTGCAGATTAGCCCCAGGTGCCATGCATCCTTTGGTCACTGCTGCCTGGGCTCACCTGCAGATTCCCTGGCAGACAGCACACAACAAAGCCATTCCCTTGCCTTTCATCCCCTGCCCGCCTTCGGTTCCCTGCCAGGAGGAGCTCTGAGTCCAAATGCCCTTGAGTCTGCGTGGGGAGCGCAGTCTCCGGTGACATAATCGGGGACAAGGGACTTTCTCCACAGGTGCCATTTATTTTCAAGCATCTGCTCGATCCCTGTGGAGGGATGAAAACCACAGTGTCAACTGCCTGCTACTCAGCCCCATTGGAGGCCTGTGGGGTCTTAACATCAAAGCATTCTACATATTTATCATTCCTCCCTCCGCATTAAGCAAAGACATCTGACAGGCACACAAAAGCACCATAGTCTCCACTTGGACTCTAAAGAAGGCATCAGCAAGTTCAAACCCAAGTTGAAAATTCCCTCAAATAGGTATATTTTCTTTCCTGGGAAACTGGGGGGGATTATCACTTAGCATCCTCTCCAGAATCAATTTGCGTCCACTTAGCAGTCACTTCTGTTATAAAATAAAGGCGTTTATGGTTTGCCATGCAGGATTTAGTAAGTGACACCCAGGGAGCGCTGATGAGAACATTTCTGAGGCGGAGGGTGGGATAATAGACAATACGCTTGTCTTTGGTCTTCCTCAGCACCCCCTGAGGAGCGATCATGTTTATGCTTTGAAATACAACAGGAACACGTGGAAGTGTAGATTCAAGAATGATCTGACAAAGGGAACTGTTCAACCCTGGCCATGCTCAGCATCCTTAAGCTCACTCCGAGGAGAAGACGGCAATCCAGAGCTTTAGGGGGAAAGGCATGCATTTGTTCCTGGAAAAAGATCAGAACCAGGGACCTGCTGCTGTCCTGAGGGAGCCCATTCTTTCTTCCCTTTCAAATGTCATCTTGGTTACTTGGGTCTGCTTGGATATACGCGTCAGCTTTGCCTCCAGCAAAAGGCAAAAAACCCCTGAGTACTACGGAAGGAGGGTTGGTTTTGCTTTTGTTTTCCTGCGCTGGGGAACTCCAGTGGATGGAATCCAGTGGGTGGAAACCCTACCAAGGGTCTCACTGACTCCAGCATCCAAGCACGGTGCTTCAGTGCTGTGGCCCATCCTCTGCTCACACCAGGGACCAAGTTTCCAGGTGATGGACACAAGCTAAGAGTTTTACACAGGCATCCGGGTTCTTCAAGAAAGCTGACTTTAAAAACCTTGCGGCCTGGGGCCTGGAGAGATGGCTCAGCAGTTAAGAGCACTGGCTGCTTTTCCAGTGGTCCTGAGTTCAATTCCCAGCAACCATGTGGTGGCTCACAACCATCTGTAATGGGATCTGATTCCCTCTTCTGATATGGATGAAAACAAAGCACTCATATACATAAAATAAAATAAGCAACAACAACAACAACAACAAAAGAAACCCTCTCAGCCAAGAGCATAGCCATGGTGGCTCCTCCAGGGTTGTATTGATGGTCAAGTTCAAATGCAGCCTTTCCCGTGGAAGCAGAGTTGGGGACAGAGAATGACCAGTCTCCCTTAGCTCAGTAGACTCTGCACCCAGCCCTGTTCCAGAGCCAACAACTAGAGACCACTACTAACCTTGGGTAGGCACCTTAGAACCATCTCCTTGAGACAAGGCACATGCATACCAGGCCCTGGAGAAAGGCTTTCCTCAAAGACTCAGCTTAAGGTGGTTGCAGAATAGAACGAAAGGCTGTTTGTTTGTGTCTTTGGTGGGAGTCAGTTCACTGGGTCCTGCTCCCCAAGGAGGTCCAGCCAGATGCTTGGCCCTGAATGGACTGGGATGTGGCAATCTGCAGAGATCACAGAGCAGAGGAAGCTGTCACTCTCCTGATAGCTGTCACCCATCCATGCAAGCATGTGATGAGTGTTAAATAGGCACTTGTGCAAAATAGGACAGGATGTGGTCAACCTCACAGATGACTAATCAGAGAAGACTAGTACGTAGCAGAGAGGGATACCGAGGACTAAGCAGGAGCTGGAGGTGGGCATGTTCTCCTGGGGTGACCCAGAGAAGAATCTGAGAAATTCTGCACAGGTCTTCAGGGAAGGCTGAAGGACATGGGGTGGGGTGGGGTAGCTAAGGATGAAGGAAGTGGTAGAATGAGGAGCAGACATCCCAGAAATGGTAGGTGCAAAGGACCAGCAGCAAGGGTGACTCTAGTTTCCTGGAGAATGGGCAACAAAAATATAAGAGTCACAAAAGCTCAGGCATGTAGTAATAGAAAAATCCCCAAACCACAGTGGCATGGCTAGAGACATTTTATCCCTTGGTCCTGGGTCACACAGGTGGATCAGCCATCCCTCTTCTATCTGAAGCATGCTATGGCCTCCAAGGTTTCTGGGGAGGGAGTCAGCTGTGAGGACACACCAGCTATAAACTGCTTCAGCCTGGAAGTGTCATGTGTCACTTTCTCTAGTATCTCATTGGCCAGAGCATCTGATATAATTTCACTCTAGCTGCAAGGGATGCTGGGAAATGCAGGGAGAAACAGTGCAGGTATATTTTGTAAGCCTTTCCAGGTTTCTGTGTATGTGTATGCGTGGGTATGGGTGGGGGTGTACATGTGGGTATACATGTTTGTGTGAGAGATTTACACACGTGCACATGGAGACCAGAGGACAACCTTAGTTGTCAGCCCTAAGTACCATCCACTTTATTTTTTGAGACAGAGTCTGTCATTGGTTTGGGGCTCACCAGGTAGGCTAGGCTGGCTGGTCAGTGAGTTCTAGGAGTCTTCCTGTCTCCCACTCTCTAGCACCGGGGTTACAAGAGCATACCACACACACTAACCTTTTATTTGTGGGCTCTGGGGACCTAATTTGGGTCCTCATAATTACAAAGCAAGCACTTCTCTGCGCCTCAGAGAAGGAACACCTGACCAAGGTCACCGAGAGTATGTGTCCCCAGGCTGTGCTGCCCTTTCTATTCTGTAACTCCCCAGAGATTCCCAAGTGCTCTGGTTAGCATGCTCAAGGACATCACTCATTCCTCCAGACACAGTAAAGAAAGCTAAGATACATCCCACCGAGAACAAACCCAAGCACAGCGGGTGAGCATACCCTGTGCTCCCCCAAAGGAAATGAACCACAGGCTTGTTTCAGTTTCCCCAACATGTGCTGTTCTCACCTCTTCCCACAGGGAAACCCAGTTCCTGTGGTCCAGCTGTTCATGTTCAAACCCCGCTCCGCCACTAACTCACTGGGCAGCTTTGGGAAAGTTACTGAACTTCTCTGTGCTTCAGCTCTACATCCAGAAAATACAGTATCTTGTCACCTACCTTCTGAGAGATAATAACCCACGTAGTAGCGACAGCTTCTAACTAAACAGCTTCCAGTGTGCTGGCTGCTCTGGAAGGGACCTTACCTGCATTATTAAGTTTGACCTTCACCTCATGCCTGGGGTAGGTACTTTACTAGCCCATTTTACAGACAAAGAATTGAGGCCTATCAGGAAAGGAACTTAGACCTCTGTGGTATTAAAAAGCTGCTATTCTTCCCATGGTATTTGTGAGACCTTGGCCCTGTCCTGAAAGGACAGGCTTATCTGAGGACATGCATCTCAGCTGTGGGGCCTGGGGACAGAATGACAAATCCTAGACTTTCTGTGATGCAGAGGCCGATGACTCCTTCTCTGAGGACTGTCTCTCTGTGTCCAGCATCAGGTGTCTGGGCCTTTCTCCTCAGGTTCTTACCAAGCAAAACCCTTTGGTGACCTTCCTTATTTCTTCCCATTGTCCCCCTACTTTGCTGGGCTTCACCATACCTCTTTAAAATGTGCAATTACCAATAATTCCCTTTGTTGCACCCAAATGCGAACCACCGTCTTAAATTATTAAATAGAAGTGTTTCTGAAATATTTTATCTTGACATGTATCTCCGGAGTCAAATGACCCCGGGCAGTGTTCATAATTAATTTCATCAAAAGGGGGAAAAAGTGCTAGCAAGGGACTCCCTGAATGACCTGTCCTGGAGAAATACAGCTGGCACTCGCCTCTCCTCTTCCCCTCACCTGCCATCCCATTTCCAGGGCTCTGGAAGGGGTGCTGGCAGAGCAGGTCGGTCCTGGGGATCCCAGAGCTGCAGGCCTTAGGGGGGGACCTCTGTGATGCTTTTCACCAACCCTTTCTTCCTATGATGTAGGAAACAGGACCTGGGAGGAATGGTGACCTGCCCAAGGTGGCAGAGGCAGAAGGAGGCCACGTGGAGTCTGCTGGAAGCCGAGTCTCCCATCGTGTCCTCCTGGCACCTGCAGGGCCTGAAGCTGCCGGTTCGGCCTCCTTCTTCTGCTCAGCGCCCTTCAGGCCCACATGAGTTCATTTTAAGGAGTAGGAAAGACAAGCCCGCTCCTTAACATAGAAAACGCCCCCGAAACAAAGGGCTTTTTGTGCCCCTCCCCCACATGCCAGAGAGAAAGAGAGATTAAGTTTGAGGAGTCACTCCCAATCAGAAAGCCACCATTTAATTACAATGCGCAGGAAATTACAGAGTGAATGGGCAGACGGGTGATAAGGGACTGCCTTAGGATGACAGGCCTGAAATCCAAGCACTTCATCACAGAGCTACGTATCACAAGAGGCTGTCTGGAAGGCTGACAATCTGATTGTACTGTCAACTCAATTCATAATTAATATATTTATCAAATTAATTACTGAAAATATCTCCCTGGCGCTCGCCACAAAAAAACAGTGGCTAGCTTCATGGAGGGCTGGCTTCGTTTTCTGCTAATAACCCTTGCTGTCAGTTTAATGAGGGTAGAGCGGCCTCTGTTTTGCCTGCCTGACAGACAAATTGCCCTCTTACGGGGAATGATCCCTAGAATTTAAGAGAAGAAAAGAAATATGGCATTGTTTGGTGAGAGCCGCAATCGCAGGCTTGTCTCGGAAACTTTGCATCAATTCTAACACACAAGAAAGGGAGGGTGGGGCCGCTTTTGGCAGCTAGATAAATTCTTCATGAATTCCTGACGGATTCCTTCATCAGAGGTTCCACTGCGGGGCGGCCTTCTGTGAGCCCCCGCTGGAATCTGCCGGTAGAGGGTTAGATTTAGGGACTTCACAAGAGAGAGATTTTGGCTGGCATTTTGGAAGGAAGAGAAATCCGCACTCCAAGGATTGCAATGTGAAATGAGATGCTTTTGATCAGCTCCCTTGACTGTTTGATCTCTGGGTGGAACGGTCGGGTTGGGTTTTTTCCCCCCTTCTTGGGGCGAAGATCCAGGCCATGGGACGATTCTGGGAGAGCATCCCTTAAGGTTTCTGGGAGCTATCTGGTGAATCCCAGATGCCCCACCGCCATCTTGGCTGTGTGCTGGGTATCAACCATGGGGCTCTGTGCGTCTAGGTCTGCACTGGCCACTGGGCAAAGCAAGCTATGAGACTCAGCAGCCCTTACGGAGGCACACCTGCCCGGGGAGGTTGGGGGTGGGGAGCCAGACAGGTGGGAAGCCTGAACCTTGGCTGCCTGCTGTGGTAATCCCTGTGACACTGAAACTGGGAGGGAAACCATGACTGGGGGACCACTGGGGAGACCGTGGAAAGAGCATCCTGGTCCAGCTGGTGGCTTCCTGGAAGGAGTCAGCTCTTCAGGAGAAAGCTGGGAGGCAACACTTGGAAAGATGTATCCCCCAAACCATGCATCCCATACCATTGTTCATCTTTCCTCTGGGTACCAAGTGGGCACTGGAGACAGGAGACTGTTAAGACACGAGTCCTGGTCCCAACCATCTCTGACGATGTTTCAGAGGAGTGTCCACTGAGGCGGGGTGGGGGGAGGTCTGCCTTCATTCTGGCTCTTTCTGCATGTTCTGGAAAGCCCCTGTGTGTGACTCTGCTGGCACTGCTGCTGAGATCAAGGCAGCATCAACAGTAGGAGTTTAGGATGCCCTGATATAAAACCAAGTCTGCATGGAGGACAAGGACACAAGTGACAAATACTTGAATTAAACAATCACGTTCACACGCTAAGTCCCTTAAGAAGTTAATCATTTTGTAAAAATCAGTAATCGTGTATGTGTACTTGCCTGTGTCTGCGTGTGTGCATGTGTGCATGCCTGTGTGTGTCTGCGTGTGTGGATGTGTGTGCATGTGTCTGTGTCTATGCGCATGTGTGAACACGCGTGTGCGTGCGTGCGTGCGTGTGTGTGTGTGTGTGTGTGTGTGTGTGTGTGTGTGTGTGCTCCGCCAGTGTAGGTGTTAGAAAGGCTCCAAGAGTATCTTACAAAATTTGAAATTGCAGAACTGTAGAAGGAATGTCATCAATGCCCAGATGCAGGCATGTTTTCTGCTCACAGAGTCATTTATTGAACATGTAACTCAGAAGTTTAACAGGAAAGTGTATCTTGTGGTTATGGTTTGGCTTGGTTTTCTTATTTTGAGGTAGGTCCTTACTCTGGAGCCCAGACTGACCTAGAACTCCCCTTGAGGCTAAGGCTGGCCTCAAACTTGCAGACTGCAAACTTTTACTGAAGCCACTGTGCCCGACTGAAATTACTGCTAACAAGCTGGTTGGAGGTGAGGTGATGCAGGACCTACCTGGCCCAAGCCTGTCATCAGCACAAGCCGGTGAACACAGGAGGGGTCGGCAGGGAATGTTGAGTGGCATGTCCTTAGAAGGCCTTTTGGTAGCAAAGGCAGAGGATAATTTATGCAAGGTTTAAGTAGCTTTTAAACAGCCAGTTTTTCTTGTACAGTGACTGGGTTTCCATAAAACGGAGACGAGGCTTGCCCGTTCGGCTCAGTTTTAGAGAGGACGGTGCTGTAAAGTTAATGCGCTGAACAATCTATGGCACTCTGGCATTAAATCCAACACAGGACATAAAGAATCGGACCTGCTTCTCTAAGCCCCGGCAGTCAGCAGGGAGATTGAGCAATCTCTGCAGATGAAAATCACCCCAGTGAGTGGAAAAGAGCTGGGAGTGGGGAGGTGAGGGGGGGGTAAGGGTCAGGAGCAAGAGGAGAGAGACGGGGTGGGCGGAGGCTACTTCGTTGAAGGATTTGTGTTATAAGCGCCAGGGTACCGGGGCTTTGGAAAGCCAGCCAGAGAGAGAGAGAGAGAGAGAGAGAGAGAGAGAGAGAGAGAGGAAGAAGAAGAAGAAGAAGAAGAAGAAGAAGAAGAAGAAGAAGAAGAAGAAGAAGAAGAAGAAGAAGAAGAAGAAGAAGAAGGGAAGAGAAGAAAACAAAAGAAAAGAAGACAAAAGAAAAGTAAAGAGAAATCTGAGGCACTGACAAAGACTGCTTCAAAGCGCGAAGAGGGAGGAGGCCAGTAAGTCATCTCAGAGGGCAAGACGGTCCTTTCAGATACGAGCACTCACAAGCAAGTGAGAAGACATGGAAAGGGGGGTGGTCATCGGCACAGATGAAGACGCCTTGAGCTGGTGGCCAGGGCCTTTCCTTGGACGTTGGGTGGCTGAGTACAGACCAGGGTTTTCAGAGTGAAATGATTAAGTCAACTGAGTCATCAGATAGATAGCCAGCTCCTTCAGGCCTCCTGCCTCCACCCACTGAACCCGGAGATGGACAGTGAATGGGAGCCAAGAGTAGCGACATGTTCAAGGAGGTGAAGACTTGAGGAGCCAAACTTAGGGACAAGTGACAGAGAGACAGTTGATGGGCAAGAGGGAGATGTCACCTGCCTTGTCTACTCCAAGTGTGAGAACAGCGGTTGTGTTGCCTAGAGGATGGAGGGGGTGATCCCGGAAGGACCAAAGCGCTGTTGCCGTTGCTCTTGAGAAACTTGAGGAGTGGCTTATGCTACTCCGTGGATTCCTGTGTAGATGGCCTCTTCCTTATCAAGACTCAAACTCAACACCAGGAATAACAAAGTGGATTTGAAGATGTGTGAGACAGCAGATGTCAGCCCCAGCTCATCACGGCTTTGGGAAATTCATTAATGGGAATAACATTAATTCATTGCTACCTCCCAGCATCACTGTTGCCGCTTGTGACTTTCAGGAATCCTGTCTCCCCATCAAAGACAGGACCCAGGAACAATGGGAACATAGAAGTGCCTTTAACATGCCCCCCACCCCCGTGCTGGGACTGAACCCAGGGCCTCGTGAATACTAGAAAAGAGCTCTACCGTTGGGTTCCACTCCTGCTACACCCTACCTGCAACCCAGAACTTCTAAGAATGATCCATTCACTAGAGCAACCCGTTCTCAGGGTGGGACACAGCTCTTGACTATTCTGTGGGACAAAGGCAGGGGTGGCTGGAAAGAAAATTGGGGACCAGAATCCTCTAGAAACTCACTTTTTTGTTAACCACTGTCTGTTGCACAGGTGGGAGACTCCATTGTGCAGGGTAGATTAGCCTTCTGGTCCCTGCCATGTGCTTGTCATTGTTCTGATCACTGGCATTTCTACTATAATCTTTTCATGCTTGAGAAGTCAATGTCCACATTCCCATTTCACAGACACTTAAAGAGGATCAGCAGGTTCTCTGTCTCCCCAGACAGAGCAGATGGATGCCCCGCGCTTGGCTTTTTCTCTCATGGGAAAGGCTCAGAATCTCCCCAACTTGTGACCAACATTTCTGCTACTTTCTGTGGTCTGCCCCTGAGATAACTTCCTCAGGTACTTAAGAAAAGGTGTTTATTCAGTCTTTTATTAGACTAGCAACAGTGGCTGCTCTTTTACATCAGGAACTGTCCCAATACCCTGAGACCTCAAGAAGTTCCTTTCCCAGGGCTTCCATCATGCCTTCTCTGCCCCTAGCACTGTTTTCAACTTCTCTTTAAAATATGAGAAGAAATCTAAGCATTACAGGAGTAAAGGTGTAAAGATGAGCACAGAGTGGAGGGCTCAGTCATGGAGCCCTTATCTATCTGCTCTGTCCTTGAGTTCCAGCAAGAAGACCCCACCCATGATAACAGCAAAGGGTTGCATTGCAAACCCTTAGCCAGAGAACTATAGCCAGTAGACTAAATGTAGTTTCTGCTTGGGATGTAAATAAAGTTTTATTAGAACTGTTATTTGTTTATCTATCAGCTTTGGCTGCTTTTGCATTTCACTGGTGAATTTTAGTAGCTGGAACAAGAGACTTTCTGGACCCAATGCCTAGAACACATGCTTTCTGTTTCTAACAGGAGTTGGTGACCCTGACTTCAGCTGTCAAAAGTGAAATACTGATACAAGGGTCTCTCTTCAGAAAAGTCCTTGGGGGCAGAGGTGTGCCACCACATCCCTTCATCTTTAGTCACTGAATGCTCATGGCCACTTAACTGCACAGCAGGCTCCCAGCTCTACCTTGAGAACAAAAGCTGAGCACAGTATCCCTTTCCACCAGAGACACTGTGGTGTAAAAGAGGGCTGTGCAGTCGTGGTGCTGGAGAGCAGAACTGTGCAAACCAATATGGAGGCACCAGGCTTGGAAGTTGGGTGTCCTAGAAAGATGCAGCCAATCCCACCGAGGAGGAGGCAGGGAAGCCTTCTGAGAAATGATGGACTCTGGCCCTTGGAGGGTTCCGAGTACAGGAGCAGCCATGATGGGCTGTGGATGAGTAGTAAGGGTCGGCCTTGTGTTATACACGGGGACCTCTAGCTTTGCATGTCAATGTCCTTCCCACTTGAGCAGGTTCCATCTTGGCTCACCTTCCAGGTGGGGAAGGAAATAGTGGAGAGACAGAAGGCATGAGTGACAGGACACTGGCACCTGCCTTGTCCTTCTTAGGAGAGCTGTGGGGGATGGACGCCCTGGAAGGCCCTCTGTGAAAATCATCAGGGCACAAAGTCCAGCGAACAAGGGGGCCTTTGTCAGTGGGCCTGGCACCTGGGCACAGGAGGGAGCAACCATTTTAGCTATGGACGGACATGGCAGTTTTGAACTTGAGGGCATCCAACACCCTTTGCCTCTATAGCATGCATACAGCAATTGTTGAAATTGCATACAACCCTCCCTCTACAGAAGGGTAGAACTGTAATTGTTGTCTTCATAGTATTGTTAAATACAGCGATAGTTCATGAAAACAATCCAAACTTCAAGTCCATCTCCTTCCATGGCCTTGCTTACGTACTTAGCCAGTCATTATCATTATCTTCAGTTATGTCTAAAGGGCTGGTTTGGGTCTCTGTTGTGGAAATAAAAAAAGAAAGAAAAGAAAAGAAAGAAATTTTTGAGAGGAAATGGGTTATCAAATGGTGGGGTCTGAGCTCTGGGCATCAACCTTGAGCCAGATTCAATTTCTTGCTTTTGGAGACCTCTGCACCCCTCTGCTGAGAGCCTTGTTTTCCCGTATCGGGTGATGGATGGGGCTGGAGTGCAGCTCAGTGGTGGATGTGTGCATTGAATGTAGAAGGTCTGGATTCTCTAGATAGTATGCCCACAAAAGGCCAACACACTTAAAGGTGGCATGGCCATTCAGCACCTGAGAGTGCCCCAGCGCCACCCTGAGGCCCTGAGTGGTACCCTTCAGCAAGGCCTCTGACATAGGAGGGTCCCAGTTTCTTCATCTGCAGAAGCGGAAGCTGGATCTTCCCCCCACGGACTGGGGAAGACCATTAAAGGAGATGCTTTGGTCTTTCTGTTAGATGTTTGTTTGTCTGTTGTTTTTGGTTGTCAAGACCGGGTTTCTCTGTGTAGCCCTGGCTGTCCTGGAACTCGCTCTGTAGCCCAGGCTGGCCTGCTGGCCTCCTATGGTCTTTCTTATGGTAAACCTTTTCAACCCTTCTGCAAAACAAGCCAAATGACATCAACGGAAGGGGCAGAGGCTACTGCAAAACCTAGCAGCAAAACCCTGGGCGGTGAATGCAGAAGACGAGACAGCCAGACCCTCTGCATCTGTACTCCTCACGCAGTGTGTTACCAGGTCCAGGGTCTATAGATGGCAGTCTCCTGCCAACTTCCAGCCAGTGAAACCGGCTTTATCAATGACCACACTCCACGCAAAGGGAGCAAGCAAAGCAAGGAAGGTGTCAGAAGTCTGACGATCCCTAACTCACCTTCAGAAGTCACCTAAGTCTCCCAGGGACCCACACGGTCACTCAGAATGTTTGGTTTTGAAAATCAAAAGTATTTTTCTAAAATATTTATCTACAAATCATATTTTACTAAAGGAAAGATAGTCCACAAATATACAAAAAACTTGGTGCTTGAATGTTGAAGCCATGTAACTGAATCATTGTTGAGATTTTCCCTCAACAAACCCACCCCCATCTGCTTCCTATCTTCAGGGGTGTCTTCCAAGCTGCTCAGCTATAGAACTCACAGCAAGGGAATGGAGGCCTTTTCCTTGTGGTACTGTGTTTCCATCTTAATATATTCCTATTGGTCTTTGACGCCCATTCTGGAGAACCACATCTACCTGGTCAGCCTTGGCATTCAAAGGTCTATGCCAGACTTTGCCTTTGCTGGTCATCAAAGACGCTCTAATTAAAATGAAGAAAGATTGTTTTAATCTTCATTTGACCATGATGAGTTTGAGCCATTGAAATGGTCATTGTAGGGTAAAAATGCTTGGTCAAAAATCAGTAAATTTCCAACAATTTGAGTCATATGCCAGGGCCAGTGGTAAATGCTGGGGGCAGAAATGAGAGCCTGACATATAGGGACATCTAAGAGGAACAGTCAGGTGATTGGGCCATTCTCACACAGGGGACAGCTATTATATTAAAGGCAGAAGAGGCTGCTTGGGAGACGTGAAATAGAGCTACTCTGATGTGTGTGAGGTGGGGTGGGGGAAAGAGGGCCAAAGGGACTGAGCCCCTGGGGCTGCTAAGCAGAGAAGTATGGGCACACTAAAGTGCCCGGATTGGGAAAGGAGGACAAGCAAAGGTGGATGAAGCATGGTGTGGGAGGAGAGTGCAGAGGCAGCAGATGGAGAGGGAGCAAGACCCTAGACATGATGGAGAGGAGCTGCTCTGCCCCAAGCACACCAGCAGCCACTCAGCGCTCTTAATCTGACAAATGGCAAGATTGGACTGACCATTTAGAAAAAGAATTCCGGTTGCTAGTGTAGACAATTGATTAAGCCCAGTAAGAACTGCGGCAGGAACTCCAGCTGAGGTGAGAGAAGATATGGCCTGTGGTGCTGGGGACAGACAGAGCTGAACAGATCCACTGTTTTGAGTCTGGGTTCTTCTGTGATAGAATCTCGGGATTCAGGAGTTGAGAGAGGAGGAGGCACCTGTCACAAGTGCTGCTACTCGGGTAGAGGACCCTGGGAAAGCAGACACGGTAGGAAGGCAAGAGCTCACAACACACTTGGCCTGCTGGTGTGGTGTGTCTGTCATCCAGGTGCCTTGTGCAGGCAGCAGCTTTGTCTACAGATTTGATGCTCCATGGGGAGGTCCCCATGGGGGTCTGCATCAACCTTGGATGAAGACACATCACCTCCCTTGGCTTTTTGACAGGAGTGCTTGGGGTCTGAACTCAGGTCCTCATCCTTGCTCAGGAAGCACTTTACCAACCAAAATAGCTCCCTGGCCCCAAGACCAAGCTCAGGAATAACAAATTAGGACATCGAGCTCAGAGCAGGCAGGGTGACATGGTTGGGGGTGTGATGCAGAGCCGGGAGCCCCAAACATAACATGCTGAGGGGTTTTAAGCTCCAAACTCTCAGGCTTATCTCAACAGCACTAAGAAGAGCTTCAGGGATGTGGCTGAGATTCTCAACCTCTAACCTCCTCTCTGCATCAGAGGGACACATCTGGAGAAGATAATGACAGCAACTCTGGAGGCCCCTCTGGGTCTCGGGACACAAAAACTTAGAAATTATGTGGTTGAGAGCCACAAAGAACTCACTCCTTTTTCTTTTAGCCCCAATGCCCTGAATGACCAAAGCAATGATTTTGCAATCGACCGACATTCTTATATCTAGTGAAAACCCTTCCCACAGGAAGCATCTATGATGGAAACCTTGGGCAGGCACGTTAAATGTACAAAATTTGCCCATGAAAATGGAATTGATCCTCTAAGCGGAGAAACAAACTCAGTCGGTGTGTTAGTTCAATATTAAAAGCAACCATAAAGACCCTTGCATCCAAGACCATGGCCCGCTGCGGTTAGATGTGGGGATGTCTGCTCATTGCCTGAGCTGTAGCCAAAAGATGTAGGCTAGGACAGTCCCTGTCCCCATATCCTCAGTATGCGCCCTCAGCACCTCTATCAGGGACACTTCAGTGGTCAAACACCTGACCGGAGCGACCAGGGAGAGGAAGAAGAACTGACTTTGGCTGATGGTTGGGGGTACCGTCCATGGTGGGGAGAGAGCAGTGACAGGAACAGCTCATGGTCTTGCCTGTAGGACTGGGAGGTTGCTTGCTCACCTCTCGACCAATCAGGAGACACAGGGGATAGGAAGGGAGGCAAGCTATAAAACTTTAAGGCCTGCCTTCTAGTCACCCACATCCTCCAATTAGACCCTACTTCTTTTTGTTCCAGTCTCCCCAAGCAGTATGGACCAAGGGTCAAGAATTTGAACACAGTTCACATTCAAACTATGGCAACGCTTCTCCTGGAGCACTCAGCCCAGCCCAGTGTATCTGGCCTTCAGTAGCTACTCTATTCTTCTGGTGCGCAGGGTGGTCCCTAAGCACAGAACCATAGTCATTGCCTGTTGGTGGATCCTTTCCTCTGCCCTGAGCCCCTGCCCATTTGTAATTCCTGAGCATCCTTGTTTAAGCCAAAGCTTGATCTTGAGATTGAGGATTCTTAACAGCTCAGTTAGTAAAGGACTTGCTGCATAGGCTTGAAGACCTGAGTTCAGATCCCCGCCCCCCACATACACACATGTGAAAAGGCCAAGGGAGGTGGCATACACTTGTAATTTCAGTGCTGGGGAGTCAGAGACAGGTGGATCTCTGGGATCCAGCCAGCCTAGTGTAATTGGAGAGTTCCAGGCTAGTGAGAGACCCCTTCTCAAAAACAAGGTGGATGGCACCTGAGGAATGACACCTGAGATTGACTTCTGGCCTCTACATGCACGTGTATACATGTGCGCGCGCGCGCGCGCGCGCGCGCGCATGCGCGCACGCACACACACACACACACACACACACACACACACACACAAAAAAAAAAAAAAAACACAAAAAAAACAAGAACAAAACAAAACCTGACATAGAAATGACTTCAGGACACTAACCCTAAAATAATTTCAGGAAAACAAAGACGGCTCAAACAGGGCAGAGGAAGGAGGAGGAACACTCTCACTCAGAGCCAGGCTGTAGGACAGAGCAGTGTGGAAGGGCAAGAGCATCAGGAGCAGGCCCCTGATTTGGGATTCACTGGCTCACATGCATCTCTTCTGATAAGCTGCAAAATCTAAAACTCCTTATTAAATGTCAGATAAATCGGCTGGCCTGAGGCGAAGCCTCTGAACGGATGGCGAGTGCTGCAGTCCGATTCTCTGTAATTGATGGGCTCTGGAAAAGCAGAACCAATCCAGGCTGATTGCAGATGAAATGACTCCAGCCATCAAAGTTCAAACAAGAAATATGTGAACTTTAAAGTACTTGAACACAAATCAAGACAGTGAGTTTTTATAAAAATCTTTACTAGCTCAAACTGCTGAAGCTCAGAATGACCTTTATTCTTTGGGGTGAGAAGCTGGTGGGGCAGAGAATGCTCTCACCATATATCAGGTCGAGCTATGGGAGAAGAGCAGGGAGGGGAACCTGCCACCATCCCCACTCCATACCTACAGGGACCTGGGAAGTGACAGTTTGGTGGAGACAGAACCCCCTCCTTCCATTGTTCCATTGGACTGGACCTTGTGCTTTTTGCAGGACATTGGATGGGACTTCCCATATGCTCCTTAGACCATGGACTCGGGACACTGGGCTACAGACCCAGCTTCTCATCTATGCTCAGACATACTGGTCCCCAAGCCAATACCAGTTGAACTCAGTAAACAGACATCCATGGGCCTGGTAAACATAGGACTCAGCAGGTGTAGATCTATGCTCTGTATCATCCTCCATCATTCCTGAGAGGCATCCTTTTGGCATATAAGGAAACGGAAGGTTCTGGAGGACTATGGCTATAGAAGGATAGAGCTGGGGTGTTTTTTTTTTTTTTATGTCATCTGTTGGATTCTGATCCCCTGCACATTCTTCCATCCCAAGTGTGTCCCTTCGTGACACCAAGTGGGCACCATGTGCAGTCTTATCCTACATGGGGGGCTTCCTTACTAGATTCCGTTGTCACCACCAGCTGGAAGAGCTAAAGGAGGCAACCCAGCCATCTGGCTCCAATGCTCAAGAGTCTGCCCACTGTGCAGTGTAGTGGGTAGCTACTCCAGCTCTGACCTCGAAACACTGCCCCTAGTGTGGCAGCAAGTAACTGCCACACCTGCCTATGACCTGCCCCTGGGGTGTGGCCAAGAGGGGCCCCTTAAGACCTGAGATGTGTATGTGTTCACTCTCCTAGCTCCAGATCCTGGAGGCTGGATTTGCAGACCAAGTCAGAGTTCCCCAGAGAACTGCACTGGACTGTACCTCATCTCTCCCAGATCCTGTAATTGACCCCTTATTGGTTGTAAGTCACCCCTGAAGTAAACCTCTTTTAATGATCAGATAAACTACATGGAATTAATTGCCTTGTTAATTATAGCAACAGTGCAGGGCTACCTCTGTCTACGGGATGTGGGCATCTGAGGAGAAGCAGGGATACTGAGCTAAGGAAGAGTGTTCAGAAATTGACGGGGTCTGTGTTGGGAAGAAGCACTGTGGTAGTGCTGTTATGCTGGACCCTGTGGAAGAAAAAAGTTCAAACGTAGGATGTAAAGGAGCTATGCACACTGAGCCAGAGGTCACTCAATCAGTCCCTCATTCATCTAATCTTCACCAAGCATTGGCGTAGCTCTGGAGAGTCTGCTAGGCACTCGGGACAGACATTGCAGTGAACCCATGTTTCAAGTTTGTGGGTTTGGGCATAAACATTAAATCAAGCAGGATAACTTTCTAGCATTGTCTAGATACTCCATTCTGATCGGTTTGTGGCGGCCAACAGCCATTGACATCAAAGCCCAAACTATATATCTCAAAGTATGGATTCCAGCCAGGCATGGCATACAGCACGTCTGTAATCCTAGCCTGGTAGACTGAGGCAAGGGGATCTTGAGTTTGGGGCCAGCCTGGGCTACCCACTGGGACCCCATTTCAAAAAATAAAAAGTGGAAAGGTTTAAGCAGGAGTTGAGGGATAGAAGAGAGGAGGAAGAATAGGGAAGGATCAACCAACTAAATGTGTATAAAAATGCCAGAAGGAATCCTGCTACTCCATAAGCTAATTAAAATAATAGAAATCAAATGATAAAATAAGAAAAATGCCATCAAAATCTAGATTTAGATGCTACTTGGCTTTCAAATAAGAAGCAGATAACTTCTTCAGTACAAATGCATTCCAAATGATAGAATGAACATACTTATACTAAAATTTTTTTATTATTTTATTTTATTTTGCAATACTATTCAGTTCTACATAACAGCCAAAGATTCCCTTGTTCTCCCCACTCCTGCCCCCCTCCCCTTTCCCCCAGCCCACCCTCCATTCTCACCTCCTCCAGAGCAAGGCCTCCCCTGAGGACCGAGATTGACCTGATAGACTCAGTCCAGACAGGTCCAGTCCCCTCCTCCCAGATTGAGCCAAGCGTCCCTGTATAAGTCCCAGGTTTCAAACAGCCGACTCATGCAATGAGCCCAGGACCTGGTACCACTGCCTAGATACCTCCCAAACAGATCAAGCCAATCAACTGTCTCACCTATTCAGAGGTCCTGATCCAGTTGGGGGCCCCTCAGCCTTTGGTTCATAGTTCATGTGTTTCCATTCGTTTGGCTATTTGTCCCTGTGCTTTATCCAACCTTGGTTTCAACAATTCTCGCTCATATAAACCCTCCTCTTTCTCGCTAATTAGACTCCCGGCGCTCCACCCAGGGCCTAGCCGTGGATCTCTGCATCCAGATTCCTCAGTCCTTGGATGGGGTTTCTGGCACAACTATTAGGGTGTTTGGCTATCCCATCACCAGAGTAGGTCAGTCCCGGCTGTCTCTCAGTCATTGCCAGCAGTCTTTTGTGGGGTATACTAAATTTTTTTATTCACACGTCTGAGAGTCATGTCTAACTAGGCAGCCTGTATTTTTATTTGCAAAACAAATCCCACTTTAAACCTGAGTGATCTTTAACCTTCAACTGTTTTCCAGAAGGGTTTGCAGAAGGGGCCAGGGGAAGGTCACCTGCAGAGCAAGAGAGACACACTGAGGCCAACAGTCAAGGCTCAGGGACCCTGCCCAAGGCCTTTTCTGCTCCACAAGGCTGCCTTCTGTGAACCCAGTGGAAGGGGTCTGGATCTAGGGAGAAGCTCACAGATGTGTCACATCATTTGGTTTCCCAGTTGCCACAGATGCACTGAAACGAGGTGACCCCTCCAGGCAATGCAGCATCCTTAATCCTGGTGGGAAAAGGAAGAATCCGGATAGTGAAATTTCCCAGTATTCAAAACTGCTCTGGCCCTAGAATCAAAGGCCCATGGCTACAATAGGAAGCAGGTAAGCCCCGGGACTCTCCCGGCCCCACCCCCAGCCCATCCTTGTAGCAGGTGTGCGGCAGCCCCCATATGGGCAGCATTTGGTGAAATGCTTCAGGGAAAATCAAAAAGTAATATCGCCACAGCTTAAAGGAAATCCCATTTCCTCTGCAGAGCAGCCTCTCCAGAGATGGCGGCCCGTGTCAAGGTGCCTTTATCTGAACACATTCTATTTGGGAAGGAGCAGGAAGAAGGCCCAGCCTCCGCAGGTAACTCAATCAGATTCTTTGGCATTCACAGGGATATCTGTTACCAGGAGCCTCTCGGGGCAGCAAGGGGATTAGCAGAAGGATCACCTGCCACTTACTGAGTGTCAACCCAGAAAGAAATGGCCTCACGACCAGCCCTGCTTAATCGGGTCCTAGAGGGCTGTTCTCAAAAGGAAGAGTGACAGCGGCATTTTCAGGCATGTTTTAAATTGTCTCTCAGATCAGGGACAGGGACTTAGCACAGAGAGATAGCAATGTCAACAGTGGCCACTGGAGGAATTTCTGACAAGTGGCTCTTTGTTAACTGACCAGTGTGTGCTGGGCATTGATATGGAGGCTCCAGACCCTCTAAAATAGCCCCAAAGCCTGTATCTGAGGGCTCGTGACGGAGCTCAGCGATGGAGTTCTTGTCTAGCACGAGATGCTCTTAATTGCCAGCACTGTAAGATAGATATAGATATATAGATATACATGTAATTATATAGATTGTTTTTATAAATTAAAAAAAGTCCAACTTCCATGGGCATCAATTTGAGGCCAAGACAATCTGCTCATCAAAACTGCACATCCCAGCTTTACATCACATTTGACAACAGGAGAAACCAAGATCAGGCCAGGCCAACTTCTGAACCCGGGCCGCCACACCAGGCCCCTGCTTTCCTCATATATGATGCAGCCTTCATGGGAGCCACGAGGCAGGGTGGCCTAAAGAAAGGACTGATCCCAAGTCATGCACAGCCTACATCAATAGTCAGCAAAATATGGCAAATGCCAAACCCACGCCACTGGCTATTTTGTAAGTGAAGTCTTATTTGGTAGCAATCATATGGATCATTTACACGTTGTTTGGGACAGTTTCCTACTATGATGGCGGCATTGACTGTAAAGGTGGAAACCATACTGCTGACAAATATTTGGTATCTTCCTTTATAGAAAGAAATGGCTTGTCCTTGGCCTGCACTATTTCTTAGCGGACATCTCACAATGCTGTTTAGACTCAGATCAGCATTGTGGTGGGTAGGGGTAGAGCAGGGTGTCACGTCTTCATGCATTGAAAATCACAAAATATTGGAGGAGGAGGTGCTGAAGAGGAAGCCCTCAATCGCCAGCAGAGTTCCAGACAGAGCTGTCTCAACTAGGTTTCTCTTCCACAAACAATCCCAAGTTAATCAAAAGGAACACCGCACCTGCTTCTGTGTTTAGTTTCCTTAGGAGTAGACTGCTAAGGACCAGTGAAGTCAAGAATCTTGGAGGAAAAGCTACAACTCCCTTAGCTAAACCAGCACATCCCATAACTACATTCTAAACATTTCTTTACACCCACAGGTAAGTGTAGTCTCACTCCTCATGAAGGAAACTCTTCTTTGCAACAGATGGAGACCATTACAAATAAAACCACAACCAGTCAAAATGGAGAGTTGTGAGGCCCAGTCCCAATAAAGACATCTACAACACAACTCCTACACCTAAGGTTCAAGGATCAGTTTGGAAGAGGGGCCAGAAAAATTGTAAGAGCCAGAGAACAAGAAGTTTGCTGTGGGATTATGTCTCCTAGTAATGTCCAAGAACCTACACACCCATGATTGATATCTCCATCAGCATGGCTACCTAAATGTGACCTGAATAGGACATCACCAACAGACATGCTATCATGGAAGGGAGAAACCCTCAATCCTAGACAAAGAACTACAGGCAGCTAAGGAATTCGGAGAGCAGGAAAAATATATTTCCCCAGGGAAGAGCACACTGATTGGTTATCCAGTGAGGAATGGTCAGCCCTGAAAACATACACACACAAGTAATGTTGTACATACTCAGCAGGCTGTGTTTATATATTTAGGAACACACACACACACACACACACACACACACACACACACACACACACACACACACACCAATTAGAGTAAAAAGAGACCATGAATTGGAAAGAGAACAAGAGAGGTGGGGTGCATGGGAGGGTTTGGAGGGAGGAAAGGGAAGGAAGAAACTGATGTACTTATATCATAGTCAAAACTTTTTTTAACACTTAAGTAGAATACTGGTTAGCCTCAACTTTCAGGTAGCTCTCTTGCTGTCAATAAAACGAAGAGAGACCATTTCTAGCCTTGAATCTGAAACCAGCCATGACTGCACCAGGCTCTCTGGGATCCTCGCTCCTACAGTTCCCCACAGGACTCTTTCTGTGCCGCTGTCTTAGAAGCTCAGCACGAACACTATCACCGGGACTTCTCCCCACACCCATGGTCCTCATTCAGGTGAAACAGCGGAGGTTCCATGAACGCACCTCCTGCCCTGCTGCACCCCACTTTCCCTTACACAGAACCCCCAACCTGTCATATTTTCTCCAGCACATCCATGTCTCTCCCAGTTCCTCCACGGAGATGTCTCCCCCTCAATCTGCCCTGGATCTCTAGAGCAAGGCTTCCAAACCTCCATGATCAGGTCGGTCAAATTCTACTTCACACCAATGTTACCTATGGCCAGGGAAGCTTCAGACTTCATAGAGTCATAGCTTCCACTATTCTCCAGTGGGTGTAGGGTAGGTGTGGAAATGGTGAAGACACTGAATTATGGAGACTCTGTCCACAAGATCCTGGCATCACTTCCAACCAACTGCCTATTGACAGGTCAGTGGGTACCCCCAAGGTGACTCTGTCCCTGTGGCTTGGACAGTACCAAAAAAAAGGAATAGACCTTGAGTGGCCAAAGCCAAGAAGAAAAAGCCTTCAAAGGTGAGAATGGTTTTGCAATATGTCTGAGCCAAGGTGGTTAGTGGCATGTGGACTGAAATGAAGCTAAGTGACTCAGAGGCCCCTCAGCCTGTACTTTGTGGATGATTGCTGCCTTAGCCCAGGAGAAAGGACTGTGACCCTGAATGTCAGCAGGATCAGGAGAATCTTCACTCTTTTCTAGCCTCTAGGATATGTGACCCTGCAGCTTCCAAGGACCAACTGGGGACAGGAGAGGCACAAAGATAACTTGGCAACTTGTCTGAATGCCGTCCTAGAATCAACTATGCCAGTTAGTTTTGCATGACTATGACAAAATGCCAGAGACAATGACCTTAAAAGGAAAAAAAAAAAGGTTCGTTTTGGCTCCTGGTTTCAGAGGTTTTCATCCATGGTCACTTGGCTCTGCTATTTTGGGCCTGTGATTGCACAGGACATGTCAGGGATGCATGACAGAGGAGGCCTGGTTACTGCTTAGCAACCAGGAAGTAGAAAGAGAAACGGAGGGGACAGAGTCACAACAACTCCTTCAAGGGCACACCTCAGTGACCTCACTTCTTCCTAAAGGTGCCACCACCTCACAAAACAGTGTCAACAGTTAGAGACCAAGACTTAGCACATAAGCCTTGGGGGGTGTTTCAGATCCAAGCCATAGTACCCCGCTATACACACAAACCTTTGGTAGCCGTCTTTCTTCCCAGGTTGGAATTTTTCAGAGAAAGCCATACTGAACCTCAAAGTGGCAAGTCACAAGCAGGGGTCACTGGGAAATCCTGACAGTGTTCTGATGCCAAGGACAAGAAGCACATGCAGGAGGCTGACCTTGAGTGAACCCAGGTCTCAGAGCAGTCCAGCCCCTTGAACGGCTTCTTTGAGGTTTGAGACAGCTACCAAGCAGCCCAGTAGCCACAGTGTCCAAAATGTCCCATGTGGTGGGCTGCTGTCCAGAAACGACACTAAGCCATGGCCTGGATGGAAATGGCCAAAAGTGATAAGACAGTATTGGCCTCGATCATTAATGGTGACACTTAGATCGTTAATGCTGGCCAGGGCAGATTGGCAGAGGTGATGTCCCTCCGGATCTTGGTTAGTGGCATGTGGACTGACATGATGCTAAGTGATTCAGAGTCCCCAGTCACTCACCCCCACCACTCAGGCTTCCTAACCTGCCTTCGGCTAGGAAGGATGATGCCTTGGTGAAAGGAGAGGCTGGTTTGATGGGTTAACCAAAATATTCCATGGTTATCCCAATTACTAACGTCCATGAGATCTACTGAGGACAGAGCATGTCCAAGAAGCCTTAGGGTCCCCAAGCCCAGGCCTCTTGGTAAACGACCCCTGGCCTCATCCCCATTACCACTGAGGGCATCTCCTTTGGCCCTAGACTCTCTACCCTTCTCCTCTTCTTCTCTGAATAGGTAACTGTGGGGCTGTATGGTGCTGGACACCAGCAAGCCTTTTATTTATCCTTGATGGGAAATCCCGTCAAAATATAATGTGTTGCCTAAGTTAAGGTTGAGCCTGGACCCTGAGGTCATAGGTTGCCATCGGCTAGGAAGTGCTGAGCGGGAAAGGCCCGCTGCCCCTATTCTTCCCCCACTGCCTGCCAAGTACCTCACTGATGGTTATGTTTCAGATATGAACATCACCTTAGCTGCAAGCTGTGAACTATACTGGTTTCTAACTGGTGGCACTGGAGTAACCGGGCTTTCCATGAAGTCTAGGTCTCAAGGTACTGAAACCCCTTCTTTCTCAATAGCCTCAGACCCCAAAACTCTGGTATGTCCTGTGATAAGCATTAAAGCCAGTCACAGTTCAGCTCAGGCCTGTGTTCGAAATGGTTCAGTGACTTTTCCAGAGGCCCCAGATGCTGTGCCCAGGAGGCCAAAGGTGCGGCATCTTCCAAAGGGTACTTTGAAGAGTGACTGTTGACAGTGAGAGGATGCTTTCAGCTCTGTCCCATAGCAAGAGTCTCTGGGGGACAGCCTCTGAGTGCCAGTGGTCCCTGCTAGGTGTACCAAATCACCATGACCAAGCCTCTCTTGAGTAGTTGTCAATAACAGATGCCCAAATCTGTCAGATTCACTAGGCCTCAGTACACACGGCCAAGGCCACTCAACAACTCTCTACCTCTCTAGCCCCTCTCTTTCTCCCCTTCCTTCTAAGCCAGCCAGCCAGCCAGCCAGCATGTAGTTCTCCCTGTTGCCAGGAAGCAGAAAATACTCAACTTCCTTCAACCACTATTTCTCATTCCTTTCCCTCCCAATGGTCCCTGTGCCAACCTCTGCCTTTAACGGGAACCATCATGGCCTCCTCAAGTCCGCTGAGGAGTCAAACCCTTCCCTCTTGTACCCTCCTCCTCCTCTTCCTCTTCCTTTTCCCTCCTTATTTCTCTCAATTTTTCCTTTTTTTTTTTCTTCTACCTTGTACAGGTAATTGTGAGCCGGAGGGAAAGCCCTGGAGTATTCAGTTCCAAACACTGAGCAGCAGTTCTCAGAAGGGCACAAAGGATCGAGGTGAATGTCACATTGAGTAGGCTCCAGCTGCACCTGCCGGCTGCCCCAGCCCCTCCGGTTCATCTGGGGGTCACCAAGCGCTCGCAGATTCTCGGATGGCAAGGAACGCTACTATGTTTTCAGTTCACAGTGAGATTAAATCTACAGCGTTTGACCCGTCTAATTTATTTTGTGGCTGACAGAGCAAGGAGAGCCCATAGGAAGCCCCGGATTCATTCTTCCCTCAAACAAAACACCATGGGATCGGTAGGAAGCCGTCGCAGCTGGATGCTTCGTTCTGGGCCCAGACACGGTAGCGGATGTGTAAGAATCATCAGAAAACAGGGCTTGGGCCATGGTCCAGCAGCCCTGGAGTTGGTGTCCGACCCCTTGAACTACAGACTTGAGTTGATCCCCAAGGGCAGTGTGATGGCCTGTTCAGGCTTGTGCGTGGACACGGACCACCAACCTCAACAAATGACCTGAAGTTCATTCCAACGTGGGTGACTCTACTCTTCTGTTTGTCTCCTACTTCCTCTACCTACCTGTGGCCAAGCCACCTCTTCACCTCAACCAAAGCTATTCAGCCCTCTTTTTCCCCTGCCTGCTCTAGTCTGCCCCTTCCTTCCAGTTCAGAAAGTGCTTGGCAGTGGTACTGAGTTTGAGAAATTAAGGGACACTTCATTCTTGTCAACTAAACACCTCCAAGAGGCACAGGCAAAGTCCTGAGATCACAGATCAGACCCCAACAAATAGGCACAGGCTGGGGTGGGGCCTGGATGTAGACTGTGATCCCTTAGACCTCCTGAAACCTACCTTAGATCTCAGAATAAGCCTTTGGTAGCAGGGAGACCAAAGTTTTGGGTGGTGAGTAGGCAGTGAGGGCACAAAATGCTAGTAGGAAGACTAGAAGGTGGGGCACAGCGGGACCTAGGCCTTTAGGATAAGCAGGGCTTGTGGGTACCAGGACAGCTGCACCGATGTATGGAACATTAACATGTTCAAGCAACTGCAGAGCCCTTCACATGCAGCAGAAAGACTAGCCTGGAGAATGCATGGCCCTCTGAGTCACACAGAGAAGGGCAGTCAAGGAGCCACATCTGCTTTTAAAGGTCACCTGTGAGTCCCTTTAGCAAACATGATGTGACAAGGGTCATGGTGAGAAATACAATCCAGCATGGTTGGTGGGCCATGTACCCTGACCCCTCCAACAGGAGCTCCCTGCCAGAGGAAGGGAAGGAATAGACGTTGGGTGAGGTGTAAAATGGAAAGGAGACTGGCCTGGGGGGGCGGGTAAGGGAAGTGAACCAGTTGGGGATACTCCTCAGTTCCTATGATATGATGGCTATCATTGGCTGTCAGTTTGGCTGTATCTGGAATGAACTACAGTCCAGGAATGGAGGGCACACTTGTGATCTGGATGGAAGATGAAGGCTTTTGATCTAGATCTTGAGGTGGGATATAGATAGATAGGTAGACAGATGGATGGATGGAAGATAGATAGATAGATAGATAGATAGATAAATAGATAGATAGATAGAAATTGATTCATTCCATAAGTTCTTTGACTCCAGAGAACCATGACTAATACATATGAACAGAGGTCAGTGCCGCTCAAGACAAAATAGAAGAAAGAGAGGAACTTCAATAGAGTCCAGGAAGGGTAGGCAAGTATGTGCCATTAAAAGAGGAGGGTAACACAGAGGACAATGAGAACTCCCATTCTTTGCCTAGAACTGGCCAAGGCATTTTATGTTGCTTTATTCAACTCGCACGGCAACTAGGTGAGGCAGTAAGTATTGCTTTATCTTGCATTTCACAGATGAAGATGTGAAGGTTAAAAGAGATGAAAGAATTTGCTCTCAGTAACAAAGTAAAAGCATGGGGGCCAAGGAGTGGGCATGAAGGTGTGGCTCATGTAGCACTCAAGAGCCAGAAACCATGAGATTATAGGCTCAAGGTCAGTCTGGGCTACAGATGAAGAAAGAAACATCAACTGATTAGTTAATCTTTAGAAAGCAGTGGAGGTGGGAATCTATATTTATTCCTGATTCTAGACCCTGGGTTCTCGGCTACCACAGGACCCTACAAGTACAAATTCATAGATGTTAACCCAGAGTTGGAAACTGAGATTTGGGGTATCCTTACCCTGTGCATTGGGTCCCCAGGAGCAAGGTGTTTATGAAGGACAATGGATACAGACCTCTCAGATACAGAGTCTCAGATTGGCTGAGTCAGACCCTTCTCGGCCCCAGCCTCAGGGTTCCAGGCTCATGCACAGACACTCTGAGAACACTGTGGATAGCATGAGCTACAGCCCACGAAGCGGAGCTCTGCTGAGATACATGTGCCCCCTGAGACTCACACGTGAATCTCAGCCCAGGCTGGGCAGCACCATGTATTAATTATAGCACGTGATTATGACATTCCACTCAGGGGCATTCTGGAAATGAAGGCCGCCACATTCTGTCCCCAAGGCCATTCCTCAGGCTCATATTTTTTAGCTGAAGCCGTGTCTAAGGTATGAAATTAAAAGCAGATAAGCCTTCGCGCTGGTTGGCATTCAGCAGTAGGGAGGCCATGCTATTACTGGCCCATCTTTAAAGTGCTGATCTGTGAACTAGAGGACAAAAAAAGAGCACAGAAGTATCCAACCCAGGGATGTCCTTGGAATGCATGCTCTGAAGAGGGTCTGATCACACACATGCACACACACATATACATACATGCACAAACGCACACACACGTACACACAGAGGTACACATACACACATAGACACTGACACACTCACATGCACACATGCATACACACATGACATGTGTATACACACACACACACACACACACACACACACACACACACACACACACACTCGAGAACATCCTCACAAAGAACTTACACAGGTATTCATTGGATCAATATTCCTAGTTAGTCAATGAGTAAGAACAACCCAGATGCCCATCAACTGGTGAGTGGATAATCAAAAAGGGGAAGTATCGATAATCCACATTGAATGGTCACTCAGCAACAGACAGGCACAATGTGACAGCCTACCAGAATGGGAGTGAACTGTGAAAACACTATACTCAGGGGAAGAAGCCAGAACCCCAGGGCTGCACATCATGGAATTTTGTTTGTATGGACTATTGAAACTGAAGTCCAGAGAGTCAGAAGAGATTACTCACTGGTTGCCAGGGAGTGAAAAAGGGGGGAATTCAAAGTGCCCAGCAAAACATAAAGGTTTCTTTTGGGATGATAGAAATGTTATGGAATTTTTTTTTTAAAATCCCATAATTGTACACTTTTAAATAATCATGCCTGGGCTGGGGTGGCCCCAACAGATGGCCTCTCACATGCCATTGGTTGAGACTGACCTTACATTTTCAGGCTGTAGGCCTTCTGGATCCTTTTAGATCAGTCAGGATTTGTGCCTGGGCTTTGCCCAGAGGGGAGGAGACCTGAAACAAATTTAGGACTGGGTTAGAAAGCAGGACTATGCCTGTTTGGGGGCCACCTAACAACGCCTGGCAAAGCCAACATTTGTAAAAATGCCCGTCCACAGGGCCTGTCCCCAATCATATGCTTGGGTGCAGAGGTCAGCTGTGAGCTTCCCACATAGCAAGAAACTGTTCTGTGAGGTTTGGAAGGACCTCAGACTCTCTTGTAAGCACTGCAGGAATCTAGCTTCTCCCCCATGCCCCCACTTCCCCAAAGAGGGAAGAGGGGAAGAAGAGAGGTAGGAAGGGAGGGAGAGAGGGAGGGAGGGATGAGGGAGAGAGGGAGGGAGAAGGGCAGAAGAGAAAGGAGGGCAGCTAGGGGAAGGTAAGCCTTCCTGCCCACCTCTTCTGTGCCTACCGGCATCCCCGACACATCTCCAGCTACAAGGCAGCTGTCACCCTGCCCACTTCAAAGAAGCAGAGACTAAGGCTATGAATGCTAGTAGCTGCCCTGAAGCTGCATGGAAGTAGAAGGCCATGGAATAAGACCCAGAAGGGTCCTGGGTCATGGATCCAGACCTGTGGCCCCATGCCTTTACCCTTCATCTGGTGCACTGACCAAGAGACCAGTGTAGCAAGGGCAGGACCAGCACACTGACCTTCCGAACTGAATGAGTCTAACTCACTCCAAAAGTAATGGTTTTCAAGTAGAGAGTTCAAAATCCTAACTAGAATAGACAGGCCCCCTCCTCCTCCTTCTTAATCAGAAGAAAGGAAGATTGCTCATTTTCCCAGTTTTCAAGTTGTGTGCTGACATCCTTTGCTTTGATGGTATGTTTTCCCTGCGCTTGGCTTTGATGTCATTAGAAAGATGAACAGAATGTAGCCGCTTACCATGTATTCATTCAAAAGGACAAACCTGTAGAATTCACCCGGATCCATTTGCCCAAAGCTTCATGCTCCCAGTTATGCTCCATAGACATGTGAATAGGAAGAATCAAGGGAAGTGCTTACATTGATGGCCATGGAAACAGCCCAAGCATACACTACACAGGTCATAATGGCTGCCACCTAGAAATGCCCTCAACTTGAATCAATTCACTCACGTTCCTACCAAAAGAGAGCTCTTCCCATGTCTCTCTCTTTTCTGCTGATCAAAATCCTTTAGGACCACAGGGTTAGGAGGAATCAATCAACCTTTCTTTTTCACCAGGGATCTCATGTAGCCCAGGCTACCCTCAAGCTCTGAACTCCCTATGTAGCTGAAGATGACGTTGGACCCCTGATCCTCATGTATCCATCCCCTGGGTGCTGGGATCACAGGCATGTGCCTGCCTTCCAGAACTGTTTCTGAGAGAAGAATCCATAAATCCTTACAAAGTCATGCGAAGTATACTAAAGTGTTTTTCCTAAGTATATCACATCCACAGCCCTGGATCCCTTAAGTCTCAGCCAGCTTGACCTGCTCTCTGGCCATGGGGAAATCAAGTTAAAAGGCTGTAGATGGATGAATGCAGACATTTTGGCTTCTTCAAAGAAACCTCTAACCTAAGCTAGGACTTTGAAGCCCAGAGTAGGAGCTGTGAAGGCCAAGTTCTGAGCACTGAGATAAATGTTATTTCCTTTTGTCACTGGGACAAAAATGCCTGCTATAAAGAACTTTAAAAGTGTATCTTGAATCCTCATGTTTCCAGAGGTGTCTCCACTCCACGACTCCTTGGCCAAACTGCCCAGAGCATCTGTCCAGGCAGGACATTCACAGTGGACCAAAGCCTCCCAACTCACAGAGGACAGAGAATATGCCCTCTTCAAAGATTCACTCTCAGTGACTACCTCCTCCAACCACACCCCACCTTTGAGTGTCCACCACCTCCCAATGAGGCCTCCATCAACTCATGGATGTGTCAAGGGATGAATCCATTAAAGTTAATCTCCTCATGATCCAACAGCACCGCTGGCTGGAGCCCAAGCCCTCCACACGAAAGCTGTCCTGGGGAATGCTTCATTTCCAAACCATAACAATAACAAGGTATAATTTATGTAAATCTTCCCGAGTTCCTGGTAAACAAGCTAGTGGAGGAGACAGGCTATGTGGACGATGGGCAGTTCCTGGGTGTGAAACGAACAAAATGGCTCCATGACAGGCAGGAGATCATAGAGCCTTGGTAAGTTATGAGGAGGTCTGTGGGAGGGAGATACGAGTCTGAGTGTGGGATGCAGTCCTGTGAGAGCCAGGTGGGAAGAAGAAAAAAACATCCTCACACAAAGACACCGTGAGCTAAGTACCACTTTGCAGGCTTAAAACAGAAAATGTCACCTGCATCGTCTCATTCAACATGGCCCAAGGAGGCTTGTGCATACGAGGAAACTAAAGCTCAGAAAGAACTGACCAGATCCAAGTGATACCACTCGCCAATGGTAGAACCAAGACCCAAACTCAAGGGCCCCATGCTGACCTCCTCTTAAGAAGCAGTTGAATCGATACTTATTGGTGTGACGGTTAACCAATGATCCCTTTCCTCCATTGATCCAAAAGCTCTTCATTAGGGTATGACCTCTGTGCTGACCTCTTGCTGACAACCCAAATGAAGCCAGTACTCATTCAAGAGGAAACCTGGGGCCCATTCTATCCCACCATCTCAGGTTGTCCCTTGGAGAGTGGAAGGGAGTCTTTCCATGTACACCTTTACCCCTCCAGTGGAGAAGCAGCCAGTTGTGGCATCACCCAGAGCAGGACAGTGCTGGAAGAACTTGAGAGACATGGCACCTTGGACATATGCAAACCATGCCCAAATGACACACCTCGCTTTGCATCCTGCCGTTAAACTGTCACAGTAAGTAATAAATAAAAGTCCCAGTGTGCTGTTTGGCAATTAGCAATTATCTCTCAGCCTCTTTGGTAGCCACACACTTACTCTATAATTGTGAGATTAAAAAGCTATAATTCACATGGTTGGCTATAAGTGTGTGGATATCTTGCTATGACAAAGCAATTACCCAAGAGTCATTAGCCTCATAAAGTAATCTGCAATTGTATGTAAATAATGATTATGTGACTGACAAATGCTCTATTATTGACCCTTAAAACAAATATCAAGATTTATCTTTTCATGACCATAAAGCTTATACAGGGCCTGTGTTGCACATCCCAGGCCTCTAGGGTAGGGTTGCTTTAAGTTAATAGGGCATGGTGTTGTAGATTTGCATGGAACTCTGGAATCTGCAAACTGTACCAAAGTGTTTTTCCTTACTGTCCTATGTAGTCATGGCCTAAAGAAACACAATTCTCCATGTTTTACAAGGGAGGAGTTAGAGGCTCAGAGAGCTTGAGTGACCCTGACGAACAGACTTCCTTAGCAGTCCTTAAGTGTGAGACAGATCCATCCCTATCCCCACCCGCCCCTAGCGAAGCTCCCAGGCTGAGCTGCTAGGCTTAGCAGTCTCTACAGAAGGCTGCCAATGACATAGCTAAATCACTCTACAATGTTGATTACACCCCCTCCCCCCGAATCAAAAGGTACTATACACTTCAGCTATGTTTTATTGCCTTGCTCAGTAAAGTTGACCAAAGGTCATAATTCTTTCAGTGTGTCTATACAGAGCCAAACGGCTGTTTGAAAATGTGAAGTTAAGCCTGCTTGAATGAAATGATTCATTGTCTACTATGAGGATGAGATTGCTTGCCTCAGTTTGACTGAAAAATACACAAACACAGAGCCATGGTTAAGGAGATTTCCGGAGGGTTTGGCCTGTGGAAGCAGATTTTGAATCCGAGTTGTTCACGACTGTTTACAGAGTCTTTGGAGGAAGCAAGGTGGGCTGATCCTGCTATGAAGGGTCCTGGAAATGACCACTGAGAGTCTGACTTTTTTTTTTTAAAATTCTTCCTCCTTTATCTAACAAATGTATGTGGGAGCATGCTGTGAGCCAACTGTGGCCCTGGGGCCTTGATTGTGAGCAAGCTGGACCTCTGGGAATTTGTGTGTGAACAAGCTGTGGTCCTGGGGCTCCTGGGTGTGAGAAAGCTGTGGCCTTGGGGCTCTTATCTATGAGCACGCTGCAGCCCTGGACCTTCATCAGTGACCAGAAAGCTTCACTGTTCTGAGTCAGGCATCTGGTCCACCTGAGGAGAGAAGATGTCTCAAAGGGAGGTAGTGCTATGATTTAGCCGTGAAATGTCCCCACAGGCTCACATGGTGGTCACTGCCATCGCTGGGGGAGGTTGTGCTGCAACCTTTAATCTGTAGGTTGCTCAGGAAGGAGGAATATTGTGGGATATGGTTGGACCCATTTCCAATGGGACTGCTCTGTTTCCTGGCTCGCAAAGGTGCAGGGAAGCCCTGCACACTCCCTCCACCTTGACGCCACCCACGGCCGTGACTTCCCACCATGATGGACGATAATCGCTTTCACCAGGAGCCAAACTAAATCCCTCTCCCCTCAAGTCGCTTCTTGTCATGGTTTTGACCTCAGGGACAGCAGAAGGAACTAGTGCGGGTGATGACCCACTTTAATAGGAGGTTCAAACGTGCTTCAAATCCTAAAGTTCTTCAAGGACAGAGGTGTGTACCTACCGTCCCAGTGGGCGGAAGGCTCATGAGTTTCAATGTGTCTCAAAAATTCAAAACCGAGTTGATGAGGTGGTTCAGTTGCCACCAAGCCTGACCACCTGTGTTTGAGCCCCAGGACCCACATCATAGAAGAAAAGGAATGTCTCCCACAGTTTGTGCTCTGACCACCACATACATACATACCATGGCACATGCCCACAAGATAAATAAAGTATAATTTTAAAACAAATATCATAACAAACAAAATCCCAAAGACTCACTAAGTTTTGTCTGCTTTTGAATATTTCCATTTCAGAATTTTTAAAAAGATTTCAAGTTTTATACTTTCTCCATTGAAACCAACTCTCTCTCTCTCTCTCTCTCTCTCTCTCTCTCTCTCTCTCTCTCTCTCTCTCTCTCTCACACACACACACACACACACACACACACACACACACACACACACACACACAAAGCTCCAATAAATCTATAGGTAAATGGGCCACCACCCTGGGGAAGCCACATCCCAAGTGGGCCAGCTTCTGAGTGGCGTCTTGGCCACATGAACTTGGTCTGGTAGCCACAAAACCATCTCTACTTGGTAACTTCTCTACGTGCATCCTTTCACACATACTGGGACAGGGGACATACCACCCAGGACACTTCCTAAATGTTTTTTCCTTGGTGTAAAGCAAAGAAAGTCTTCTAGGATCCTCCCTGCGAGACCATCCCAGGCCTCTTCTCCACCCCTGCTTCCTCTCCTGACTTTGTCCCAAGACCCCAAGAACCAAGAGCCTTCTGGGTAACAGAAGGATCCAGGGGCGAGGTGGAGTGGGGGTGCAGAGCAGCCACTACTCGAATGTCTCTATGTCAATGACTTGTGTCCCTTGTTGGAGCTGTTTCTAATCCAGTCATCTGAATTGATCACCGAAGGTGGGTACCCATGAAGACTTTGGGATCTTTCATTCCTGGAGATAATGAGGAGAGAGAGAGAGAGAGAGAGAGAGAGAGAGAGAGAGAGAGAGAGAGAGAGAGAGAGAGAGAGAGAGATTGACAGCAGGGCTGACTGGACCATCAAAATATTTGTTTAACATCTGCTTCAGTCAGGCCGTCTGGAGCCAGCCACAATTGGTGGCATTGTTCGCAGGCTAATCTCATGGACTTGCCCCTTTCTGTACTTTTAATTGACTTGCCCTACAGGTAAATACACGGGGCCTTTCCAGTGGAGACACCCTGTGCACGGGTATTCCTCCACGCCCTGGATTCTTTGTGTGTCAAACGAAAGCTACTCCAGACCCCTGGAGTCCAAAGCAGTTAATTAACGGAAATCAAAGGCGCCTTTGTTGCCTCCCCGAGCCTTCCTCTCTTCTCCAGATGGGGACAGATTCACTGACGATTTAGTTCCATTTCTGAGAATGGTTTCTCAGGTTTCTCTTGTCGGTGACTAGAAAGGGCCAGGTGCCATCAAGGACCCTGCTCCTGGGACTCTGCCAAAGGCCAAATCAAAGAAGACAGACCTCACTTCAGCATCCTGGGACCTGGCCAGCAGAATGAGCCTTTTGGTTGGGGACTCCAATGCTGCAGAGGCATAACCAGCAGAAAACAGGGTTGGGGTGCAGAGTTGGGGCTTGCTAGATGACCTCATAGGGTGCTGTCATCTAGCAAGAAACAGCAGAAACAGGGAACACAGGCTCTGTCACCCATCCATCAGAGACCCCAAGCCAGTACAGTCTCCAGGCACTGCAGTGAAGTCTTTTCTGCCGACTTCACCAGCAGACTGGTCTGGGGGCTGAAGGAAGTGGGATGGGGTAGGGGCCCTTTAAGAAACCTAAAAAGGAAGGAAGCTACTCAAAGGTCCAGCTTATGGGATCAGCCAAGTCAAAAGGAAGCAGAAGGCATTCGATCTGTCTTGAGTAACGCCCAATCAGTAAGAGGAAAATTAGGGCTGGGATGGAGCTCAACTGGTACAGTGCTTGCCTAGCATACACAAAGCTGAACCTGGGTTCAGGTCCCAGCACCACATAAAACAAGGCATGATAGTGCATGCGTATGATCCTAACACGTGGGAGTTAGGGAGGGACAGGAGAACCAGAAGTTCAAGGTCACCTTTGGCTACATAGGGACGTCAAAAGTGGTGCCACAGTACTACTTGTGTTCCCAACCCTAGAAACAGAAGGCTCCCAATTGGCTATGGCTATATAGCCTCTCTCTCTCTCTCTCTCTCTCTCTCTCTCTCTCTCTCTCTCTCACACACACACACACACACACACACACACACACACACACACACACACACACACACACGACTAGTACTGAGGTAAAGAAGGCAGGCAGGCCACAGCTTCTAAGCAACACAAAGAATGTCAGACAATATTGGTGGACTCTACCATCAGAACCTGAGGAGAAGAACCTCACACAGAACATCTAAATGGATGACCCCAAGTCCCTGCCTGGTAGATATTTACCAGGGGAAGAACTGATTCCAGGGGACCAAGGGGGAAGAGAAGGCTAGTCCTTACTTGGCTCAGCACCACTCAGATGGGATTAAACCCAAGCCTCTAAAACATGCAGTTTTCCCAAGGAATCACGTGGCTCCCTGCAAAAAGCTGGAGAGCAGTCTTTGAGGCTTGAAGGAGACAGTTTTAAAAATGAAAGGTGGTTCTGCTTCATACAGTGTGTAATGAGGTGCCAGGGTTTATTTTAATGCAAGAACCGAGCATAAGCTGAAATAGAAATTCAAGATTTCCCAAAGCAGTGGGTTTTTAAAGGGTGTTCACAGACTAGGGTCTGAGGCGATGTATGGAGGAGGGTGATGATGGGTAAGGGGAAACTGAGGATGGGAGCAGGTGTCAGTGGGGACTCCTGAGGGGCAGCACGAACCATTGTTGCTGGACTTTCCTGCTGGACTGAGTGGAACTTCCCCCACCATGGGGTACCACCACTGGTAGAGGACACCATTTTGCTGCCACTCTTGTTCCTTGTCCTCCCATGGGTGGTCTGGTCCCCTTAAGCCCCTGAGCCCAATATGATAGGATATTGACCCTCTTTTTTAGGATTCAGAGTAAATGAGGTATTGCTGTCCCTCCAGGGCCTCTGGGCTGCCTGTGGGTATTTAGAGGGAGCTCAGGGCCTAGGTGTATCTACCACCATGAGGGCACATGGACTCTGCCCACTAGGGTCCCCCTAGAGACCAGGAGATAGGAGATCTGCAGTTTCCCCAGTGCTTGTGACATAGACATGAGCTCTCCTTTGTTAGTTCTGAATCCAGCCACTTGCCATGTGCAAACAGGACTTTCTGAAATACAATTCTCAAAGAGCTGGGAATATCAACCAAGAATAAATAAGCAAGGAATGGATTTAAAATGAATTGAATACAGAAGCCAACCAAAGAGGACAGAGAAGCTTCACAGAACATCCTTTCAGATTGAATTTGTGAAGGATTTTCAAAATACAGCCAAGGACACCCACTGTCCACTAGAACTGCTGCCCTGCCCTGAGCCACTCGGCCCCACCCCTCTTCTTGACTCCCAGAGGCGACATCTTCCATTCTGTGGAAGACTCAGTGCCAGGCACAGGTCTCTACTCACTAAGCTCTGCCTTTGACTTGTCCTCCTCCAACCTGGGTCCCATTGAGGATCTTCCAGTCCCTTTGTATCTGTACCACATTGTCCCTGCTCCCCCTCTTCCCTTCTTCCAAGCCCACCTTCCACCCATCTCTGCCCATCTGTTACCCCAGCATCCGTTCAGAGTACCATCCCTGGAGACTTTTATCCAGCATCCAGAGGAGCAGGTGCCCAGGGATGCTTCAAGTAATAGTTATCCTGAGGTCACCTTATCCTTCCTGCCCTCTGCATGTCAGCAGCCCTTTTAGGCTGCTAACCATCGGAGGACTGCAGCCAGCCTGCTGGTCCTCATAATATCCCCGGTGTACTTCTCAGGTCCTCAGTAAAGACTCATTTGCAAAGCCAGTTCAGCAGTCCAGCTTCTGGCAGAAGAAAAGATACACTCACTGGCCAACACTTGTACCCTCTCCCTCTTAGAGGAACAAGTGCAACCCCCCTTAGCATGGAATTCCCCCCACCCCCAATCCACAGATAGAGGAAAGGTATTCTGTGAACTTTCGAGTAAGTCCTGGCCTTGTCATACATTTTTATCTTTGCCTCTGCCTCATATGACTTCCTTGGCTTACAACAGGATAGTCCAGTGGTCATGTCCCCTCCATTCTGGCTTCCCTGCCACCTCTAGGGCATAACCACACTGAGCCAATAGCTGGGAGACATCTATCACAGACTTATGGCCCCAGGAACCCCATCTCCATAGCTGTGACGTGATGGCTGTGTATTTCACGCCTCTCAGTTTCCCAGCTGGGATTCGGAGATTTAAAGACACGGGGGATGTGTTTTTAAATTTATGAGAGGGCCATTGACTTAATTAATTGTGCCCAAAGAGCACAACCAATTGCAATAAGAATTCTTAAAGGCGAAGGGGACCAGGGGAGGGAGGCCTCGCATGGCTTGCGGCTCTCAGAGCTGTTTCTTTATAAGGACAGCAGTGCTGAGTCTGGCTGGAAGAAATTGTTTCAGAGGGTGAACGCCCATGTGAGGCTGCACCTAAGGGTACCCACGACACAGCTGTCTGAGGATCTCCAAGGAACATGATCCTTCACAAAAGACAACTCACCTGTCATGTCACCCACCTGCTCCCCACTGGCTGGCCAGTGCTGGCTGGTCCTCAGTCCTCCCATGCTTTAAAGCAGGTTTTTTTTTTTCCAGAAAACCAAACAGTCATGGGTTGAGGACATCTACAACCTGCAGAGTCTGACCTTATAATTTCACAGATAGGAAAACTGAGTCCCAGAGGATTTTCCAGGGGATGCACAATACAGTGACTCCCAATCTGGAAATCCTACTCAAAGTTCTTGCCCCTGAGAGTGACCTCTGTAGCTGGAGTGGTCTCTGCTATTCTTGCAGTGACTAATTTCTTATTTTTAAACTTTTACTTTGCATAGGAAAAAGGTTAAGAAATGCGTATTTTTTTCCTTCAGAATCACATCTGAGTTTTCTTACATACTTAAGGTGACATCAAAATGGCATTGTTGATATCTTAAAGCCTTCTGCTGAGCCTGAGTGGAGACTTTGAGCCAGGTATGGTGGCCCGTACCTATAAATCCAGCACTCAGGAAGCAGAGGCAGGAGGATTACCTCAAAATCAAGAGCAACCTTGGCCACACAGTGAGACCCTGAGTCTGAAGGACAAATAGCCATATACACACACAACAGCAGTGATCTGAGAATGGTGGTGCGCATCTGTAGTATCAGCACTTGGGAGGTAGAGGCAAGAAGATGAGGGGCTTAGAATTGGCTACAGAGCAAGTTTAAGGTAGCCTGGGACATATGAGACCTGTCTCAAAAAAAATACAGAAACAGCAGATAGCTAGATAGCTAGATAGATAGATAGCTAGCTAGCTAGCTAGCTAGATAGCTAGATAGCTAGCTAGCTAGATAGATAGATGATAGATAGATAGATAGATAGATAGATAGATAGATAGATAGATAGATAGATAGATAGATAGATAGATAGATAGATGATAGGTAGGTAGATAGAGGAAAGGAAGAAGGGTTGAAGGAGAAGGAAGAAACAGAGAAAGAGGAAAGGAGTCAGGAGAGACTCATTTATGCCGCTGTAGTTTAATCCGTTAGGAGAACGTTTGGCACACAACGAGTTCAGTGCACACGGTGGCTTGAAAGAATGAGCAGCCTGAATGTCTGGACCCATCGCTCATTCTTTAAAAGGTTTTAACTTTTCATTTTATTTCCATTATTATTATTATTATTATTATTAATCTTTATTTATTATCAGAATATAAGTTCCACAAGGATAAAGATGTGTCTCTGTTTTAAAATTCACAGTGTGCCTCCACTCCTGGCATTCAGCAGGGATCTAAGAAATCACATTTGATTGACTAGATGATGTGTGCCTGTGTGGAATGATTTTTCTAGAAGGTTCTAGGACTGGACATGCTGGACAATAAGGTTTGCCCATTTATTAAGTTATCGTTTTGGCCAAACTGTTCTTCAAAGCAGCCAGGAGGCTTGACATATTAATGCTGTCTGAGGGAACCCACCTTCCTGATGTCATTCCACGGACGTGATCACATTGTCCTTTTCCAGGGCAGACTGACGAATGAATGTACAGGACCTGCAACCAGATGGCTCCAGCAAAAAATGACTCTTTTCTGTGCGTCCAAGTTCAAGGCTACCTACTGAAAGAAGCAGCTACTCTTGCAAGGCCTAGAGCAGTGGGCAGGGCGGCCTAGGGTACCCGTGCCAGGCACCTGGAGTGCAATTGCCTCACCTGAGAGCCCCAGAGATTCCAGATACACTGGCCCTCCTCTGACTGATCCTTATAGCCAATAAACAGGCTCTACGTACTGCTGATCTCCAACTCCAAGGCTTCCTGGCTCCATACTTGATATCTACCGCCAAACCCACCAGCAAGAAGCAGACTACAGCCATAGACTTCAGTTATGTCAATGAGACCTTACGTTGTGTGTGTGATGGAGCTGTCTGGAGACAGCACTAACCAGAAGCCCAAATGTGCCCATGTGTTGGGCCTAAAGAGCATCAACCCCCATATCTGTACTGTGATTGTCCTTTCCGAGATTGGAGGGCAGGGGAGATGGGCAAGAAGGATTCTATCTGGAACAGAGACCAAGGGTTAGACAAGCTGACCTCTGTCTGGGCAGAAACCCAGTCGAGATGCTGTTGACTGAGGCTGAGGCAGGGGCCTGTACATATCAAGGCCTGTTTGGAGCAGGAGTAGAACCATGCACCGCTCTCCTCCTTTTCCTTCTCCCAACCTCCTCTTCCTCCTTTTCCTCTCACTTTTCTCCATGCTGTCTTTACATAGGTTTTGCATTTCTGACTCAGGACTGAGATGTCAAGGAATGGTCCATTTCTAGAGACTGGAGACTGTCCTCTTCAGAGAGAGGGCAGAGGGGCTTCCTTGTGCAACCAGAGTCAGAATTAGGGACAGAGGGATGGTGGAGCCAGGACCTGGTTGGATCAGCCTCTACATTCCATTCTTTCTCTCTGGGCATGGTCAGAAAGGACTTCCCCTTACAAGGTGGATTTCAAGATTCTGAAATTATTTCAGTGACAGTGAACGAGAATATGGAAGAAAGCATGAAAATCTTGAGTGTTTGGTGGGGGGTGCCCTGGTCATTCATTCCCACTTAGGCTCCCTCTTAAGGCAATACTTTGCAACCTTAAGAACAGAGGAAGGATATCTCAATGGAGCCTAACACAGACGCTTGGGGCACTGTGCCCCGCTCAGGGGCTACAACTTTAGGCTCCCTGGAGGGTAAAACTGAAGACTTCCTGGTTTCTCTTGCCTTCTCTGTTCCTGGAATCAACCTGTCCTTCACTGTGTCTCACATGTTTTATAGAGGAGAAAACTGGGATCCAAAGAGGTCAAGTGGGAAATCAGGAGAGGACCAGAATGAGCCCCAGAGAGCCACCCCTCCTCCCCTGCACTCTTTGCAAATCGTAAGAAAGCAATAAGGGTTAACCTGAACCACTTAGTTCTGCTTTCCCAGAGACATGCAAACTTCCCGTTCCTTGCCCCATATCTGTGCCCCTACCCCATGAAATCCTGCAGGGTTTTAGGCAAATGGCCTTTAGAAACTAAAAGAGGTGAGTGTTTGTCGTGCATTCAAAGGTTCCAGATGGGTTTTATCTGCTGAGCCTGGCTGGGAGCTGCTATCAGATGGCCATGCAAATGACTCCACCTGAAATGTCTGGCAGAGAATGGCCCTGTTTCCAAACACATAGACATTTGCCTAGACATTTCCCTAGATTATTTCCCTTTTCCCTCCAAAGCAGCCAGGGCATGACAGCTTCTCAGCTTAGTGGAGCTCTGACAATGGGCAGAGTGGCCTGGACCTAGAAGTTTATACTTTGTAGCCAGGCTAAAAGATGGGGGACCAGAAGTCCACACTCCAACAGGAGCTCTACCTCCTGCAAGAAAGAAGCAGATAGACTATGTGCCACTAGCAGGGACCCCAGGGGTTCTGGAGGAAAAAACTCTTGCAGACAGTCTTTGGCTGCAAAATGCTTGATCAATGTGTCCATAACAAATAGCTCAAAATGTTGACACGGGAGCTGCTAGTTTAAGATTTCTCTCAAGTTCCAAGATGCCTGAGGGCCACCTTCTGAGCTCCCAAATACCCCAGGTGGACAGCTGAGGCTCACACTATATGTAGCGCCTAGTCCTCCTGTCCTGGAAGGTCATACCCAAGACTCTCATTTCAGTGGCCATGAGAGTCTTGTTTGGATTCCAGCATGAGCCAGCCCCAGAAAGCCACCTCTGCAAGCAGAAATAAGGTGAAACAATTCTTATGTGACTCAATTGTCCTACTTTGGGACCAGAAAAAAAGCCTTGCACGTAGGTATTCACGACAGCTTTAGTCACCACAGCTCCAAATAGGAAGAGACACAAGTGTCCCTGAACATGGCAATGGATAAGTTGGCTATATTCAAGCAGAGAGCCCTATTCAGCTAAAGAGGATGAGTCTGATAGCTAAAACCCAGATGTACTTCTAAGTGTCATGCTGCTGAGAGTGGCCAGGGTACAGGTCGGGGGTGCGCTAGAGAGATGATGAGGGGAGACAGCTAGCCAGGTGGTAGAAATCATTCACACGATTGTGCAAGTGGTGAAGCAAATGCATGTATGTGACAGGTTTGATCACATTGAACCTTGAAACCAGCAAGTGGTACGGCAGGTAACTTAGAACTTGGCAATGGTGACTTCTGAAAGACAGATGACAGGGCAGTTGGGGTCGTTTGTGTTGAACTGGAAAACAGCCCCCCTAGGAGGTCTCGCTTTCTACATAGAAAGAGGCACTGAAAACACGGATGAGCAAAGACACTCCTGCGCACAAAGAAGCCTCCCTCTGCCTGGCCTGTGATCAGCCCTCATTTCCACTGGGGTTGAGAGCAGAGACTTCGGAGTCTGCTTCTCAGGCTCAATTCTGCTGCTAATCAGCTGGGCGACTTGGGAAAAGAACGCCAAATTTCTTTATCTAGGATACAATGATAGAAACGGTATTTCTCAGGTTGGCAGGAGAAATGGGTGGCTCAACTGGGTGGGTAAAACAGGCGCATGTAAGCCTGGCAGCGAGAGTTCGATCCCCGGGATCCAAATAAAAGTAGAGGAGAGAATCAGCTCTACGAGGTTGTCCTCTGAGTACTACACACTCACACACACACACACACACACACACACACACACACACACACACACAGGTGGTATGTACATGCCTTCTCCAAACACACAACATAATAGTAATAAAAAGTGGTATTTCCCAGGGTGGAAGCCATCTAGTGTCCTTCAACAGATGAACGGATGAACAAAATGTGGCTATTTGACCATAGAAAGGACTCAAGTTCTGAGACATGCTACAACCTGGATGGACCTTGGTGCTAAAGTGACCCTGTGCTAAAGGAAAGAACTCAGGTGCAAACCTTATGACTGTCTGTATCTAGAATAAAGGAATCCAGAATACGAGAAAGCAGACTGGGGCTATGAGGGGCTTGGGAAGGACAGGGAAACATGTAATGGGGACAGTTTACTGGAGTGTGAGGAGCATGTTTTGGGACCAGGTAGAAATGATGGTTGCAGAATATTCTGGGGTACTAAATGCCACCAAACTGTTCATTTTAAACTGAATAATGTGGGCCGGGGGTGGGTGGGGGTGGGGAGATGGATCAGTCAGTAAGATGCCAATTGCCGAAGTATGAGGACCCACATCTGGATCCCTAAACATCCACGTAAGTAAGGTAAGTATAGTGGTTAGCTCAGTGTTAGAGTAGGGGCCAGACACAGGAGAAGCCACAGAGCTCACTGCCTGCCCGTCTAGCTAATGGATGAGAGTCAAGTTCAGTGACAGAGGCTATCTCAAAGGATAAAGTGGAGCGTGACAGTAAAAGACACCCACTATATCAACCCCTGGCCTCCGCTTGCACACATGCATGTACACATTAATTAGGAACAAAATTAATTTCAAACCAGTTTTAAAAATGCAGACAGTCTCTCCTCCCTCATGCAAGAATCAAGGCTAAAGGGTAGGTTGGGCCTTATAGGAACTGTCCGCCACACACTGTGGTAGAACCAGAATCACCCGCGGAACTTTTCTTCCAGAGCCTCAGGACAACAGGCTATCCTGTCAACTAGGGTTGGCCTCCTGACCTGCCTTGACTGCCCCTGGATAGCATCTCTCCCTTGATTCAGCTCAGACTGGAAGATGAGCCACTTAGGGAAGTGACATCCCTTGTGTCATGGGCCCAGCCCTGGCTCCAAGTGCTGACATTTGATCTTTGTCCTGTGACCCTGGCTATGACCCATGCCTAATCCTGTGGCCATGCAGCTCAGATCTGTCGGAAAGCAGCTTTCCCAGGGAGGCCCAAACAAGCCTTCACTCCCAGCAGCTTTTGCCTTTTGAGGTGGCCTGCGGGGCCTGAGAGACAGAGCACAGGCTTGACCCTCAGCGTTTATTAGTGGGCTCAAGGGGTGGTAGGTAGAGCCGGGTCAGGATCTTAGTGTGTTAAAGAGACGGATGCCCCGCCCGGTTAGATCTTTGAGAAAGGTGCCCAGAGCCTACATCTGCATTTCCCTTAAGTCTTGCACTTGAACTTTATTTGCAAGGGGTCCTCCTACCTGCCTGTTGTGTCCCTCTGGATTAGAAGCTGTGTCCCCATCCCTAACGCTCAGGACTCTCAGTGTTAAAGGAATTGGCCCACTGGCCTGTCCCAGTGGCTGAGCAGGCTTCTCTGTGAGTCACTCTTGTCCTTCTGAGACAACACACAGCTTCCCCAGGATCTCTGACACTGGGGATCTGGGTCCCACGCCAAAGAAACATGGGGGTATTACTTGCTTATGAAAGATTAGAAAAGCTAAGCACCCCACCCCCAGATCAGTACAGAGCAGCACCTCTCAGAGGTCCCACAGAGAGTGCTGCCCAGCTTGAGTCTCCTGAATTGGTGGGACTTGGAAAGCACCTCAAATCTGCATTTTTAACAAGTATTCAGATGGTGTTGATATGAGGGACCAGATTTTGAGAGCCAGTGTGTTCAAAGAGTAAGGGGCATGGAGCAGAAACAGCCACCAGATCCAGGAACATCCTTGAGGGCAAAATAAATGGTCTCTGAGGAAGCACACAGGGGAAAAAAAGGTGAGAGCCAGAAAGGGGTGGATGTGTCCAACATGAGCAGATGGAGTACCAAAGCAGAGAAGAGCTCAATGTCACAGACAAGCCCAAGGGGACCAGTGTGAGAGAGAAGCCAGTGAGACTTGGAGTAGAGGGCAGCTAACAGGGAGAAGGAGGAAGACGAAGGGAACAGAGTCAGGGTGCCCACTCTGAGAAAGAAAGACGTCTGCAGCCAGGCATTGTGGCTTCCTTGAAGTCCCAACATTTGAAAAAAAAACAGGAGAATCTTGCATTCAAGGGTTAGCTCATGCTATAAAACAAGACTCTGTGTCACCTTTTCTAAAAGAAGGGGAAGGGGAGGTGAATAAAAGGAGGGGAGAGGAGAGGGGAACAGAGGTGTGGTAGTTAGGGTTTCTATTGCTGTGATGAAACACTATAGCCAAAAAGCAAGTTGAGGAGGAAAGATCCTGTCACTGTTCATCATCAAAGGAAGTCAGCACAGGAACTCAAGATAGGGACCTAGAGACAGAAGATGATGCAGAAGCCATGGAGGGGTGCTGCTTACTAGCTTGCTCCCCATGGCTTTCTCAGCCTGTTTTCTTACAGAACCCAGGACCACCAGCCCAGGGATGGCACCATCCACAATGGGCTGGATCTTCCCTATCAATTACTAATTAAGAAACTGTCCTACAGGCTTGCCTGCAGCCTGATCTTTAGAGGCATTTTCTCAGTTAAGGCTCTCTCCTCTCTGATGACTCTAGTTTGTGTCAAGTTGACATGAGGGGAGGGAATGACAGGAGATCGGGGAGGGAAGGGGAGGGAGACCCTGCTCCATCTTAGTCATGTTTCTGATCTATGTATGACATGAGTGCTTTAGTTTAACCTCCAGAAGATCCAGACAGCGGTGTAATTCACAGAAGAGGGTTCTCGGGATGAATGAAGAAGGGTGCAATCTTTTCAGGGTACATCGGCATCAGAGGCAGTCCCACCTTACCCAGGAATCCCAATTTCACACCAAGGCCTCTCAGTGATGTCCCCACCTCCTGGTCATGTCCCTGAGAAGGGACCTAACCTCAGGTTCATTCCCTCCTCTATTAAATGAGGCTATTGCTGTTCAGAGTATGAAGTCAGCTCCTACAGCTACACTGCTCCACATATGGACCACACCCCACTTTCCGCAGTTACTAACAGGCTTGGATCAAGGATAAACATGGGGGCTGAAAACTATAACATGGTGGTTTTCTAGGTTAGTGCTTTCAGGGTTGAGGGATGTAGAGTGGAGATGCTATGTAGGATTTTCCTTCAGAGTAGACCCAGGCACAGCCCCAGGGCAGGATGTGGATGCTACAGGAGGCTTGAGTGAAGAAGAAGGTAGACTGAGAGGGGCAGAGAGCTGGGCTAAGTACCCATCACTGAGAATCAGCCAAGGATGCTGGTCAGCTCAGGAGGCACAACTTTCCCTGCAGACTCCCAGGCACCAGAGAGCCTAAGAGGTCACTGGCTTGATATCCAGGAGCCAGATGTTATCTGGGCTGGCCAGTGAAACCCGAGCCTGGATACCCGCTGGCCCCTCTCACTATAGATGACATCCTGCACCAGACACCAGGGAGCTGTCCCTGGACTGGGATGCTAAAGCTGCAGGCTGTGGAGTGTGACGATCATCAATTCCCTTATCCTCTCCTACTTTCTGCCTCTTGGCCCAATATACAGCCAGGTTCCGGACACAGAAACGAAGTGGGCTTGTATAACGATCCAGGTTACCATGGACTGTTGGCAGGAGTGTATGTTAGAGACCCAAGGACAAGACAGTAAAGTTCAATCCCAGCAAAGCTGCCCACCTGAATAGGCACAGCCAAGGTGTTCCCCTCCAGCCTTCTCCATGCCATCTCTAGTTCATAGCTAGTGGTCTTGAGACATCTGCTCAGTAGCTGCCTCCTCTAGGAAGCCTCCCTTGACCTCCTTGAAGAAGCCAAGTGTCCTGCTAGTTTGTGGTTGGTCCTATATGCTTACCTCTGCAATGGCCTTATTAACACCCAACTTTCCACCCCTGTGTAAGGACTGACACAGGGGCATAGCTGCCTTGGCATGGCTCTATGGCAGACACAGTGATTCCGGATGCCCCAGAGAGTAAATAAAATCAATCCACTCCCCACTCAGCATGGACAATGAGGACCAAAACCACATACACCCCATGAACAGCACCTGCACCTCCCATGGTCTTCATCAAGCTGATTTGGTTTTACCTGTTGCCCGGGTAAGTATCTTGGCTGATCATTAAAAAGAATGACCCCAGAGTTAAACTGTTCAGAGAGTTTGTACCATAAGATACTCCAAATCCCTCATCAAAAAAATCCTTACCTCACTGCTTCCACCAAGCCCAGATGGCTGTAGCCCAACTCTTGGCTGATCCTAACCCAGCTTTCCATTTCTCCCACATTGAAGGAACCCTTCCTCAAAGCAAACTTCAGTGCTCAATGAATCAAGCTTTGTCCCCACTTCAAGGCATCTGAGACACTCTGCTGAGGTGGCGCTCTCCCTTCCAGGGAGCCAGGGGGCAACAGGGGCTCTCAGTAAGTATCTGTGGGTGGTGAGCAGATGGACGATCAGATGAGTGGTTATATGGATGGGGGGCGGCTAATAGTTATCTATACAGATAAATAAACGGGTGGGAGAAGAGATGGATGGATGGATGCAGATACGGATGGGTAATGTGGGTGGTAGTACGAAGAGAGAATACAGGAGAACCCATCCTGGCATCACTAAAAACAGGATGTCCATCTGATCAGAGAGTGGGTATCCCGTCTGCCAGGAAGCCCCATTGAAACAATAAAAGGGAAATCCTTAAATAGTAAATCAAGAGGAATTTTGGTTTGAAATTTGCAACTCAAAAGCCTAGTTTGAAAACATCCTTGGAGAGCAGAGCTGCCCACCCAGCCAGTAGGACGCATGTAGATCAGTATCAAATTAAATCTCCCTAGTGAGCCTTCTCTGTGGTGGTACAATGTGATGCCGGGGTGGGGGAATGGGGGGGGGGGACTGTCCCATCTTCCTCTTGGCGACTTCCTTTTCAGCCTAAATTATACAGAAGCAAATAATTATCAGGGCCTTCTGTTTACCCTCCTTAGAAGATTTAATTTATCCCAATAAACATGGTGAGGCAGTCCTTTTTAAATTTGAAATGACATATAATTTACTCCTCACAAATGCATGGGGTCCGGGAGAAAGGCCATTCATCAGGCGATCTGAATCCCAGGCCGCTTACCAAAAGGGCCTTTTGTCTCATTGTTTTCCTTTGCAGACAGCACGTGGAGAGGAGATTTAGGCAATATTTCCAAACACTGTGAGCTCCACAATGATTGTCCTCAGCAAACCTGGCCATAATGTGGAAGTCACAATAGTCATTTATCTGCTCATCCCCCCTCCCCTGTGCCCCAGCCCAAGTATCATGTGGTCAAGGAGGCATTTAATAAGACTCAATTCAAAACCCTAGATTTAAATAATATTAACGTGGTGACCCGGGCCCAGCAAAACCCAGGCTATCTAAGGAAGCCTGGGTGCTGTCCTTGAGGTCTGGTGCTCAGCTGAGGGGGTTCGGATGACTGGAAGGTTACTTTATCTACTCCGCCCCGGCATAAAAACATCACCACCTGTCTCAGTGTGACCAACCTGCTGCTGGGCTGTGGAACCTTGTCAGCCTGGTTTGTGATTCTCTCTCTTTTTCTCACCCTTTTTCTATCCCTCCCCCTTTCTCCTCCCCCCCTCACCCTCCCCTCCTTTCCTCTTTCCTCCCCTCCCATCTCCCTTTCCTTGGTTGTTCTTTCTCCCCACCTACCTTTCTTTCTCGACTGCAGAGGGCCCCAGTCCTCTCTGCAGTGGACCTGGCTCCGTCCGGACCTCTGCACCTTCATCCTTATCCGTGATCTGATGTTACACGGACATACCCAAACTTCGGCTGCATCCCTCACCCCTTCCAGCTCTGCTCGGGGTGCATGAGTGGCTGGGTGGTAGCATTCCCAGCCACTCAGATACTCCAACCCCAAGGTGCAGCCCCAGCCCCCAGCCCCACAAATTGTATACCTACTAGTTTGCAGACCCAGGTGTTTCTCACATCTCAGTATTTTCCAGGTCTGTCCTCTCTTGTGTCCACTGGGGGCCACTCCCTAGGACAGGCATCTGTGTCACTACAAAGCCTCCTGGCTGGTTGTCATTCTTTTTCAAGACAGGAGACATACATGGTAATTTTCAGCTCACATGCCTGGAATATCCGGATTTCAGCCTTGGCAAGTAGAAAGTGGCACCTGTTAATGGCTTACAACTTCCTGTCATCGTCAGGGCCAAGTTCAAGTGGGCCATGGCTTTCCTTGCCGTCCCCTTCAAAGGCATCCAGACAAAACGGCTCTCCAAGTATGTCATACTCACAGACTCAAAGTCAAGAACATCAAAGTCTGTGAGGTCCCCAACAGCTAGGGAGCCTGCTGTGGGATGTCTTTCTGTATGCTGTGAATATGTGTGGCTCCCATTGGATAATAAATAATGCTATTTTGGCCTATGGCAAGAAAGCTTACAGCCAGGTGGGAAATCCAAGCAGAGATTCAGGGAGAAGAAGGGCAGGAGCAGAAGAGACACCAGCCAATGCCGAAGGAGCAACAAGATGCCAGCAGACTGGTAATACCATAGCCACGTGGCAACATATTGATGAATAGGAATGGATTGAGTTAAGTTGAAAGATCTAGATAGTATACGCTAAAGCCATAAGCCATAGAGTTTATAATTAATATAAGCCTCTGAGTGATTGTTTTATAAGCGGCTGTGGGTCTTCGGGTGGGAGAGATTCGTCCCAACCGCAGGGCTGGGCAGGACCCAAAAAACTTCTGGCTACAGGAGCCTACATGGGACTGACCTAGGCCCTCTGCATATGGTGACAGTTGTATAGCTTGGTCTGTTTATAGGGCCCCTAGCAGTGGGATCAGGACCTGTCCCCAGCTCATGAGCTGGCTTTTTGGAAACTATTCCCCGTGCCGGGATGCCTTGCTCAGCCTTGGTGCAGGGGGGAGGGGGGGAGGAGCTTGGTCCTGCCTCAACTTATATCCCATGCTTTGTTGACTCCCATGGGAGGCCTGCCCCTTTCTGAACTGAGGAGGAGTGGATGGGGGGATGTAGATGGGAGATAGGGGGAAGGAACAGGAAGCTGTGGTTGGTATGTAAAATAAATAAAAAAATTAATATAGATAAATGAACAAATAAATATCAAAGCCGTGGTCCTGGGTTTCTGAGGCCGCCATCTTAGCACTCTCAGGTCAGGCTCTGCCTGGGGAAAGCTAGGGCCGCGTTCATCTCACATGACCTTCTCTCCCAATCAGGCCTTGAATTTGCACACGGGAGAACAAGTTGAAAGCTGGGACTCTTCAGATCACAAGACACAACTGTCGTCTCTGCCTCTATGCCAAATTCTGCTGCCCTTCTAAGAACTCAAGTAGGAGAAAAGAAACAAGGGATGGAATTCATGGGGACTGGGTTCCCACAGCTGGCTTTCTTATTTCTCAGCTTGGTTCACTTTACAATAGCAGTGGAGATGTCGCCTAAGAGTTCTGTGAGGGTTAAATCATATGCTCCCCTGCCCACCTTGTCATGCCTACTTCATCTCACCCCTACCTTCCCGAACCCCCGCCTGCCTCCTCTCCCCTAGGAAAGATCCAGAAAGCCCCGCAATGGCCCCCTTTTGGACGTTTTTTTTTTCTTTCCCTTTCTTTTACTCATGTCTCAGTAAACATCACACACACACACACACACACATTTTGTTTACTGAGACATGGTCTCACTATGTAGCCCAGGCTGGCCTTGAATTTTTAAATCCTCCTATTTCAACCTTTGAATACTGGAATTACAGGTGTGTATCACCATGACTCGAGACTTTTTTTTAGTTCAGGCCTTGGTTGCTTATGTATTCCTCTGCCTATTCCATGAGCTTTACAAGTACAGGGACTGGGTCTTGCTTATCAGTGTATCCTGGGCCTCTGGGATATGTCACGTTTGGGAAGATTTGTCTGGCCATCTGACTAATACCAACCTCTTTCTCTCGGGAGCAAGAAACTTTATCTTATACTGTGGAGTGTCTTTCTGTATGCTGTGAGTATGTGTGCCTCCCATTGGAAAATAAATAAAGCTACATTGGCCTATGGCAGAGCAGGATAAGACTAGGTGGTGCATTCAAACTGAAGACGAGATGAAGAATGGTGGAGTCGGGAGAGACACAAGCCCACTGCCCAAGGAGCAACAAGATGTTGGCAGACTGGTAATGTCATGGCCACATGGCAACATACAGATGAATAGAAATGGGTTGAGTTAAGTTACAAGAGCTAGCTAGCAAGTAACTTGAGCCATAGGCCATACAGTTTGTAATTAATATCAGCCTCTGAGTAATTATTTTATAAGCAGCTGTGGGACCACAGGTGGGAGAGATTCATCCCAACAGCATGGCCAGGTGGGACACAGAGAAACTTCCATCTGCATTTGGTGCCCAAACATGATGGCAAGCGTTTCCACCTAAAACCTGAGAGAACTTACTAAAACAGAGCTAAGAGTAGCTTCTCAGTTCGTATGTCTCATGGGGCCATGGTACAGAGATGATGCTGTACAGAGACGCTATGGCATTAGAACTTGAGCAAAGCATGGCAGATTCCCACTGCAGTGTACGGAGGCATCTCCAAGCCACTCAGTGTACTGTCTGGTGGATTTGGATTTAGCTTTTTTTTTGGAACAACAAAAAAAGGGTTTCTGGGCTACACCTTGCTTGATGGAGGCATAAACCCACTGCTTCCCAGAGTTGGCGATGAACATGGTGGAGCCAGCAGCCAGGGCTGCTACTTTGGTCCTAGCCACACCGCAGTTTAAATCAATGGTCAAAAAATGATTACAGATACACAATAGGACAGATTCAGATGGAAAAAAAATTATAAACAGTTTACAATATGTGTAAAAATATACGTATTTTTTGGAAGAGAGGAAAAAGAATATAGGCAGTTATATAAAGAAATAGTTTTAAAAAATAAAGTCTTTAAAGAGACAATAAGAATAATATGAAAGTTAAGCCATGCAAGGATGGGAATTGCACAAAGAATCTGGATACTGCATATTATTATGTTGTTTTGGGGATTTTTAACTGGAGAGAGACATTTGATAGTAAAAGTGCTAAGTTAAACCAATACATATATTTTAAAGGTATCTTGACTTCAGAATTTGCATCTAAGGATACATTGCTTTGGAAAAGAGGTTCTGCTTTTGTTTCCACAGAAGATCAGAACCTGTGGATTGCTTCCAGGCTAGTATGGTTTAATCAACCAAGACCCTCTGAAAGGTCTCTGATGACAGCCATGGCCCAGATGATCCAACATCCAAAATAGTTTCAAAGCAACTGGCTGAGACAATCCAGCCTCACAGAATACTACAGCCAAGATTTAACTATAATTCTTAATTTTCTCAGGATCCCCATAAGATTGCCAACACCCCCAATCAGCCTAAAGTAATATGGGAAGCTATGCCCAAATTCCCAACATATTGTTTATGAATGTCTGTTTTTATTTAAAGTGGGTTGAATATAAATGCAATCTTTTTCATAAAAGAAAAGGGAATATAGATATGATAGGATGAAAGGGTAGGTTATTGAATCTACTTTTATTTTTATTTGTTTGTTTGTTTGTAGACAGAGTTTCTCTGTAGCTTTGGCGCCTGTCCTGGATTTCGCTTTGTAGACCAGGCTGGCCTCAAACTCACAGAGATCCACCTGGCTCTGCCTCCCAAGTGCTGGGATTAAAGGCGTGTGCCACCATCGTCTGGCTGAATCTAAGCAACAACTTGTTTGAAATGTCTTACATTGCTAAAATTTTAGTTTATTGATACAAGTTAATTTTGTTATACTTTATATTTCTACTCTTGTTTAAGGTATTATGTTTATGCAACTCATTTGAAATTGTAATATGTAATTAAGAAATACAGATTAATAATTAGTCATCTATGATAATTAAACTTACAGTCATGTTAATTAGGTTTTCTAGATATGCAGAGATATATTTCAGATTGATAGGTAGTCTTCAAACACTTCAAAGACCTACAGAATATGGCATTTAAAATGTTTTAAGAACTTAGACTTTTTTGGACAGTGAGACACATCTGTTCCTGGCAGTACCAATTGCTTCAAAGAGCATGATAGACATCAAAGAAACTCATTATGGAGTTTGCTTTCTTTGTGGCAAAAGTTAGCCACTGGGAAAAAATGTGCCCTTGCCTCGACTGCTTGCCAGGATGCTGTATAAACAGGACATGCAGGACCCATAGGAAGGTGACCACTGAACTTTGCAAGGCAAGATGGTCCTTTAGGTTCCTGCTTTGCAAAAGAAACTGCCAGACATTCTACAGGACACAGGGAGAAGCGACTGATGAACTTTGCCAGAATGGACGGAACAGTCCTTAAAATTTTCTGCTTCACTGAAGCTATGCCAGAGACTCTAGGCCTGTAGGCTGAAGATAGATGCCCCAATGTTACAGGGGAACTTTGGATGACTGTCCAGGCAGCCAGATGTCTCTGTCATTTCTAGAATAATGGAAGCTGCTTGCAATGCACTTCCTGTTTACTCATGTAATATTATATCCTTCTGGGGTCTTTGATGGAGTTGAAGAATAGATAGTTATAATTTTCCTTAGTCATGTTAAAAGACAAATCAGATATGAAATTTTAGACTCACAAAAATAGGATAGATGACAAAATATTTTCTTTAATTTTGCCAAATATAAATAAACTAGATATTGTAACTATAATTCTTGCTTGATAACTATTTTGCTATACATAATTTTACTGTGTTAAAATTAAAACCTTCCCTTTGATTAGACAGAAAAGGGGAAGTGCTGTGGGATGTCTTTCTGTATGCTGTGAATATGTGTGCCTCCCATTGGATAATCAATAAAGCTGCATTGGCCTATGGCAGGGCAGGATAAGGTTAGGCAGTACATTCAAACTGAAGGTGAGAGGAAGAAGGGTGGAGTCAGGGGAGACGCCAGTCTGCTGCCCAAGGATCAACAAGATATCAACAAGATATGTCACCTCGGCCACGTGACAACATACAGATTAATAGAAATGAGTTAAGAGCTAGATAGCAAGAAGCTTAAGCCATAGGCCATACAGTTTGTAATTAATATGAGCCTATGTGTAATAATTTTATAACCCAGACCACAAGTGGGAGATTCGTCTGGACCTCGTGGCTGGGCAGGACTGGAGAAATATCCAGCTATAATCTTAGTAGACAGTAACTGTCTTCCACTGTCTGTCTACCTACCTACATATATATATATATATATATATATATATATATATATATATATCCACCCATCTATCTATCTATCTATCTATCTATCTATCTATCTATCTATCTATCTATCTATCTATCTTTGTCTCTATCATCTACCTATCTTTGTCTATCTATTTATCTGTGTATGTATGTATGTATTTATCTATCTATCTATCTAATCTAATCTAATCTAATGCATCCATCTCTATCTCTCTGCTTATCAGAAATTCCAGCTGATTTTTATTTTGTGCTATGGGGTCTTTACTATGCTTATTTCTTTAATGTCCCACCTGCACAAATTGCTGTAGTCTCAAACACATATATGAACACCGGCTCAGGCAAGTCACAGCTGCTGATGCCTTCCCAAGCCTCAGGTATGGGACAATCTCCATGAGCTATTCCTGGAGCTCCTGGAGCATGCTGGTTAGCTTCTTGCAATGCATTGCAGGATATCTCCTAGGTCTCAGCATGTGAGAAATGAGATGGGGCTGATAGGACACCCCAGGTTCAGCAGCTGTGTGGTCAGCACACTACCAAACATACCTTTTTTGCTTTTGAGTTATGAGTGCCCATCTGCCCATGTCCACCTCAATGCCAGAATGAGTTCCTCCCAGTAGATGGTCACTGAGGATTTAGAACCTCACTTGACCCACAAGTCCTTCCTCCAAAGAGCCTAGCAACATAGATACTACAGGGAAGAGGCCAAGATATGAGGCAGTGAGGTGACCTACTCAGGGTTACTATGATGGATAATAATGACTGTCAACTTGACAGGTTCTAGAATCAGCTAGGAGATGAGCCTTGAGGTGTGCCTATGAAAGAGTTCTACATTAGGTTCCCTGAGATGAGAAGACCTGCCCTAACTGCTAGACCAGTTCAAAAGGAGAAAGGGACTGAATAACAGCATTCATTATTCTCTGCTTCCAGACTGTAGATTTTGGGTGACCTGCTGTCCTCAAGCCTCTGCTCTTTCTCTACCATAGTAGAATATTCTTTCCCTCCCTCCCTTGTAGCAGGAATCTTAAAAGTACTTATTAATAAAATCAAACCCGAGGCCAGTTATGTGCTTAATCAGCCACATGCTTAACCAGCCAAATGCTTAACCAGCCAAATGCCTCTAGTTTCTGGTCCTCAAGCCTTATATACCTTTCTGCTTTCTACCATCACTCCCTAGGATTAAAGGCTTGCTTCCTGGGATTAAAGGAATGTGAGTCACCATGCCTGGCTGTTTCCAATGTGGCCTTGAACTCACAGAGATCCCAGATGGATTTCTGCCTCTGGAATGCTAAGATTAAAGGCGTGTGCTATCACTGCCTAACTAGTGGCTTTTCTGTTCTCTGACCCCAGATAAGTTTATTAAGGTACACAATATTTTGGGGAACACAATACCACCACACTCCCTCCTTCCTTCCTTCCCTCCTCTCCTCCTTCCTTATTTCTCTCTCTCCTTCCTTTCCTCCCTCCCTCCTTCCTTCTCTCCTTCTTTCCTTCCCTCCCTCCTTCCCTCCTTTCTTCTCTCCTTCTTTTCTCCCCTCCCTCCTCCCCTCCCTCCTTTCTTCCCTCTCTTCTTCCTTTCTTCCTTCCTTCCTTCCTTCCCTCCTTCCCTCCCTCCCTCTCTCCCCCCTCTTTCCTTCCAGTTGCCTTTGTCTGGCATTTTGTCACAACAGTGAGAAATTCACCATTGTGGTGTGCTGATGGGATGAGCAGGAGTCTGGTACCCCACTGCCCCCAGCAGCTCCTTCTCATTCCTAACCACACCCATACATGTGAGGCCACCTCAAACCACTGCTCTTGGACACCATGCAGCTTGAGTAGCTTCTTTGGGTCTGTGTGAAAACAAAGATATTAAAGGGCCTGACTCAGGACCCATTACCCTAACCCACCCTGACTGCATTGCACTCTGTGCGCACACCATGGCCTCTTTATTTGCTCTTTATTTGCCAAGCACCCACTGTATACGACAGCTTCTCTGCAGGCTAGACTGGTCATCCACAGGACAAGTACTGGTTTCCTTCTGGTCCTGATCCGCCACTTGCAAGCACTGTGACTTTGAAAGAAGGGAGAAGAAAGGAGAGAAAGAGAGGAGGAGGGAGGGAGGAAAAGGAAGAAGGAGAGAAGGTAGTTTGTGAGCCAAGGAGGCTGGGCAGTTTTGCAGTTGCGTACCTACCAGCAGATTCTGTAAAGCAAGCCTGTGTGAGCCCTCAAGGTACTGGCAGCTGAGCTAGGAGAACTGTAGCCAGCCATTTTAACTTTTCAACCTTTGGAGGGAAGCATGCTGACAGAAGCTTCTTCACTTTGTGAGTGAACACTGTTTGGGTCCTAGGCTCTTAGACACAGAAAGAGTTGGAACCTCTGTCTCACCTGATAGCAGTTCCCTTATGTGAACCAACGTCTCAGATACACCCAATTTCCACCTAGTGAAATCAACTGGAATACTCCAAGGTGGAGGGACCTCACTACTCACAGAGCAATCCCTGCCATGGTAAGCATCATTTTGCAAACTCTCTCTATTGCAGGTGTCATACATGGTCTGCACCCCCATGCCCACAACAGCCTCTAAAATTAATGGGCTTCTGTGGTTTCTTCTCAACATTAAAAGGTCAGGAGAGGGTTAGGCAGCCAACAAGAAGTTAAAATCCAAGCCCTCACACTGCAGATTTAGATGGCATGTTTTAATAAGGGTCTGATTTATGATGACATGCATGCCTCCTGGTGACAGTGGCTTTCTCCCTGCCAGCTTCTCGGATGGATGGCACCCCCCCTTTTGTGTTTTTCTGCATACTGGCCTGCTTCCAGGAAAAGGCCGCTTCCCCAAATAAATAACAGCAAATCACAAATAAAACAACACCAGCGTCCTTCCTATCCTGGAGTTACAGATGAATTACTAGAAGTGAAATTCATGACCTAGAGCTTCTGAGCAAGGGGGCCAGGGAGTGAGTGTGGGGACCTCCACATTGTCTGAATCCCTGCCATGTGCCTCCAAGGGAAGGGTTGAGTTTCTCTTCTCCCAGAGCAGAGAATCAACAGAGAAATAATGCCGGCATGCGGCGAAGGAAAGGAGGTGAATAAATACGCCCTTCATGAGCTGGATTCAAACATTTATTTTACATGAAAAGGGGCTAATGACATTTAATAGGATAGAGGAAATCAAAAACTCATAGCCAGCAGCCACTCTTTTAAACCAGAGTTGGCGCACAACCCCCCAAGGGCTGTTTGCACCAATTCTCCAATAAATCACACGCTGACTTTTAGAAAAGACAGATATTTAATTCGCGCATTAGAACCACAGGGCCATAACCACAGGCTGCAGCCCAGGCGTCCCACCCTCTTCCTCCACAGACCCTTAAACCATAGGCTATAAAAGGAGACATTAATTGGGTTATTAAGCATGAAGCACCAAGTGGGCTGCAGGACGAGGGCTGCTGGCTGACCTTTTGGGGTGGGATCAAAGTTCATGGGTCAAAGGAGAGGTTGCATTGGGAACCCACTGCTTCCTCTTCCCCTTTGGTAGTTAAATGACCATTAACTATTTAAACTGTGGCTCTGTCTAGAGCCTTAAGCACTCCGATGAGGTGCTGGAGTATCGAGAGGCGCTAATGGCACACCCCTCCCCATTGTCCAGGTCCAGGTCAGGTCAGCTATCTGCTTTGGGTCTTGGAGGGCAGGTGGCAGAGGACACAGAACGGTGTGGAAGCTGGCCTCCAGGTGGCAGTGTAGCTGCTCATCTAAGTCAAGTATCCTCTCTCTCTCTCTCTCTCTCTCTCTCTCTCTCTCTCTCTCTCTCACACACACACACACACACACACACACACACACACACACACACACACACATACACACACACACACACACACAAGCACACTTCCCACCCCACCCCTCCAAACACACACTCCAGTTACCCGGTCACTCCACACCTTGTTCCTCCCACCCAGTTGGGTATAGAGATAGCAATGAGGCTTCCAGTGAACCCTAGAACATGGAAAGGAACACTAGCAGCTTCCTAGTAGCAGAGGGAAGCAGGGAAGGCATCTAACACATTTCCCAGAGTTTCTAGTGGAAGTAGCTACTGGCTACACTCCCTGAGAGTTGGGAGGCTGGTGTCTGAGATGGAGTCACATAGTCCTGTACATCCTGACAGGAGACATGGGACTTCCAAAGGGAGTGCAGGGTAGAGAGCCAAAGGACAGGGCTAAGCTGACCTAGGAGTACTGAAAAGGGGTATGAAGGACAACTATGGGACATACCCCTACTCACCCTCTGGCATGAGTAAGGCACTGTAGGATGTCACAGGCTTGGGTATGTGATGCATGGGCAAGGGACAAGGGCAAAATAAGATCTGAATCTAGCACAAGGCAGAGACACAGGGCTTTATAGGAGGGGCACGGAGATAGCCCTGCCCCCCACACTGCACACTCTGAACCTTTTGAGACACACACTCATAAAGCTTGCCGTTGAGTAGACACTACTACAGGACAGCCCGATCCTGGGAAGTGTGTCAACTTGAGCACTAGGGAAGGAGGAAGTGTGTGTGTTCATAGTACAGTAAGGCCATCTCTTCTGCCCTCTTTGTGTTAAAAGATGTTGGCTGATGCCAAAGCCTCAGGAGGGAAAAACGGGAAAGGGCCTTGGTGTCCACCCAATCCTGGCCTGGGAGCAGGAATGGGGCGTGAAATAGGGGGTTCCCTCAGCCCAGTATGGCACCTTCCTATGATGTACAGAACCCATCCTGTGCCCATGTTCTGTTTGCTGCCAACCTGTGGCCCCTATCTTTGTTTCTGTTGGCTGTGTTTTGTTTTGTTTTACAGTTGTAGTACTGGGAATTGAACACAGAACCTTATTCGTGTTAGGCAAGCGCTCTACCACTGAGCTACATCCCCAGACCTTTCTTCACTTTTCATTTTGAGACAGGATCTCGATAAATTGCCAAGGATAGCCTTGAACTTGCAATCCTCCTACATCAGCCTCCCAAGTACCTGTGATTAAAGATTTGTGTCACTGGGTTTGGCTAGTCCCTCACCTTTGTATCTTCAAACTTCAGTACAAAATCTAGAGGACCATGTGGGCAGTATTTACCCAAAGCGACAGCCCCGTCCCCCACCTACCAGCACCAGCTTGTAAACAGAGGAATCTCTCCCCCGCACCTGCTCCTGAATAACCACTCAGAGGCTTAAATTAATCATAAACGTTTGGCCAATGGTTCAGGTGTACTACTAGCTAGCTCTTACATCTTAAATTAACCCATTTCTATTAATCTATGTATTGCCATGTGGCTGTGGTGTTACCAGTCTGCTGGTAACTTGCTCCTTGGGCAGCTAGCTGGCATCTCTCAGACTCTGCCCTTCTTCTTTTGTATCTCTGCTTTGATTTCCCACCTGACACTATCCTGCCTTGCCATAGGCCAAAGAAGCTTTATGTATCAACCAATGAGAGCAACACATATTCCCAGCAAACAGAAAGACACTCCACAGTGCCAGCTACTGATGCTCCATGGATATCAGCTCCAGGAATCACTGCATGCTAGCAAACAGCTAGCTGGCACACCCAAGCTAGCCAGGAGGATCCATGTCCTGGTGGCTAGCTTAGCCTCTACAGAGTCAGGCTGCCATGGCCCAGAGCTGAGGTGGCAAAGAGAAGGCAGCCTTCCACTATGGCCTCTGCCACCTTGTGAAGAAAGGTCATCTACCAAGTACAACTGAAAATTCTCCTAAGCTGACATTCTGATGCAAGAGGTGATACAGGGTCCCCAACTCTGGGGGAGACTACTTGCCCCAGGACATAAATGAGACCCAGAAAGAAGCTTTGAAAAATCCTCAATGCCCCCCACACTTCTAAGGGGCTCTCTGTGGGCAGGCTGAGTCAAGCAAGTTGTCTTGTCTCTGCATACCCCAAACAGTAGTCCCTACCCATGAGGTGGCAAGAAACCAAGGCCACTGTCACTGGAGTCCAAAAAGTGCTATAATGGAAGTGCTCCTCACCCATTATGCAGAGAGCTGCAATTTTCATGTGAAGGCCGCCAGCCGAATCACTGCCCCCATTAAAACAAAAGCCTCACTCCTAGAGGCAATTTAACATGTACCTGCTTCCAAGGATTCTGACTGGCTGCTTCTGCTGTTGAAACACACACACACACACACACACACACACACAGAGAGAGAGAGAGAGAGAGAGAGAGAGAGAGAGAGAGAGAGAGAGAGAGAGAACTCAACATACTATTTGCCCTCAGGCGTAGCAGGAGAAAAACACATCTTGATGAACTACACTCTCTTGGCAAAGTTACCTCCAAAGTCAGCAAAGGCATGCCAGGAAGCATGCTAAAAGTCAACCATTCAGAATCATCGTGTTCATCCACTCACCAGATTGTTCTTTCTGCCTATGGAGACTGAGTGACATCTATAGGGCTGGACATGGGCCCTAAAACAGTATAGCCAACTAACTTGGTGTTAGTTGTCCATTAGGGCTTTCCAGGAACCCCCAGGGTAGTAAAAGACACAAACAAAGGCATCAACAGAAACAGAGCATTAATGGGAAGTCCACAGCACAGAGAACCACTGCGCAGGACTGCTCTACAGAACAGAGGCACAGAAGTCTCCCTGTAGGGCTGACTTGACAGCCCAGTGAGCATGCCTGGAAAACATGGAGACCTGCATAAGGTCCTCCAAACCCACACAGAGGGGGAAGGAAAAAACCAACTCCACTATGCTGTCTTTTGATCTCTATATGTGACCCCATACGATAATAGTAAATTTTTAAAAAATACGTTTATACTTAAGAAATACAACAGCAACAGTATCCGCAACAATAACCACCAGAAACCATTCAGAACCCCTGGGATCCATTGGTACCAAATCCAGCGTTCAGAGCTGTTGGCATGCTGACCACACTCGGATGGAGTGAATATTCATTCCATGGTCTGTGCAGTCTTCAAAGTCAAACTCAAAAGAGTTCAGCCCAACACAAAGAAAAAAGCTTGTCTACACTCTCTGAACACTGGGGACCCCTTGGAGATTAAAAAACCCACCTGCTCTGTCCATGCTATTTTTAACTGCTTGTTTTGAGCCCCTCAGGACAGTTGGCTTGAGACGCTCTCATTGTAAAAACTGTCTGTCTCCCAATAAAGGAAGCAAAAACTAGAATCTTCTAAGTCTCCACTAGGCCCAAAGCCTGCTTGGCTAGGCATGTCTGCTCCAAAACAGACAAGGATGCTGATCCATCCATACAAGGCCAGCTAGGGCCAGCCATCCTGAACTTGAACTCCTGCATTTTCAGAATAAAGGGTAATTTAAATAATTGAAAGGAGGAAAGTAGGAAAGAAAGGACAGGGGAAAAGGATAGGTAGAAAGAGAGAGGGAGGGAGGGGAGGGAAGGAAGGAGGGAGGGAAGAAGAAAAAGATGAAAAGGAGAAAAGAGAGCGAAGAGCCAGGATCACATTGTCCACAGACTAGCTCACTTCCTGACACATAGTAGGCCTTTAATAAGGCTTTTTGGTTGTTGTTTACATGAAGTAGATGAAGTCAATAGATGTGAGTAAGGTTAATCTCAACCTGCTGTAAAATTCCTTTTCGTCACAGTGCAGATCGCAGACTCATGGATGAGCCGGTATTATTCCAGGAGAACAAGTAATTGCTGATGGCAAGCTGGCAGGTGATGGAGGAATGTCAGGAGCCAAAGCTGGCAGCTTTGGGTTCTGAAGCAGCTGTGTCCTTAATTACATCGCTTGATTTATACTCTATTAAATCTGTATATAAGTAACCCATTTCTCTGGAAGCATTTAAACCTCTTCTATTCCACCAAACACACTGCTTTTATTTCAAATAAATGTAGCCAGCTCTTTGGGGAACATATGGTATATTTCTCTCTTATTAATAATTCAGTTCAAATGAGCAAAAATTAGTTGGTGCAGTTACGGCTGATTTTGTCCTGAAAAGATCTGCATTAATTTTAGACGTTTTGTAAATTGGGCTATTAAATAAAAGCATTATATGTGAATTACCCTTTAAATTTTAAGCAACTTGGTAGTTTAATGGTATTTTCTAGTCAGATTCATTTTCAATCTTTAAAAAATTATAGTCATTATGGTAAGACAAATTTTTGAAACCTGCTCCTTCTATCCAATTACATATTGTGCTAATAAGTAAACTAGAAAACTTTTATGTCCTCATTTCAGTGGGCAGCCCTGCCTCACCCCATCTTTTTGTGGGCATCTGTCTACTGAGATGGAATCCAGAGGGAGGTTGATCCTGACCGAGCAGGTTCACCCATGAAGGACCAGGCTCCAAGGTGAGAGAGAGGTGGACAGGAAGGTGGTCAGGAAGGGGATTTGTCATCATGTTCTTGAGTTTGTCTCCAAGAACTCTCTGTTGATTGAATCTCCACACTCAGGGTTCAGAGGTCAGGGAGGAAGGAGATGACAAGGCTTGAGCTTAGTAGTGCCACCAGAAAGGCCAACCAAGAGAAATGAACCAGACTTCCTGGAGGACACACAGATCTGTGTGTCTCTGGGATAGGATCCAGGTTAATGATAATGCTGGGAGGGATACAGAACTAGCTTGGCTCCTTGAAACACTTGATGTTGATTAGTCAGCCATGTGGCCTTGAACTTGATCCTACCCTGGGCTTCAGTTCCTCTGTATGCCACATGGAGATATAATCTGCAATGCGACCTTGGTTGCAGAGATCAAATGGGAAAATAAAAGCCTACTGCCTACCACTTATTTACTACAGCACATGGCTTATTTAGTAACTGGCCATTATTAAGACACAAAGAGCTAAATAGACAGGCCATAAGGTTTCTTCTGAAGTTAAAGAGCCAAACTTCACCAAGGGGATGGCTTCATCAGTAGAAAACAGGGTTGCTCAAGAGAATGCTCTTGTGCCAAGATGACTGCCTTTCAAAGCAGGTGAACCAGGTTTTCCTCTCTCTCTGGTGAGCAGAGGGCACTAGTTGAAATTCAAAGAAAAAAATTATGAAAGATGCTAAAGAAAATAGGAATGTGCTGTGCTGTAACCTGCAGAATTCTGGCCCCCAGGACATTGCTTCTGTGCAGGCCTTAAAGGAAGTAGGTACATCAAGAATGGCAGCAGGGTTGACTCTGGTCATTTCTGTAGTCATCAAGTGGTCAGGAGTTTCCAGGAGAGCTGTCCAGTGCTGAAATGTGGGCAGCAATGACACTGTCTACCACTACTGTCAGAGGAAGACCCTAGGGGTGACAGGCCAGTGAGTGACTTCAGAAGGAAAGGACTCTCCGTGGGTAGACTGAAAACAGGCATTAGCCAGGAGCAGGTAATTGGTCCCTTAGACACAGCAAGAATTAATGTGCCATTGGTAATCCAGTCATGTAGTTGGTGATGAGAATTATGACAAGAGATAAGTAACATGACGATGAGATCTGTCTCCTAAGACAAGAGAAAGGCAGAGAGATGGGGAAGTGAGCTGGAAGGATCCAAAGTCCTTGTGCTTGGAGAGAGCAACCCACTAAAAGAAAAGACTTATTCTGTCGTGAGTGGGAGATGAGCATCCGTGCCTTCCACGCTCTAAGTCTTCCAAGACAACTTGAGTCTGAGATCATAGTGCCAGAGAATCAAGTCACCTGAGTCCTGTGAGGAGGTTAAGGATGTCATGGCAAGAGTGGAGGATTGTTGTCATTTAAGACACACAAAGAGCTAACTGGGGTCTAACAAGTCTAGTCTTTGTACATGTGTGCTTAGGGTGATGTTAGATCAGCCCCCAAATCTCAGTGGTTTAATCCAGTGAAAATGTTTTTCTAGTCCAGCTGAAGTTTCATGGGGTATTTGGAAGCAGATGGATTTTTTTCTCTTTACCAGATGGGTCAGGAGAGGCACGCATCTAGCAGAGGAGGTTTTGATGGATCCAACCTGGAAAGAAGGCATAGACCAATAGTGTTCAACTTGTGGGTCATGACTCCTTTGGGGTCAAATGATCCTTTCACAGAGGCCATCTAAGACTACTGGAAAATACAGGTATTTACATTACAATTCATAACAGCAGCAAAATTACAGTTATAAAGTAGCAACAAAAATAATTTTATGGTTGGGAGATCACTACAACATGAAGAACTATATTAAAGCGTTGCAACATTAGGAAGATTGAGAACCACTGACATAAACATGTTTTTCCAGTGAAAACTCTACATAGGTCCACAGCTAACACCAAAGAAGACTGGGAGACATAGTCCAACACTGTGCCACAAAAGAGGAGAGAAAGAACAGTTCTGAGTGTGAGCAGTGTTTGCTAAGTGCTTAAATACCCCAAGAAAACAACTTTTAAAACACTACAAACCACCCGTAAACAGTTTGCAACCTTATTATTATTATTATTATTATTATTATTATTTATTTATTTATTTATTTCTAATTCCTCCCTCAGCTTGCTTGTGAGTTGCCTCCTTTCTTCCTTGAAATCATCCAGCCATGACCTCCACACCTCTGAAGCCTGAAAGAGGCTCAGGCTCAATCAGTTCTGCTATAAAACCTGATGGCAAGAAAATACTCCCAAAGGCCAGGGCAGATGCTTTAGCAGAAATGGCCAACCTCTCTCCATCACCTATCCCCACTCTTCATCTGGGTCCTTCATTCACCCTAGAAACGGAGGGATTTACCCAGCTTGCCCCAAATCTTTATGTGGTTGTCCAAACTGGATAGAATCTGCCAGTTTCCAAAGTCTGATTGATTACTCCAACCAAAATAATCATTGACTAAAAAAAATAAATTCTTTTGCCTTCTGTCGAGAAGGACCCCACACAGCTTCCAGACTGGGTCAGGAGGGCTCAGATGCACAGTCAACCAGAGTTTCAGCTGAGTCTGGCCACCAACTGCTCGCCAGGCAAACAGATGATATGGGCAGCCACGTCTCTGACCTCTCCATTTCTCACACAGTGGAGTGACCTCATAATTTCTCCATCATGGCTTCTTGGGGTCTGCTTAGATGAAGACACATTACCATGTGCTAAGCAAGGAACAGCTGGTGGGGAGTGGGGGCCAAAGCCTGGGTGATCATGGCTAATCATTATTAGATTGTTTCTCCATGGTGAGAGACTTATCAATAAATTATACAAAAATAGCCACTGGCCAGATAGCTTATGCCAGATCCATTTCATTCATATTTCAAATGGAAGACCCAGTGAACAATTCCACTACAAGGTGCCACTCACAAACCTGGTGAGGAAGGCCATAGACTCTAAAGAGCACAATTCACATCCTATGAAAGAGCACCCAAACCTATAGGGCAATGGAGATTTTTTTCCCCCTTCTCCTTAGCTGAAGTTATTATCACAACTGCCGGGGAATTTGTGAGATTGGGAGACAAGGATCATAACGATTCTTTGGAGACCCGTCAATCACTGCAAACTGCTACCAGAATCGAAATTACATCTGCATTTGAATTAGCAGCATTACTCGCCAATTTAGATCAGAGTGAACATTTTTCCATTGAAGATGGAATTAAATTAGAAAATGAGTGAGTCTTTAATTTCCAGATTATAAATCACTGAAAATAATTCAACTCCTGTACCTTAAGGCCAATTACATTATCCTAAGCGACATTTTATCTCCCAACCTTCGGAGTGATTTGGTGACGGGAGCCTTCACACAAATCAGTCTTGCTATAGTAGTAAGAAATATATCTGCCTGCAGAGTCATACACATAAAACACCAGCAACCGTTTTAATGCCGAAGCTTATTTTACATGAAATTTGATTGTCTGTTTGATGGTGTATTTTTGTGTTCTAATGAACTGATGCATCAGCTGGATGTGAGGTGTGAATTACACTCAGTTAACTTGGTCCTGGTTGGGGCATCTTCATTCCTCCCCATCTCTTCCTCTTTCCCTTGGCTTGACAAAAGATAAAGTTGCTGGGCGTGGTTTCATGTCTGAGCATTCTGCCCCTCATCTTTCTCTACTCATGACAGTTCCTTCTCTTGGTTCCATTACTTCTGTCTTGGGCCATGGTCTGAGATCAGTGTCTGTTACTGTCTGTGAATGGAACTCCTCTAAGCTCTATCGCTTATATCTGTCCTTCTAGGCTTGGTGCAGAGCAGGTATTTGGTATCTGGTGTATAAAGATGGAAGGAATGGGTGGCATTAAATTAGCCTGTATTAGTCTAGGTTCTCTAAAATAAATAGATACCATAATGTATATACCATATATAACCATATATATCATGTGTAATAATGTATATACTTTATATATAACCATATATGTGGTTATATAGGTATATAGAGAGATATAGATAGATAGATAGATTTATTCTATCAATTCTGCTCCTTTAGAGAACCCAGACTAATATATGGTATGTATGTATATATGTGTGCATATACATAATATATATATATATATATATATATATATATATATATATATATATATATATATATAATCCAGTCTACAGCCTATAAACCACTCTACTAATAAATACCGTATATACATATATACAGATACATGCATATATATGTATGCACATAGTCTGGATAGTCCAACCATAGCTGTCTCCTGGTGGAGATAAGGCCAAGGATCCCATGGTTGTTCGGTTCATGAGACTGAATGACTTCAGTAGTCCCAATCTGGTGCTGAAGTCTCAGGGAATTCCTAGAGAGCTGCTGGTCTTCAGTCTATGTTTGAATCCCAAAGAAATAGGTTCTAATAGCAGCAGGAGAATGCCTCAGCAACAGAATAGATGAACTTGCCAGCAAGAGTGAGGACAAGCAGGCAAAACGTAAAAGCTCCCTTCTTCCATGTCCTTTTACGTGGGTTACCACCAGAAGGTATGGCCCAGATTTAGTGTGGGTCTTCCCACTTCAAATTATCTGAACAAGAAAATCCCTCACAGGCATGCCCAGCTGCTTGGGTTTTAATTGATTCCAGATGTAGTTAAGTTGGCAATCATGATTAGCTAGCACATATCCCACCTGGCACTGTAATCAAACAGCATCAATGGCAGGGAGGGGGGATGGCAACCCGATCTTAGGCAAGAAGGACACAGAAGTCACTGACACTCGTGCCTGGTCCATGGTCACACGTACACTGGGGGCTTCCCTGGATGCCTCCATTGCCGCAAAAGATGCTCATGTTGTCCACAGTATACTTTCATAGGCAGGATGGCTCTCACAGCTTGGCCTCACTAAGCATGGCTTGTCACTTATTGACCACCGTGGCACCCCCATGCAGTCCCTGAAATGCCGGTGCCTTGTGTTTGAGGAATAACGAAGGAGTGTGGGGGAAGGATGGCAAGACCACGAAGACATTGATGATCATCACACACTTTCTCACAGACTCCGAATGCAGCCTGGCTTCCTCTTCAATACTGTCATCCCAGTCATCATCAAGGAAAGGAACCAGGAGAGCAGAACCATGCTGGATCTGTACTTGGCTGCAAGGGAATAGGATGGTGGGAGATGGACATTGAGAAGATGGGAGTGCTGGGTTGGAAAGGGGAGAGGCCTGTTGATTGGCTCTGAGACCTCAAATAAAAACACCCCACTAGTTACCAGCTCTCTCCTTGGTAGAGCCACATAATGACATCTTCGGGGGAGGTTCCCCCATACACCAGCTGCACACAGCTCTCTGGCCCCCACATCTGTGAAACTCTCTTTACCAAGAGCTCCAGGTCCAGTGCTGCTAGACCCTCAAGCACAGAGATCCCAAGGCTTCTGTCCCAGCAACATGTTAGACCAGGGAGTTTTCTGAAATAAGAGTCTGGGATCCCGGGCTGCGTTACCAAAGGCTCCAATGGAGGTGCTTCATGGTGGAGGGTTGGGGCGCAGTATGTGAAGAGAGCAGTTGACCTATGTTCATCAGGCAGTGAGGGCTTCTGCAAGTTGTGTCAACACCACTGGGGTTCCTCCCTGGGTCCAAGAGAGGCAGTGAAGTTGTGACCTCGGGAGTCAGAAAACCACACCCCGAGAGATGGAGAGAACCTCTCTACTCCCCACAAAGACACGAGGCCTTTGGGTCTTCACCAAGAACATTCCCACCCCAGCACTCTGCAGTATCAGGAGGGAGGAGGTGCAGGCAGCACCCTCTCTAGGCTGAGCTGAGAGCAGGTGGCCAAGAGCAGGGCTGGGTGACACGGCTCTCCCCACCCCATGTGAGACTCCACCTCAGCCTCCTGTATACAAATGCAGACTCATGATCATGTGCACGCATGTGCATGCGTGGGTATACCTATAGGCACACATCGCTGGCCCTTGCTCTCTTCCAGTCAGTGAGCTCACCTTGTCCTGGGAGTCACATCTTTCCTTCCTGGTGTCCTTTACTGTAACCTGATGAGAAATTCACCTTCCCTGTCCCCTTGCCCCATCCTCACATCACATGAGTGTTAGGAAACTGGGTGACTGTGAGAAACACAACCTGTCTTGTCAGGTGACGTTGAAGCAACAGGAGCAAAGATTTTCCACCTCTTTTGGAGACACCGGATGATACATAAAAATGCTTAAACTGCTTGTGCCTCATAGTCCCTGGCCCTGGAGAAGAACCTGCCCTCTCAAGGGCACTGTCTCCCTGGCTGTCTCTACAGACCTCTTCTGCTTCTCCTTTTCCTCCCTCATTCCTTCCTATCCTGTCTTCCTTCCTTAGCTTCCTTCCTCCCTCCCTCCATCCTTCCCTCTTTCCCTCTTCTCCGTGTGTGTCGTGTGTGTGTGTGTGTGTGTGTGTGTGTGTGTGTGTGTGTGTGTGTCTAGGTCTTCCCTCCTCCCCTCTCTCCCTCTCTCCTTCCCTGCTCTCTCTGTCTCCATTTGTCTTTCTAGGACTTCTCCTCTCTCTCCATCTATCTCTCATCTTCTCTCTCCTCTCTGACCCAGTCCCCTTTGGGACTCGGAATTATATCTCAGTAATATCTTGGGTCTTCAACTAAGCAGGACTTGCCCAGACGTCCTGGCCTATTTATAACCCAACCCCTCTCCCTCCTGGAGTTGACCAGCACCTTCAACATTCAGGTACCAACCCTGCTCAGATCCTAAGCCACAGAAAACTCATCTTGCTAATTGCTCTGTGGCCACCCCGCCTGCCCTGCCTGGCATCCTACAAGCAGCGTGGCTCCCTAGGATGAACCTTTTGTGAGGCCGACCATGTCTACTTGCCTCCCTGTAGAAAGCCTCCCCCCACTCACTTCAAGGGCAGCCCAGATCACAGCTTACACTCGCTCATGGTTGCAGGGGTGAGGAGGTGCCTCCAACAGAAAGACTATCCTGAGGAGGGGTATGGCAGGATGTGCTCAGAAAACAGCAAGAATGCTCTCTCCAGTAAGATCTGAAAAGACCACGGCCACCAAAGACGTCCAGTTGGCGCCTGGGGGCCACACCTAGCCCCATAGGGAGAAAAAGCCACACCTAGCCCAACAGGCCTCAGATTCTAAGAGCCATGGACTTGGAGCCTGCACTACGGCCAGGGCGTGCCTGCCTGTGACTCTGGTCTCCCATGCAACCCCACGATTTGCCCAGGGTCACTCAGTCAGTGGCAGGGTTAGTACTAAATCCAGGACGGCTGCCTGTGGTGCATGTCTCACAGGGGCCACGGGGCTCCAGGAGCGCCTCCTAGCCCAGCCCCAGGAATCAAGCACCACCTGACACGCAGGGCCACCATGTTGCTCCTACAGCTGGGCTCCAGACACCGTCGTCTGACTGTGCTGCCCTCTGAGTCTCGCTCTTCCCAACACGACTGTGGGCTTCCAGACTAAGCCAGCGGGTACACTCTTGCTCAATGTGCGCAGCCTCCATTCTAGAGAAAATACAAGTGTGTAAAACAGAAGGCTTCAAGAATCCCTAAAGACTCTCACAGGCAACAGAAGCCAACATCTGAGGATCATACTGCCAGCTTATCAGGGCCCTGGAGAAACTGGTACACGGGCCAGTGAGATGTCTCAACTGTCTCACTGGTGGGTGAAGGTGAAGGTGGGTGACAAAGGTGCCTGCCACCAAGCCTCCCAACCTAAGTTCAGTCCCTGGGCCCCACGTGGTAAAAGGAGAGCACCAATTTCCACGAGTTGTCCTCCAACTTCCATATCCACTCCATAGCACAAGTGTGACCATACACACACACACACACACACACACACACACACACGCACACGCACGCACGCACGCACGCACGCACGCACGCACACAAAACTAAAGAAAGAAATAAGTAAATAAATAAGTAAATGTAATTTTAAATTAAGAAAAGGAAAAGAAATGAGTGCAAGTCAGTTGAGCACTAGAAAAGGTAACCATAGGCGATTTACATCCGGTATGACAGGTTCCATGGACAATTATTTCCACCGGCTTTGAGATTGTTTGACCCATGGCTGGTTTTATCTGTCAACTTGACACAAGCTAGAGTCATCAGAGGAAGGAGCCTCAGTTGAGGAAATACCTCGCTGAGATCCAGCTGGAAGGCATTTTCTCATTTAGTGGTCAATGGGGGAGGGCCCAGCCCATGGTGGGTGGTGCCATCCCTGAGCTGGTGATCCTGGGTTCTGTAAGAAGGTGGGCTGAGCAAGCCATGGGAAGCAAGCCAGTAAGCAGCACCTCTCCATGGCCTCTACATCAGCTCCTGCTTCTGGGACCCTGCCCTGCTTGAGTTCCTGTCCTGACTTCCTTCAGTGATGAACAGCAATGCTGAAGATAAGCCAAACAAACCCTTTCCTCCCCAACTTGCTTTTTTGGTCAGGGTGTTTCATTGCAGCCATAGAAACTCTGACTAAGACAACTCCTGTTGCCTATGCTTCCTTGGTGGCCCCTGTGCTCTGAGAGACATGTGGGAAAAGTCACCTGGGACAAGTTCTTTGGAAGCAGGCATTGGTGTGGTGGCAGGCTGCTCTGATTCTGCCCTCCCCTCTGAGGCCCTTGCACCTCACAGCTCACTGGCTGTGGGCTCTGAGTCAGGGTGAAACACACTTTTCCCAGCCCCAGAGCTTCATGCTATGGCCAAGTCCCAGCGGCAGACAATTGTGGGGCCTGTGACACAGGAAACCCTCCCTGTTCCTACAAACACTTCCCCTCCCCCACCCCATCCTCTGTCACAGACATTAAATATTTATGAGTTCTTAAAAAAAAGAAAAGAAAAGAAAAAGAGAAAAAAAACCCACAGAGCTCAGATAATGCAAGTTGTCTACCAGGCAGGGAGATTGCTAGCCGATAAGCAGTGTTTAGAGTCACCATGATACGCTTCATATTGTGATCTGATTGGGGACCATATTAAAACTCGCTGAGGCTATTATACCTAATTTTTGTTTCAATTCAGGCAATATTGCCACTGCTTACTGTGATTTCTATTTATTTTTTCCTATTGTTCGTGTTTTATTGGGGTTGTGTCCGTTTTATCAAGCGGATCTCCCCTGAAAGGGAGGTCACACTGTGTTTGGACCTCAGGGATTTTTTTTTTTTCTTGGTGTTTTTCTTTTAAAGGGGTTTCTGCTTGGTCTGAATTCACTCAAATCCCCTCCATGCTAATATAATTCTTTCTTTACTCTTGTCCAATTATAATATTTCTGCCAGCACAAAACCTGACAGCTTGATATTTAAAAGCTGTATAAACTCTCATCATCCAGTTTTATGTTCCCGTTTTTTCTATGATACCATTGGATTTGGGTGAGTGCTACATAAAATGTGTGCATTGAAGGGTTTCAAATCAAGTTATCTCCTTCATCTATAAAAATTGAATTTTAAAGGTTATTTTAATTATAAGTTTAAACCCAGGCACTAGTAATGATAGGGGCCGCTCCTGCGCAAGCGTTTCCTTCCCCTTCCTGGGGTTGGGGCCAAGCTGGGAAATTCTGTTATTTCCTGAGTGAAATGCAATTTTGTAAAACAGGATATTATTTTTTAAAGTATGATACACTTTGCATAACTCTGTCTTCCTGGTATGGCTCAGGGAGGTGGGGAAAGACTGAATGTACCTCAAGCCTTGCAGGACCCTTTCTTCAGAGAATACGGGGAAGAGATTGTCTCCATTTTCCAGTACCTCGAAGCCATATTTAAGTATCTGGCTGGCTGGGGTGCCAGCAAGAATGTCACTTTACCAAAGAGTGGAAAGAGCAAAAAATAACAAATAAGTAAAATCCAAATTTTAAGCCTTTTCTTTTCTTTTTCTTTCTTCTTCTTCTTCTTCTTTTTTTTTGAGATTGCAATCTAAACTCCTTTGGTTTAAGGGGGTGGGGGGAATCAGTGTTATGTGGGCTCCTGCACCACAAGTTTCTAAACCTGTTATTGAAGCCATGATTGAAATCTGACAAAAACAGGCCATGCTTTATAATAATGTCCCGCAGCCAAAGTATGGCACCAATAACTAAACAATACTTTATCACCTTCGCCACTTTCAACAGCTCCCATTAATATTGAGATCAGAGTGCTGGGCCCTCTATTCCCCAGCTGACTGCCTTAGTGACAGCACTGGCTAAGGCAGTGACATTGAAAAATATTTGCCATGACATGGCCACAAATCACAGCCAGACAAGTTTAAAACTCAATATTCACTCAACTTGCATCTGCTATTTTCTTGTTCCAATTTCTAAAACACAATCATTACGTGTTCTCTTCTCCCAAACAGCACAACATAAATGGGTGTGTGCTAAGCACAGAGTTCAGCAGGGGAAGATAAAAAAATTAACTCCTCAGGAATGGCCAGTAGTGGTATCACTTCAGAAGCCAGGAAGTAGCGCTGTGGAGGCAGCTGAGAACCCAGACACTGCACTGGGGACAGTGCCCGCTGCCCGGACTGTCTGGGACAATCACAGCAGCCCAGGCTCAGCTTGCAATTATTTGTGGTCCAGGGTTTACTCGACAGCCTAATTTTACACATATCGATTTTGATTTCCAGCTTTCTCGAGATGCTGAAGCAGATGTTAGTTCACTTGGCAACTGCCCCTCGTTCACCGAGGCTGTGGTCAGCGTTACAGAACGTGTCCCACCCACCTGAGTCCTGTGGCGCATGGCTAACCTCGTGCCAGCCAGCCACACCTGAGCCCTAACTAGACTCAGGTACCCTTCAGAAATTGAGAATGGTGCCATGCACACCAGCCCCTTCGGGGAAACATCTGCTTGAGGCCTGGCCTCCACAAGGCTGGGAGCACAGTAGTTCTTCTCTGAGAGTGCCACGGACTGGGACTATTGTCCAGGCACAGAACATGGAGACTCCCTGTGGTTCTCAGGTCTGGAATAGTAGCTGGCACTCAGCAGGTACTCAACACCAATGCCTAATGGAGAGTGAGGGTATAGGACATCAGATGATGACAGGGAGAGCCAGCGAGGTCCTGGTTCTGCTGTGAAATCACCACAGGACCTTAACCGAGTACCTGTTCTTCCTGAATCCTTGGATCTCTTTGGTGAGTTTAGGGTGATCCAGGGCTACCTCCAGAACTCAAGTCCTATTTTGTGAGACAAACAATACTGTGGACACAGATCTGACATGTTAAATAAGTTCATTATAGTGACCCGCTGGTTCTGGACGGTACGGCAACAGTCTTCTGAGCCTGAGCAATGGGAACATATTGGGTTAGCTCTGTAGATATAACCTGGTACCCATTATACCCTAGGGTCTTCTGCATGATTTTTCTTTTAAACAAAAAGATGACCCATTGGCTATGGATATTAGACTTGTATGACACTAAATTCAAATGAGATGAAGATTGGGGAGTTGCCCGTTGTATTAAATAACCCACACATCACTGGTGATGTCTTACAAACCTGTTTAAGAGCACACCGTCACAGAGTATGCAACATAAGGTTTGTATCTTCAGTTCACATTGGACAAGGTTACCCGGATCAGCATGGGAAACCAAAGGTGGTCCTCTTGTCACCTTGCATTTATCTGCATGATCTCAGGGACAGGAGCATTCATGGCATGGCATTCTCAGCCCCGCTCCATGAGAAGCACAGTCTGCCACAGTTATCTAATCTTGGTCTCCCTATAGACTATTGTGAAAGTCTTTTGGACCACATGACCCTGTTGGGAGGAGCCACAGCCAGAGCCTCATTAATAAGAATAAAGAGTTGAACACCAGCCAGAGCCTAGTGCATTTGAGGGAGGAAGTGGGTATGTTTTTTGCATATGCCAAGCATATGAATTTCTGCAGGCAGAAGGAAGGCTGTAGCAAACGACGTTTCCAAAGCTGGGATATGTCCCCTCTGAAATGATCTTGTGCAAGTGTTTGCCATTCTCTCCTGACCATCTCCTTGGATCTGGGTAGGTCTTCTAAACGAAGCATGATGGAGGGTGCTATGAGACTTTGGAGAGGTCACAACATGTCTTTGTGGTGTCTCCTTTGCTGGTTAGTTGGTTTCCTCTTGGAGCCCAGCCACCATACCTCAAGTCAGCAGCTCAGAACTCCTAGCCATGGGAGGGAGACCACTCTGGACATCGGCCTTCCTAACCCACACCACACAAAGTAGGTTTCCCTGGCCAACCAGGTGAAGGCTTTGTGACGGAAGTGCTCTACCCTGTTTCTCTGGCTGGTGTTCACCCAACCTAAACAGACAGAGCCCTAGAGGTTTAGCTAAGGAAGCAGAAAGAGAAACCAGACTCTCTGGGCTTGGCTCCAGCGATGTGGGAAGGGGTCACTCAGTGCCAGGTCATATCAAAGGAGTGAGCTAATTCAACTCTGAGAGGGAGACCCCTCTTGGGGAGCCTGCACATGGATCCCTAGTCATCAGCTTTTGAGCCACTTAGCATCTAGGAGCCCTTTGATTACAAGCATGAGTTGAAGGCCAAGCGGGCTGTGGGGAATTCCCTAGGAGAGACTTCAGTGGAACTCAGACCCACATCAGGGCCAACCTCCTGCTTCAGCTTAACATTTCCCTGGAGGCCCTCCTTTTTCCAGTTTGCTGCAACATACCCTGTTCATCTACCAGGATGGAAACACACACACACACACACACACACACACACACACACACACACACACACACACACCCCTGCAGGATAGCAGATGTGTAATTCCTGATCTCAGAATTCCATTTCTGCCACCCAGGAGCCCAGAGAGGTACCTGCTGGGTAAACTACTGTGTCTGGAATTGCCCATCTGGGGCCACAGGAGCCACCTGGGCAGTGCCTGTGCTGGAGGTGACCATACATCTCCTAAAGAACTAGAGGGACTCAGAGATGGACTCCTCTTCCTAACCCAGCTCAGGGCGAAGCACTCAGAATCTCTGATCACCTGAGAAGGAGGCCGACGACTCATTTCAGAAGGGAGCTTGAGCACAATTGTCTCGATTATGGAAAGAACTCTCTCGTGTGAGACAGGCCTTTATGAATAAACTAAATACGGCCAGTATTAAAGGCAATGGTGCAAATGATTGACTAGCTTGCTGCTCCCACCCTCCCAGCGGCCTTATGCCAAGATGAGGGCTGGATAACAAGATCTCCGTATGTTCAAGGAAAAAAAAAAAGCTCGATTTTCTTCCTGCTGCTGCTATTGGGAGCATACAATTTAAGTCACTTCCCAAAGGTGACTGGTCTCTGGATGGGCCTAAGCCACAGATTGCAAAATCAGGAAAGCCCACAATTTAGGGACCCCATTCTTTCTGCAATTAGGTTTCCTTTTGCTATGGTCTACATATAAGCCCTCTCCTTACCCAGAGGGTCAGTGGTGTGTCCATTTGTATGAGAGTATGACTGTGGGATAAGGAGAGCTGGGTACTCAGGAGTCACTGGGGGACTTGGGGGTCTATGCACCCACAGAGCAATGCAAGACAAGAGTTTGGAATGTTTCCACTCATCCTGTTCACCTGCAAAGGCTACTGCATGACTCCTCATCAACTACCCACAGAGAAACCCCAAGGACCATCCAAACCAGCAGCAGGAAGTCACAGAGGTAAACAGGGCATCACACTTAGTGTTGTTCTGGTCACTCCCTAGCTGAAAGAAACTGGCTCTCATCAGATGCCTGATGGGGTTGGGCCCACCAAGGCTACCAGAGTTGCCTGTCCAGCATCCCAGCTCCCCCTCTGGAATAGAGCCTGGCTCCTGGGACTGAGCCAAGGTGACCTGACCCAAAAGCGGGCCCTTCCCAGACATATGAGGTCCCCCCTGTAGTCCCCTCCTTCCTGCTCCAGGGAAGCGGGGAGGCAGAGCCAGCAACTCTCAGAAGCAATCTACCTGTTCTTTTTCTCATTGTTGTAACAAAATACTTGAAAAGGGCAACTTACGGATGGAAAGGTTTCTCCTGGCTCACAGTGTGAGGGTGCCGTCCATCACAGCAGAGACCGCAAGGCGGCAGGAGCGTAAGGAAGCTGGTCACACTGCATCCACAGTCAGGAAGGAGAGAGGGATGAACGCTGCTGCTCAGGACCCCTTCTCCTTTTCATGTCATCCAGGACTCTAGCCAATGGGGTCCTGCTGCCCAGGAGCTGAAGCAGAGGCCACGAAGGATACTACTCACTGGCTTGCTCGCTAGGGCTTGTTCAGCCTGCTTTCCTACAACACCCAGATCCGCCTTCCCAGGGACGGCACTGCTGGGCCCTCGCCCATCGGTAATCCATCAAGAAAATGCCCTACAGCCTCACTTACGGGCAGTCTAAGGGAGGCATCTTCTCAGTTGAGGTTTCCACTTCAGAGGTGATTTTAAAAAAACAAGAGCGCTGTGAAGTGCTTGCCTGGGGCTCGTAAGAGCTCAGTTACTGTGGGCTGCTGTCGTCCCTCTGTTCGTCAGTCCCTCTACTCCATCTGTGTTCATCTCACCAGTGGGAGCCCTGAGCCTACTATATGAGGCGTAATAATGATCCCATCTGAAGACCCTTGTGTCCCCTTGTACCACAGCGCACGCCGGGCACATGGTGAGCACTCGGCAATTACTAGGTGGGGGTGGGCATCAGCAGCTACAGTTGACTTCTCATCCAGTCTTACACATGAAATGTGCTTGACTTCATAACCCCAGCAAAGGTCAGGGGCGGCCGTAGCCCAAGAGCAGAACTGTCACACTGGAAGAGGCTCGGTCCCGCGGCCATGGTGACACAATCTTCATCTGCCAGCCTCATACCACTGTTGCCCGTGGCGATGTCTCCTAGTGTACCCCCCTCTTTGCTGGATTCTGCAGGCCCTGCAAGCACCCCAAGGTGTCCCATGCTCTTCTTTCTTGCTCCCAGTTCCCACCTGATCGAGTGTCTCCCTTCTCTATGGCCCTGGGTTTGTCTTCTCCTCTTCACTCTGTCAAGCCGGTGCTGGGAAACTTTTCCCTCAAGATGAGACAGCTTATGGCCTGAGGATCCACAGAGCCAGAGACGTCTGTGTGTCCTGCCTCTATAGCATGCCAGACCCATAGGCCCTGGCACATGTGTTCATGGGCTCCAAAGTAGGCAAACAATTAAGACTTTGAAAACCCCCAAACCCAAAACAACCCAAAAAAGTTGACTTTCATCCAACTACCACATTTTAATAAGAAGGCGCAAAAAAAAAAAAGAAGGATTCTAAAATTAGATTCATAAAAATAGATTCATAAAAAATTAATCCAAAGCCACAAAATCATCAAAATAAGAATGAAAAGGGAGCTGGGCAGTGGTGGTGCATGCCTTTAGTCCCAGCCCTTGGGAGGCAGAAGCAGGTGGATCTCTGTGAGTTCAAGGCCAACCTGGTCTACAAAGCAAATTCCATGACAGCCAGAGCTGCACAGAGAAACCTTATCTTAAAAAGAGAAAAAAAATAAATAAGTAAAATAAAAAGAATAAAAAAGGAAAGGCTGAATAATTTTAAAATTATACTATTTAGTATGTATGTGCCAAACATTATTTGTTCTAAGTATTGTGTGTTCTAAGTGTATGTGTGTGTGTGCGCGCACACACACACACACAGAGCAAGATCTCCACCACTGACCTTCCTCAGCAGCCCCCATATAGTAACTCAGTGACTCCTAGCATAGCTCATCTTATCTGGTATTTTGTCCTCATTCCGGTGGTAAAGAAGAAAGTATAGCACAAGGGAGCCTAGTTCTCAGTCAAGGTCAAAAAGACAGGAAATGGAGGGGGGGCGCTGGGTTTATCGTCCTGTGGAGTCCTCGGCAAGGCCTGGCTCCAAGCCCCTGTACACCATGCTGCCCAGACGGGCCTGGCTCAGAGCTGCCTGATGACAGAGAGGTCTTCCTGGAGCCAGAGCAGGTGCTCAGTCTGTATTCCAGGAATATTATAGAGGCAATTCAGGCATTCCCCGTGAAGGGGAAGGTTTGAATGAATTGACTTTTATGGTCTCTTTCAACCCAGAGATTCCAGGATCCTAAGAAGGATGGTGTCTGATTTCTCTGACATATTGTATCTAAATTCACTTTTTCCTTCAGTGCATCCAATATGCTTGGGTTTACATGAGTGGGTTCATATAACTGGCTAATACATCCAGGAGAGGAAAAAAAATAAAAAAGGAAATTGATTCTCCCAGACGAATACCTACAGATACCAAAATGGACCAGATAGCATCTAAATTCCAAATGCACCAAGACCCCAGAGGTCAAGCCATGATACCCCAAGAGGTCATCAACCCAAACACCAGGGTCACTTCTGATAGCTCACAATACAAGCCAGAAACCCTCCGAGGGCCTTTGGAAACCAACTTTCCTGAACAGAACAAATCTACCCTGGCCATGTATTGGTTCCAGGTGTTCCTGACTATGTTTCCCCAGGTTCCTGGGCCCAACCCATAAAACTTTGCAAGCTGCGTTTGCGTTAAACCGTTCCTGATATGCTCTGTAAGTGTGCTTTCGACACATTGTTAACATAGGGCCAGATCTGTAATACAGCACGGACAATTAAGTGCACAATTTTTGTATAAATGCAAAATCCCTCACTGTGAATTATTTAATTAATGCTCTCCAGTTCATTTAATAGAGCTCTTTCAGAGGCCATTTCACTCACAGAAAACTAATTTCATTCTCCGGGTTGATTTAATTAGATCATATGATATATGGTATTGCTAATTCAGCGGCTCCGGACGCAGTCTGGGCCCGCTGCTCCTATTGTCGGCAATCTGTCAGCCCCATTTTTAACAGTATTGAAAAATTCAAGCTTTATTATTGCTCGCTCACTCTTTCTCTCCCATCAGGAGGAAAGTAATGAGCTTTTCTTCTTACGAGAGCCAGCAGAGAGCGCGGTACCCTCAGCGCTTCGGGCATGAGGCAGTATTAACAGGGCTGATTCATGAGTTAAGTTTCCAACTGCTCATGGCTATTAGCACTGAGTCCTTCGGCTGTCATTTAGTTAAAAAGACTCTTCGGTTAATTCACTCTTTTAATGAGACTGTGCTATTCAACTAATGTATTTTACTGTATGAAAGGTCACACCAGGAACCAAAACAGATTGGAGGGAATGTAGCAAGAAGCCTGGCTGTCAAGAAACAATTCAAGCCTCCAAGGCATTTAGCAGCCCCTGCGTCTGTAATAAGCTACGGAGCTGATGGGCCGGCATTCACCTCCAGAGTTGAGCGCCATAAATCAAGGCTAAAGAGAAGGCAGATTAATCAGAAGCTCAGACAAAAAGAGCACGTGTTTCATTACCCATATAATCACTAACATGATTGCCAGACAAGCTAAGGAACTGGATGCAGGACTGGAAAAATATAGTTCAAGAGAGCGCTGGAACTCAGCTCTGTTTAGCTGCAAGCGCCGAATCTTTTCATTAAGGCCCCGTTGCCTCTATTTTCTGAGTGGGCACTGGGGGAGAGGGAGAAAGAGATCGTCTGAGGGTAGAGGTCTGAGCAGGCTCATAGGCTAGAGGAGCTGAGCCAGGCATGCTCAGTGGGTGACAGGCAGGGGGATATCTGCATAGAACTCAGATCCAAACTAGAAAGAGGCTCCAACCCCGGCTCCAGGCTCATCCTCCTCCTCCAGGCTTGTGGAGGACAACAGGAGGAGAATCGTGGCTGTCATTCTGCCTTTCACATGCATACTTGTGTACACACACACACACACACACACACACACACACACACACACACACACTTACATGCATATACATAGACACAAATGTTTGAGGCACTGCATGTAAAGGAGCTTCCTCAGAGTCTTGCTTTCTGACATCAACTGCTTGCCAGCCTCTGTCAGCAAAAAGACTATACAGATGCCATTTTTGTCAGGAATTCTAAAAGCCTACTTCCCTTGAAGGTCTCCAGAAGGCCTTACCTTCTGAGAATCCTATCTTCTAGGTACAGAATTTTCTGGAGGCCCTATCTTCTGGAAACCATACTTTCTGAAGATCCTGTCTTCTGAGATCACTGTCCTTTACAGATCCTACCTCCTGATAGCCCTATCTCTAGGGGCTCTACCTTCTGGAGGCTCCACCTTCTAGGGGCTGTACTACCTGAGGGCCTTCTACCTTCTGAAGGCCTTACCTCCTGCGGGTCTGTAGCATCATCACCTGGTACCCAGCAAGGACGTTCTGATTTCCACAATGCAGCTCTCACAAGAAGCTGCCCTTACCTGACATCAATCTTCTCCCTCCTCCCCAGCTCTCTCTGGGTGCTCTCTTCTCCCGGCTTCCACTAGAAAGCTAAGCCACCCACACCTGAGCGCTAACTAAGACTACTTTAAGAGCTCTAGTTTCTTCAACTGAACACATCCTGGCAGGTTGAAATTCCTCCAGCCCTCCCAAACAGGGAAACCGTATGCTTAATTACTAAACATCTGTTGCCGAGAACACCCCCTCGCTTTTGCGGCTCCAATCTCGCGGTATGAATTTTAAAATCTGTCAGCAAGGGATCACAAAAGCTCTGGGAGCAAAGAGCTGTTCACGTTAACCTCTGAACCAGATAATCTAACAGTAATCCATTCAGAACTAATCAAACATTTACAGAACCGCACTGGCACCCGGCAAACAATTCGTCATCTTCATACGCTCATTACACTTCCAACATCTCAATCTACGTATGCAAATGAAGCAAGGGAGCTGACATCCGGACCATGTACAGAAATTATAAACAAATATTCATCCATTATACTGCTGGAATTTAGCAGCTGAAGGACTAACAGTAGCTGAACTTCAAGCCCTGAGTATCAATTATTTATGAACCTAAAACTGACAGGATTGTGTAGGTGAATTAGCTGCGTATGTCAAGCTTTGTTATAAATTCCAACCTACTGTAAAACTCATTTTCATAGCATGTATGCACTAGGCTGACAATATATCAACAGCAAGGCATTAATAATTTAGAGGAATAAGACCATACGGGAACACCTTGGAAACTGTGCTCTGCTCCGTAGTTGATATTACAAATAAAAAAGTCAAATAAAATGAATTTCCCATAAACAGAGAATCAAATAAAGCATTTTCTCTGTAATTTTATTTTCAATTTTCAAAAACATACCGGTTGATACTTTCATGTTTAGGTAAGTCAAAGAACGCCCTACACCGTCTTAATTTCCTCCTTTTTCTTTTCCTTCCTAAGCAAATGGCAGGGAAGGTTTTTGACCTGATGATGAAGGGAAGGTTTCCCTCTTTCCTGTGTTTTTATGACTGTGAAGGATCGAGCTGGAAGAGGAGCCTGAGCATGTGGAATGTTGTGTGCTGAGCTGTAACTGTTTGCTATGGCTTGTCGGTAGAGTTAAGTAATAAAACGTTGCATTATGTGATAGTATAGGCAGCTAATTGCGATAGTATTTCTCAAGAAAACGTTACGGTTTCCAATCAGTCTGTTTTGAGATGCAGAACTCAACCAGTCCCACAACCGGCATGCTTTGCCGCACTCAGATGTTCTCCCTCCAGGATCCAAAGTGAACATAAGCTGGCAGGAGAAGGTGGCTTCCCCAGGGTGGAGAGGGTGGGTGCAGGGAGGAGAAAGGGCTAGATTCACCTCTGCCTCCGCCAAAGGATCCTGCCGAGCTCAGGAGGTAATCCCCCCCATCCTGTCCTGCCCCTTCCCCCACCTCCAGGCACCACACTCCCCAGTTCTCTTGCTCGCTGTCAACCTTAACCCTAGTGATCATTTTGAGGCAAGTGATGCTCACCTGCTACGGAGACTCTTTGTCATTGCTAATGACTTCTCCCTGCCCATCTTCTCCCTACTTGGAATATTTATGTCTCTGTAGCCACATTTGTCTTCTGGGGTGTGTGAGGAGGCATCTATCCGTGACAGCTGGGATTTTGCTTGGGCTCTGGGTGCCAATCCCCTCCAGGTCCCTCTGTGAATGAAAAGCTTCTGCACATTGGGACAAAGTCACTTCGTCTCCTGTCTGCTTCTGTTCTTCATTCACAGGGTATCCCCATTTCTGGCCCCTTTCCAAATTTGTTCATCTCTGCTGTTGGGGATGGTCCTCGTATCTTCCCAAACTGAGGTTCCCACAAAGCCCAGGAGCCCTGAGAGAGCCCCACAGCAGCTCAACTCAGCAAATAAATCCCCATCTAACAACAGGTCCTCACAGATAGTCTATTCCAGTCCCCTGCCTCACTCTCCCCAAGGGACCCAACAAATAACAAAGAGCAGCCAGATACCCCATAGCTCCTCATCCCTCTCATTTGCAAGGGGATGAATAAAAAAATTAAATTACCAACTTGCAAGCTGCGCTTTAAAATCTTGCAACAGAAGCTGAGGAGATGGCCTAGGGAGGAAAGCATTCACCACGTGTGCATGGGGACCTGGACTTGAATGCACAACACCCACCTGCAAAATCGATGCGTGCCTCTGACCCCAGCTGTGGATGGGCGGGCAGACACAAACAGATCCCAGGAGCTTGCTGGCCAATCCACCTAGCAGAAAACTGAGTCTTCCATTCTGGGAGAGACCCTGTTTCTAGGTGATGAAGCAGAGAGTGAGAGAAAACAGCCAACATCATCCTCTGGCTCCCTCATGATGCATACAACCTCACATTCATGTGTATGTCCCCCACACCAGGGGAAGGGGGGGTATAAGGTAGAGAGCAATTGAGGAAGACACCTCACTGCCTCTGTGCTCCGCAGGCATTCATACACACACAATCTGGCAGAAGGTTTGCTGTCAGGGTGTACATGGGAAGCTGGACACATGTTACCACTACAGAGGTTTCTGGGAGAGGGGCACAGTCTAGAGACTTCAGACATTAGAATCCCCACAAGGCCCCATCCTTTCCACACTTGCTGATGCTGGTACGTTTTCTGAAGCCTTTCCGGACATCATTAAGCTTTCTGGGTCCTTCCAAATGGCCTTTAGTAGAGGGAGCCTGGTGAGATTTCATTTCTCTTCTCTTTCTTTCTTCCTCTTCTTTTTTGAAAAATTCTATGTGAAATTACACTCCGTAAAATACCTGCTTAGACAACCTGCTTTGGGCCATGGAAATTCTCATTTGCTTTGCTCTGCCTGGGAAGACACAACCTCGTCTTTCCCTTTAACCTCGATGCCAATGATTCAGGGACTGCTCTGTTTCCCTCCCTGTACCCAACAGGGCATAGACACAGTCAGCATCCTAGGCCATTGCTTTACCTCATGCACAAACACTCTCAATGTATTGTGTCCCAGATAAACCAAGCCTCCTGTTCCCCTTACCAGTCAATTTCCTGAGGCCAAAGTGACAGGAAGGACCGCAGGTGAGGTGGGTCTGGAGTTGGATCCTTCTGCTCCTTGGAAAAACTGTCCGGAGAAGTTAACTGATTGGAATGTGTAGGAAATGCTCACTGTTATTCTAAGAGCTGAGAAAGTAGCCCTGGGACTTCCAATTTAATGAAATGCTAAAAAATGTATGTATGTGTGTGTGTATGTGTATATATATATATATATATATATATATATATATATACACACACTTCAATGGGGGGTGTCATTTGGATCTGTTTGAAGGGGGAGGGAGAATTGAGAGAGCTGATGCTTCCAAGAGAAGCAAGTCTCACACAGGCCACAGGAATGCAAAGGGGGCTCTGTGCAGAATGCTCAGAAGGAGTTTGGCCCCCATGTGCACATGGCTGCAGAAAGGAACCACCGTCCAGATTCAGGCACAGACGGCGCCCTGGCCTTCAGGACCAGGGAGGCTTGGTTCTGTCTGCACTTTGGGGGGGTTAAATGACTATCAATTTTTTTCTAAGACCATTTCTCTCTTCTCTATTTGTGATTCCCACTGGACAGTGCCTCTCCCCTGCTCGCGCTTTGTACAGCAGAAAGGAAGGCGAGTTACTTGCTTATTCCCGAGCGCAGCTAACAGCAGCACAGGACTTACAGGCACTGTGCTCAGTGGAGGAGGAAAATAGATATTTTGGTCTTGAAAGTTACCAGTTCAATTACCAAGTAATTCCTTAAGCAACCTCAGGGTGGGCTTTTAAGAGGTGGGTTTGAGAGAGGCCAACCTGCCATGTTGACATTTCAACAAGTCACAGTGGGGGTGTCTCTTTGTATGTGAGCCCTGCACAGGAGGCTGCTGGGTCAAGCTGGCATGTTCCGCAGTGAATGGCACTGAGCTTCTCTTGGGGGTTCCTAACAACATAAAGGATGTACACAGCAGCTATTCATAAGAGATAAGAGGTAGAAAGAACCCGAACATCTATCACCTCGTAAGTAGGTACAGAATATGTGGAAAATCCGTGTAAGGGATCTACACTCATTAAAAGTCTTGACACATGTGGGTAAATCTCTTGAAAACACGATGTTAAACAAAAGAAGCCAGACACAAGGGCCAAATGTCATATAATTCCACTTATGGTGTGTCTAAGATTGCCAAATTCATAGAAATTGAAACCAGATTGGAGCTGGGGTGAAAGTGCCAGATTCTTTGGGGAAAGGGAAAATAGAAAGTTCTCATTTGACGGATGTGATAGTTCATCGTTATTGCCAATTTGACTGGACTTAGGGTCGTCATGGAAACACCCTTGTTGGGGTATCTTTGAGGATGTTTCCAGAGGGTTTAACTGAAGACAGAACCCCAATGTGGGGGGCACTATTGCATGGTCCCACATTCATCTCACTGCTTCCTGACTACAGATGTGGTGTGACTAGTGTGGTGTGACTAGTGTGGTGTGACTAGTGTGGTGTGACTAGCTGTGCTTTAGTCCCTAGTACTAAAACTTGGTGGACTGTACCTGCCTTCCTTCCTTGAGCTGCTCTGGTCACAGCAAAAAGAAACACAATTAACACAATGGGTATAGTGTTGTATTTAGAGGTGAGGAAAATGTTTTGGACCTAGGTGGAGGGGTGATTGTGGGACACTACAGAGGAACTGAAATGCCCCTGAACTGTTCAGATTCACTTTATGTTATTTGAGTTTTATTTCAAAATCTGTGTGAACTATCATCGGCTGTGGTTAACTAAGTGAAAAGATTAGGTGTACAGCTGAGTTTTCCTGGTGACCATTCAAAGGCCATACTCTCCACATGTAGATTTGCACCAAACTGGCAAAATTGCTTAAGCATCAAGAGACTTTTCTTCCCCAGAAGCCTCTGCCAATGGTACTGTGCCACTGAGACTTCCTGTGTGCCTTTGTTGGTATAGCACTTTAAAAAAAAAAAGTTTCCTTTTTTTCTATAAACAGTCTAAGATCAGATCCACCCTCTCAGATTTTTCCCTCTTAAATACATTTATGCATGTGTGTAGGTATGTGCATGTGAAGAGGAAATTGGATTCCCAGGAGTTGGGGTTATAGGCCGATGTGAGTTGCCTGGTATGGCCGCTGGGAACTGAAATCCAGATGTACAAGAACAGCACATGCTCTTAGCTGAGCTGTCTCTCCAACCCCAGCTCGGATTTTTAAGTGAACAGCGTGGTGTTGTTAGCTGTTGGCACCGTGCTGGATGGCTGATTTCACAGTTACTCATCTTCATAGCCAAAACTTCAGGCCCACTGATTATCAATTCCCCATGCTCTACAGCCTCCCATCCCTGGTCACCACTAATCCACCATATGGTTCAGAGATTCCTCTTGGATAGACTGAGAAGCACCTCCAGAAGCATACTTCTGGATATATCTGTGAGATGCCTCCAGAGATGATTATCTGAGAG